>NC_064633.1:351841129-352205295 GCF_023864275.1 Schistocerca cancellata
CCCCGTCCGCCTCGACCAGCCGGCGGGCCCCGGCGGCAACACGTCGTCGCGGACGTCGGCTGGCTGCGTTTTCTATTAGCAGAAAGCCATAACCGGAGATGGACGGCAGCGCCGCCGGCGCTCGGCTCTCGGTTTTATTTTCGCCGCGTTCATTTCTTGCCGGCCGGCCGGCTCGGCAGTGTCTCGGGCCGTAACCTAACGGCGGCGGCAGCGGACGCGGCGCCCCAGTAAAAACCAGCCATTAAAGCGCACCCGGCTGCTCGTCCCTACCCGTAAAACACGCGCCACATACCTGCTGGTCTCATAGCGCGAGCGACCGGTCGCCGATACACCACGCTACTCTGAAGCACGATACTTTCCCTGAATCCGCCGCCAGAATGTCAACCTTGAGTCACGCTTACATTATCTCCTGTCAACTCTCAAGTCAATTTGTCATGCAGATTGCAAAATCCCCTCCACTTTACTAATCCTCGAGTCTCTCAACCTGGCTGCAGCGGCCATCACGAAAGTAGGCACCTCAAGGCCATCTCACCGTCCAACTGCATTGCCGGTCAATGGTAATTTCGAGTGTTAGTAAAAATCCCGAGAAAAATATTAGACATTTTTATTCTATTTTTTATTCTAAAATATGATGGAGTACTTTCTAAAAGAAAATTCTTACCAGCTGCTAAGAAAAAAAAGTAAAAACTACCGTTGCCAGAAATTTTAGGAGAAACTTCTTTTGCTTGATCCTATAGGGGAGAAAAAAAAAAAAAAAAGACCAGAGGCACTGACGTATCTGGATATTGGACTAAAAATAAGGTATGACCAATCTCAAAGTTTATGTCCCAAGTGATACATATTTTATCATGAAAACATAAAAGTAATATGAAATAACAAATGAAGTGCCGTAAGAGACGTGAAACTGATCCTCTTGTATAACAAAAAATGTCATCTTTGATGAATTTCCATTCTGCTGGACCTTCCAGCGATAAAGTTGTCAATGAAACTTTGAAAGTAATTTTGGTAATATCTGAAACTTCATTACTGTTAGGGTCAGGTACGAACGCATTTTATTAACGAGAGACTTTGTGTTCCATAGCGCGAGCGCCTGTATGCCGCCACTACAATTTTAGTTCCAGCGGCTCGCCTTGAAACGATGGAGAATATTCTCTGCGTCCCGCAAAGTTTTTATTTCCAGCTCTTGCTGACCCTCCGTGTCTGCGCCCATTACCCAAATCGCCGATATACGCTACACAAAGGTAACTGCAGGCGCTTACAGGCAAATATTTCCGCTCATTCATTTATTTCCTTTCCGTGTCCGATGTATATCTCCAAAAAATAGCAGCTGCGGTAGCTTTGTCATTTCCTTCGTAAACATTTTGCATTGTGCACGGGTTGTCCAGGAGGGCACATACAAGTAGGTGGCTTGGATTTTCCTAAGCCCTGCAGCCGCAAGAGGTGTCTGCGGTCTCTGGAAGGTTTCCCCATTTCTTCAGGTTGGTCTTGCATCGCGGGACGCCCACTCTTGGGCGGTTGAGGGACCTCCATAAAGGGTATTGTAGGTTTGCGTCAGGAGCTATTTCTGCTGAAATCGGGAAAAATATATTCTTCGTGTAGTTTTGCGAAATCCAAGTTTTATCGACGTCCTTAGCATATAGTGGATCCAATTTTTAAAAACTTCGTTTTTCCTGCTGCAATGTCTCTGTATTACATTAAAAAATTTTGTCCAGCGTTATTCTTCCGGATAAAAATCCATGTAAGCGGAGAAGACAAAGGTCCTGAGCCGCAATACTTAATTTTCCAATGGAGCTCACTCAGTATTTGTCTAGCCGTCGATACTCTCCTCCGTCATAGTCATATATTCACTTTTTGTGAAAATTCCCCAATTCCGTAATTTCCGTTTTCATTTACACTGAAGTGCCAAAGAAACTAGTACATGCAGAATACGGCCCAGCGGTCGGCAACGCCTGAATACGATATGGGTCTGGCGCTGTTGTTAGGTCGGTTAGTGCTGCTACAATGGCAGGTGATGATATAAGTGAGTTTGAAAGTGGTGCTACAGTCGGCGCACGAGCGATAGGATACAGCATCTCCGAGCTAGCAATGAAGTAAGGATTTTATCGTATGACTACTTCACGAATGTACCATTATTATCAGGAATCCGGTAAAACAGCAAATCTCCGACATCGCTGCGTTCGGAAAAAGATCCTGCAAGAACAGAACCAAAGACGACTGAAGAAAATCGTTCAACGTGACAGAAGTGCAATCCTTCTGCAAATTGCTGCAGGTTTCAATGCTGATCCATCAGCAAGAGTCAGAGTGCGAACCATTCAACCAAACCTCATCGATATGAGCTTCGGAGCCGAAGGCCCAATCGTGTACCCTTGATGGCAGCACGACACAACGCTTTACGCCTTGCCTGGGCCCGTCAGCACCGACGTTGGACTGTTGATGACTGGAAACACGTTGCCTGATCGGGCGAGTCTCGTTTCAAATTGTATCGAGCGGATGGACGTGTACCGGTATGGAGACAACCTCATGAACCCATGGACCTGCATGTCAGCAAGAGACTGTTCAAGCTGGTGGAGGCTGTGGCCGAGCGGTTCTAGGCGCTTCAGTCCGGAACGGAGCTGTTTCTACGGTCGCAGGTTCGAATCCTGCCTCGGGCCTGGATGTGTGTGATATCCTTAGGTTAGTTAGGTTTAAGCAGTTCTAAGTCCAGGGAACTGATGACCTCAGATGTTACGTCCCATTGTGCTTAGAGCCATTTGAACCATTTGAGCAGCCGCTCGACCATGAAATACAAGTTTTCTCACTTCCCGCCTATCATAGTACTTGCTGTGAATGCTGATGCAATTTGGAATTCCTGTGTGATGCTCTGGATAGATATCTGCCTATTACACGTTACGACCCTCTTCATCTGTCGGCGGTCTCTGTCAGTCAACAGACGAGGTCGACCTGTACGCTTTTGTGCTGTACGTGTCCCTTCACGTCTCCACTTCACTATCACATCGGTAGCAGTGAACCTAGGGACGTTTAGGAGTGTGGAAATCACGCGTACAGACGTATGACACAAATGGCACCCAATCACCTGACCACGTTCGAAGTCTGTGAGTTCTGCTCTCTCACGATATCTAATGATTAGTAAGGTCGCTGATATGGAGTACCTGGCAGCAGGTAGCAGCACAGTGCACCTAATATCAAAAACATATGTTTTTGAGGGTGTCCGTATACTTTTGGTTACCTAATGTATATTTTTCTTTTCAACGTCTGTGACTGACTGCATTAGAGATGTCCATTCCTCTTCAACTGAACTATCTTTTGAGCATTATGGAAGTATCTTTAGACTCAGAGAGCTTCAAGTGTCTCTTCATTCCCTTGTACTTTCGTATCCCACTTCTTTGCACATTGATTCTTCATGACTAGTCTCTTAAACTGAAGCCTGATCTTCATCACTACTAAATTGTGATCTGAATCTTTTTTTGTTCCTGGGTACCTGAAACCTTACGTCATGCTAACGCGTTCTGTAGTAGTGCTTGATGTCGCTGAATGCTACTGATATCTGCAGGCACGACGTAAAACGCAAATTTGGAAAAGCACTTTCTGTCACAAACTCTAGTGCTTTTTGAGAAGATGGTCGTATAACAGCATTCACTCGGAAGACATCCTATCAGCGAAAGGCGAGTACGGTTCGCAGTCGAGACCTCGTACTTACAATGGTGAAACATCGTGCCTGTTCGTATATCTATATTACCTTACGTATCAGCCATCTGTCTATATAATCGATTGATTTGTTGTGTAGTAAATGCATTTCGAAAATAAGGGCACCTTACAAAATCATCAAGCAGTGTTGGCTGAATCGGAGGATGAATTGCAACTTTTGATGGGGAGAGTCTCCATGCTCTTACGACATATTACCTGATTCATAAAGCCTCGGGAATTAATCGATACCCAGACTTCGTCTGGCGGCAGTTTTTTCGGCTGTACATCTGTGGATAGAGTCGGAAGGACTGACGGGTACGCTTTGCCCCCCCCCCCCCCCCCCCCCCCCCCCGTCTTTCCGAATCTCCCGGTAAATGGCTAGCCGGAATACTGCCAGTAGATGAAGTCTGATCACGTCTGAATTATCGAAATTTTATGGGTCACTATGCTGGAAAAGGTCGTGAAAATGGGAAAAGGTGAGTTTATGGCAGCCTAGCGGAATGGTTTGTGCGGAGATGGAATGTGTTGATATTTCTGCGGAGTCCAAGACACTTCAGGCAGCTTTATTGCTTTCATTTGCATTGGTGAAGCCGACTCAGAACCAAATTATCACATTCAACCCTGACTCAGGCCTTCTCTGAAGACGGGCAGACCAGCCTGCAACTGGTAAAGATAATCATAAAACGACTGGTCAAGCTTTGTCAACTTCTCGATATATAGTAGAAATAATTCTGTGTAACACATTGAAATATGAACTATTTTTCCTTTCTTGCTCAGAGCTGTAGCTGTCCGACTTTACTTACATTAACAATGGCAGGTTATCTCCAGAACAGGATAACAGAGTCAAGGGTGCGTACAGAGGCATGCTGACGGCTCAGTACACGAACGGACTAAGACAGAAGATCGGTAGTGTTGGTACGAAGTACCCTTCTCCACCATCGTGCAGTGGCTTGCAGAGCAGGTATGTACATGTAGGAATTCCAGAGAAGTGTGGAGAATGATTAGTCCGTATCTGACCTCTAAGAACCTTGCGTAAACGTAAGAGCGCCACAGCGTTGACAGACTACCACCGCTAAACTGGAATGGACATCTGCCAGAAGTTTGTTTCTTCACAGTGAACAAGTCTCCCCAGCGCAGGAGCTGGCTGTGCAGATGCGACAAGATAATAAGACGGAACCGATTTTTTTTTTCGGATTAATTTATGGTGCTGTAAAAGTCGGACGGGTGCAATGTAATACGAGCAGGTGTATTTGAATATGTTAATGAACATATAATGAGGGTAATTTTATAGTTTTGTCGATTTATGACATGACGATTGGCCCCGCCCAAGAAAGTGGTCGTTAGAGCACATCAGACCAATCCAAGGTGGGTGACTGTGAGCGTATAGATAGAAGGCAGAAGCGTTCCGTTAATACCTAATGAACTGTGGCTGAAACAAAGTATTTTTTTTCTGTATGGTCCATGCGTCACGTTGCGAACGTTGGAATTCTGTTGTAGAGTTGGAGGAGATTAGAGCATACACTACTAACAGGGTGGGAAGACATTTCGGTAAGCATATTCGTGCGATACCGGTACAGCTCAACATTTTCCCCTCATTTGACGACGTATCTTCTCAGGCCTGAAACCTAACTCATAAATAAATTTTAAAAAAAGTCAAGAAGAGGCTGTATTCAAGAATTATCCCTAGATTACTTGTCCTGTTTTGTATGTGGTTTTAAAACTAGACAGTAACATTTTGAAACACTGACAGAGTAGCTACTCTTAAATAAAAGCGTTCTATTACTACAGAAGGGTACTTAGAAAATCGACAGATGGAGCACTGAAGAATGGACCGTTAGACCAAGGTAGAATGAAAGTCTTTCCACGTGTAAGGAAGTAAAATGTCCAGTACTAAGCAATCAGGTAATGCGACAACAGCTTTAGATAGTCATAGAGTGAAATACGAAAACATCGCGTACAAGTTTGCACCACTATAGTAAACTCAAGTCAGTGCTGCCTGTCTGCCAACCGTGACAGGTCACTCCCATCGTTCATGACGAATAGATGGATTATATTGCCCACCTTGCCAAGGTGGAGTGACTTCCGTACCTCAGCAATGTAAATAGTCGAGCCGTAGTTTCAACCACAACTGAAACACCAATAGACATGTTTTATAATTGTCACAGGACAGCCAAATTTCTTTAAAAATTCAAATCTACGAATCAGTGGCAGCTTAACATAAACAGCAGACAAGTTGATGTACTTTGGAATATGACTCTGTGAAGACTGGGGCTCAAATGTAGCATAGAAAACATTCATAATGCTTTCATAAAGTTCAGTAAAATTTTCACAAGTGCAGATCTCGACCTAAAACTTAGATTTCAATTGGTAAGATGCTACATTTGTACTTTTACGCGTTTCTCGAGGGTGGACACTAAAAACGGCAACAATAAAAGAGAACGAGGATTTTTAAATGTGGATTTGCCACAGACTGCTTAAAATATCACGGATAGCAAGAATAACGAACACCAAGTATTGAGACGAATACAGCGACAGCAAAAAAATGTTAACAATTTTTAAAAAGAAAAAAAGTGCTAAGGTAGATGGGGCTATAGGCCCGCAATTTTCGGTTTTTCTAATATTGTCGTTCATGAGGGGCAGTTTTTCGCACGATTTCAATTTAAAGTCGTACATTGGATTGTTATTTATAACCCATCGAAGCTCCGGCTCTGCCTGATCGTGAACTACAGAGAAATTTACAATTTAGCTAAAGGTAGATTTGCGGGGCTTAGCCCCACTAAATGAGACAAAGACCCGCACTGTCGGTCTTTGCCCCATTTGAACGTGTATAAAAACGGATGACTACATTAAAGAAACAGTTGAAGTACCCCTTTGTTACTTTGTTGTATTGTATCAAGTTACCCAGCATAATAACGAAATGAGCTATCTCGTAAATTTGAACATTATGCTTAAAAATAATTGTAAAAAGTATAATACTTTCTTCTCCATGGAAGGAGGATTAGCAGGGTAATGTGAAAAGTTCAGTTACTGGGGCTAAGCTACCTATGAACGTAGTAAACAGTGTACTTCGTTGGATCTTCTTATTCCTTCTTGGAATCCCAGGCTCTTCTTCATCTTCTTCTTCTTCTCGGGATTCTGAATATGACCCCGAGAAATAATCATATGGTTTTTAGACCCGTTTTCTTCCTTTTTTTTTGGCACTGGTCTAATGAAATATATTTTATGTCGTTTTACTTCTACATATTTTACGTCTTTTTGCTTCTATAGAACGCTCTTTTCTTTCTCTGGCACGTTTTTCCTTCTAAGTAGCAAGATTTTCTTCTCCCGTGCATTCTTCTTCAGTTCGTTCTTTATTGGGTGTCGACGTCAGAGGCACAGTTTTCAGTGCTTTGCCAGAAAGATTCCCCTAAATTTTTTATTAGACAACGGAATCACATTTTCAGATGAGATAATGTCAAGCAGTGTTTGATGAATTTTGCCTTTTTCAACGGGTATCATTGAAGATTTGTTATGACATTGTTGGAGCTGCGCGAATTTACCCCAAAACACCTTTGGATACTTGTCCCATTTTACCATTTTTCGATAGATACTCCACTGTTGGTTTTGGGGACCAACTGGAACAATTATTTCCACGTGGAAGTGAAGCTCAGCTGTGTAGTGTTGATTCTTATTTTGAAACCCTATATTAGACAATATTCAAGTAAAACACAAGTAAAGTTTCGTGTACCTAGTAATAAAACAGACTTACCTCAATTTCTCACCTCTGGCGCGACCAGCTGGCACAAACTTTGGTGGAACAGCAAGTTACAACAAGAGAAACTTGCCACCTGGTGGTCAACTCCTGAACCGGTGGCAGTCAGTTCAAAAAGTCGGTGCGGCTTTTTACTCGTCGTGGACCTCCACCCCCACCTACCCAACCTAGAACATATCCTACTGAGTATTCAGTAACTGCTTCTACAGTTAGTAATAGATGGGAAGATCGAGAGTGAAAGAAGAAACGGGAAAAGAAAGTTATCGTGGTTAGATAATACAAAGCAATGGGCTGGATTACCAATTACGGCTCACAAAGACGCATCGTCTGTCGCCAATATCTGTTAACCGATGGAAAGAAGAAGAACAAGTTATAATGCGTTTTACATGGCTACGAGTGTTAGACCGTTCTTTGTGGACACGCTGGACAGCCCTCATTGATACCCTAACAAATCGGGAAGGGCACTTAGAAACAGGATATTTCCATTCCGCCACTCTGTAACGGGTCCACGTCGCTCCATAACACAAAGAGTAGATAAGATGTCCATTATAATTATCCGGGCTGTTGTGCCGTGGTCGGTTGATGAATTCTGTGTCGATTCCCAACGTTTCGTCTCCGACTGCGGGAGACATCTTCAAAGGGGTCCGTAGCTCAATGGAAGGTCCAACACACCCACTGGCTCGCTACTTTGTTGGCGAGCCAGTGGGTGTGTTGGCCAGTGGGTGTGTTGGACCTTCCATTGAGCTACGGACCCCCTTGAAGATGTCTGCCGCAGTCGGAGACGAAACGTTGGGAATCGACACAGAATTCATCAACCGACCACGGCATAACAGCCCGGATAATTATAATGGACGTGATATTTCCGGCCGTGAAAGTCTACATTTTAGTATTAGAGTAGATAAGATTAAGTACCTTGGAGCGTGGCTCTATGAAGACTGGAAGAAAGGCCAGGAACGTGATTGAGGAGTGAAGCGCTAAGTTGTTTGCGACTGAGGTAGGTCGGGCTGACACAAATTTATTTTTGAATCACTTATTTAATTTTTCCAATGTAAATGCCTTTAAAAACAAAATCTTTTGATCCGACGCAAAGGTGGAACATCCGACGTCCTTGGAATGAGGCGGCGCCAGATGTGAGACCCTGGCCATCTAGACCATCGCGTTGCCGGGAGCGACAACGGCGGGCACCCGTCAAGTGCTGAGAGTGCAGGATACGCGGAATCACTCTTGCTGTTGAACAGAGACCGGAGTAAGCAACTTGATCTCCATTCAAGTAACAACACCGCTGGCTGACGACACTTCATATCACACTAAAACATTCAGTTCAACATTGGTCTAAAACTTAATGAGAATAGTATTCAGTAAACATTAAACGTGCACAATGGTTGAAAAACTAGGATTCTCTGCATAGAAATTACATGCTTCAGATTTTTCGACGTGACCAGTCAGTAATAAGAATTACAAGATGTTAGTAGGCAACGTAGAGGCCACTCTCTACACTTCATCCTCAGCGACTTAAGACAGAACACTCAGTGGGTAGCTTTATTGAGCTTAACGTCATTAAAAATTATGCCAGCAAGCACTTACGGTGGAATGTGACTGAAGTAATCGGCACTAGCCATAGTTCAAATTAGGTTTTTAATTTAGAGCGAGGACTTAACACCTTTATAAACAGAGACTAGCCTGATCGAATAACTACACAGGCACGAGCCTGATCAACACTAACAGTAAATCCCAGCATAAGACCGTACCTTCAGTAGTAACCAGCGCTCTAGACTAATTTATCACTAAGGAATTAAAACACTTCTCGTTGTACCACTTTGCAAACGAGAGCTCAAATCAGCCACTGAAAAAAGTGAACGACCACGACAACGAACGCGGGTCCATTGCTCCTCACGCAACAAAAGGACACAGCTCGATACCAGTTACTCTCGTAACGCAAAAAACAAGGGCCTCGTTCCTCAGAACCAGCTAAACCTTTTTACGCCAATCTTCAAGACACACGCTGTTCAGGACAGGTCTCCGACTTCACATAAATGCGCGGACGTGTGTTCAACAAACAAGTAATATCAAAATAACGACTAAAATCCTCAAAGCAAACTCAGAGAAATACATGACGACGACGCAACTAAGCACGTTCATGTTCTTCCAATAACTAAACAGTCATCAAGATAATGGCAGTTCAGTTTAATACCCTGTGTAACACGGCTGACGCAAACCTCGCGTCATCGAACATCTCCACAGGGTTATCGTCAAGCGCAAAGTAGTACGTTCAGTCTTAATTTAATTGCTTAAGATTGCACACTGAACGCATTGAGACTTTCTGATCGTTCCTCTCGAATGATATGCAAACCTTACTTCCTTGTCAATAAACTCATTACTCCTGTCATTACACTGAGATAAAGAACCAGATTTCAAAATGGCACAAGGATCTCAAAGCGCATTAGCTAACACACTGAAGCGCCAAAGAAACTGGTATATGCAAACGTATTCAAATACAGAGGTATCTAAACAGGCAGAATATGGCGCTGCGGTCGACAACGCCTGTAGAAGACAACACGTGTTTGGCGAAGTTGTTAGATCAGTTAGTGCTGCTACAATGGCAAGTTATCAAGATTTAGGGGAGTTTGAACGTGGTGATAGTCGGCGCACGAGCGATGGGACACAGCACCTACGAGGTAGCGATGCAGTGGGGATTTTCCCCTACGACCATTCGACGAGTGTATCGTGAATATCAGGAATTCTGTGAATCATCAAATCTCCGACATCGCTGAAGCCCCAAAAGGTCCTTCAAGAACGGTACCAACGACGACTAAAGACAATCGTTCAACGTGACAGACTATGACAGCCGAAGGCTCACTCGTGTGTCCTTGATACTGCACGACTCAAAGCTTTACGGCACCCCTAGGCCCGTCAACACCGACTTTGGACTGTTGCCGACTGGAAACATGTTGTCTGGTCGGACGAGTCTCGTTTCAAATTGTATCAAGCGGATGGACGTGTCCATGAATCCATGGACCCTGCATGTCAGCATCTCTTGGAGGCTCTGTAAGGGTGTGGGGCGCGTGCAGTTGGAGTGATATGGGTCCAGTGATACGTCTAGATAAGAGTCTGACAGTTGACAAGTACGTAAACATCCTGTCTAATTACCTACATCCATTCATGTCCATTGTGCGTTCCGACGGACTTGGACCATTACAGCAGGTCAATGTGACACCCCACACGTCCAGAATTGCTACAGACAGTCTCCAGTAACAGTCTTGTAAGTTAAAACACTTCCGCTGGCCATCATACTCACCAGACGTGAACATTCTTCAGCATATCTGGGATGCCTTACAACGTGCTGTTCAGAAGAGATTTCGAACCCCTCGTACTCTTTCGGATTTATGGACACCGCTGCAGAATTTATGGTGTCAACTCCCTCCAACACTACTTCAGAATCAGTCGATTCCGTGCCACGTCATGTTCTTCTGCGTTCTTGTGGGGGGCCCTACACGAAATTAGGCAGGTGTATCAGTTTCTTTGGCTCCTCAGTGTACAAGACCCTAGACAGAAAAACTATAAGCAACTAATATTTCACGTTGTCCGACTATCAAAACACACACGACACACGCTTGCCTAATCACCGATTCTACGCATTCGACTAGCATATACGTACCAATCACTTCACTGAAGAGTGGTGGAGGTACACGTGACTGCTGCGTACTGCATCTACAACGTCCCCATCGTCTCAAAGCAATAAGTGAGGTCTCTTAGGGGGATGACTGTCATTTTGTTCACATTAACTGATATTTATGTCCCATCTCTAATGACACCCATGTTGACGGTACGGCACAACGGTAAAACAATGACTCGTGAGTGAAAGTCGCTGGAGTGATGAAGCTCCGTAAGACTTGCACCGGGTGTGCAGCCATACGAGCTCGTAAAGTACGGAGACAATTACTGATTAATGGAGCGCATGGTATGCCCCCCATCTCCTTGTGTCCGCAACTGCTCCGCGGAGAATCGGAACGCGGTCTGAAGAGCGCCATTACGTCGAGAGACCGTTAGCTACGGTACTAGCAATAGACAGGTGGCTGGAGAGCTATGCGGCGCAACGTACTCGATGTATCATTAAAGGCTTCTGTGCACCGTCTACTGCGTAGCCGTAATAACGAACCCAGCACCAGGAAGTCAGAAATGAAGCGTCAGTGAGCGCAGTGAGCAATTCTCTCCGGGAAACTATGGCCGTGAAGTGTACGAGCAAAGCTCCGTGTGGGGCGTCCGCTGCTCGTGTAGCTAATGGCGGCGAGTGATGGTCGTAAAGCATGGACGGGGAATGGATGGGAAATTACTGCAACGGCTGCCGGTCTATCAGTGCGCTTTCGACGTGCATATAACGCCGCACGAGGCGGTAAATGAACGACTCTCCGAAGGCAGCCACCGTCCGTTACCTGGGATGTGTGTAACTGCTGACTCACACTGGAACTTTCGGAAGTTCGTAGTGCAGTACCCACGACAGGCACTGCAAAACACCTTTGAGCATAAGAAGATTCTCTTAAGATTACGTCCACAATAAGGATTTTAGCGTGTTTTTCAGATTTAGCTATTGGTAGGCCAAGTTGATTTCACTCACGAAAGCTGTGGCTGTTTTGTACGCTTTGATGCCCCTATTTCATCTTTCGATACACAAATTTTTTCCTTACATATCTAACACGCGTAATGTTATTGATAATCTGCTTTACATACCCTCGTCTTGTTTGTCCATGGCAGTTTCCTATTCACCTGTCCTAAGACTCCCAATTTAATGACTCCTGTACGTCTTACTGTCATCTCCGTTCTCGGGGTAAGGTAAATCCATACCCTACTTCCCTCGATCTCTGTACTAATTTTCCATTTCGTATCTCATTTCCAGATTAAATACAACAGCTTCTGTATTTCCCGTATTCTACAAGGCTCATTTCATAAATATCACACACAAATTTAAAGATACCGATGAATATATGTGTTTTACAATTATGTTTATACTCACTCTGTACAGTCTGTCTGCTTAAATTAAATGAAACAACAAGTTCACTGTTACCAGTCACCGTTTTATTTATTTCCACGACGCGTTTCGAAGGTTTAAACCTCCATCATCGGGTGGATTTACATTAGTAAGTATTACATTTGTGTGTGTGTTGTGTTACGATTTTTGGAGGAACTTGTGGCACTGCCTAGTGGAGAAACGAAACGTTATTTCAGAATATGGTTTAGGATTAATTTTGACAAAAAATTAAACTGATATCTAATGGTAAACATTAAATAAGTAAACTACAGTACCTTCAGTGATCACAGGTTCCTTTTGCTGTCGTAACACATCACATGTATACTGCCACATTTGTAAACAAATATGGCGTCTGGAATCAGCTGGGTGCAAGGTTCGTATAGCAGAAGTGAAGACATAATCGCAAAGTGCAAAGAATATACATCATAACAATATTATTACAGAATAATTGCTTTAAGCATTTAGCGGTGTTTGTTTATGTGTGTGTACTTCAGGTGGTATATAAATCCAATTCTGACAAGTTAAAACAGCAAACATTCGTACTCGTTTGTACAATCACATGAAATGTTAAAATGGCTTAAACTTCATACTTATTGATAACAATTAGGTGAAATGTTACAGACTATAATTACAATGATCATATTGGCTACAACAGTAAAATCATACATACATTACACTCTTTGATTGGGGTTAATAAACAGATGTGAAGTGAGGGGATGGAGTCAGAAGGAGAGGTAGAGAGAGAGAAAAAGTGTGTGTGTGTGTGTGTGTGTGTGTGTGTGTGTGTGTGTGTGTGTGTGTGTGAGTGAAAGGGAGAGGGAGAGGGGGAGAGGGAGAGAGAGAGAGAGAGAGAGAGAGAGAGAGAGAGGAAAGAGTGATTATATGGGAGGAAACATTTACATGGCAAGGAGTCTTAAGATTGCATGTTGCATATATTAACTGCCTAAAGGTTGGGGTAATACATTGGTTAATGCTATAAACTATGCAGATAGATATACATTTGTGCCAGTAGTTGATGTACATACAGTTTTAAGCTGACAAGGGGCACAAGCTGTTGGTGTGATGAATTATCTGTGAGTGAGGTCAATCTCTTGTAGTCTTGACAGCTGTCAATATTTATGGTAAATATTAGGTGTGTGTGTGTGTGTGTGTGTGTGTGTGTGTGTGTGTGTGTGTGTGCATTTTATGAGTGTAGGCAGTTGCTGAAAACAGAGATGATACTATTGTAAATATTGTCATTTTTGTCATTTAAGATAGATTCTGGTTGTTCCATTTGATGTTTGTATATTTGGAGTGTTTCAAGGATGTCTAGTTTTCTGCCTTTTGGTTGGATGTGTAAGACGCTAATACTTGTGTTGTTAATATGGTGTTTTGTTTCATGCAGGTGGGTAGCTATTGCTGATGTGTGATATTTTTTGTTTTTTAGTGCTGCCATGTGTTCCTTGAACCTAATCTCAAATGATCTGTCTGCTTGTCATTAGCGCCGGCCGGAGTGGCAGAGCGGTTTTAGGCGCTACAGTCTAGAACCGCGCGACCGCTACGGTCGCAGGTTCGAAACCTGCCTCGGGCATCGACGTGTGTGATGTCCTTAGGTTACTTAGGTTTAAGTAGTTCCAAGTTCTAGGGGACTGATGACCTCAGACGTTAAGTCCCATAGTGATCAGAGCCATTTGAACCATTTTTTGTCATTTGCCAAGTTTTCCCTGAAATCTATACTATTCTTTTCAAAACACAAGTACTGTGTTTTTATTGGTTGTCTTGTGTAACCGAAGCAAAATGCTTTTTCAGACATAGAAAACGACGTCCATTGTTTTAATTTATTAGTAATTCGGAAAGATTGTTGGATGCCTGATCTAACCTATCGCTTATTTTACTTTGTGAAAAAAATAACAATTCAGCAAACCTCCCTGGTCGCCACTATAAAGATGTTTGCGTAATGTTTTATCTTAATTATGAGAACAAATAAGAGATTAAATAAGAACTGTTGATTAAATTTATTATTAGGGTAGAAGTTGAGTAGTTTTTAACTTACAGTTCTTAATTTGAGACACCATGACGTTCCGCTGTTGGTTCCTTATATTCAGCAATTTGCAATATGTTTGGCAAATGTTATTTTATAATATGTACGTGATCATTTAAATAACTTGTAGCAGATATGTTTTTCTTTCACACAACTCTTTTAATTACTATATTCTTTAGAATTTACCGTCAAACCACAGTTAAAATTTTCGAATACCCACCAGTATAACTGATCCTCCATGAACGACTCGACACAGTGTAATCTTTTCCCGCCAACAACGAGAGAGCGAAAAAAAAAGAAAAAAAGATTATGTAAAATACAACATTACTGCAATCGTTTATTCATTCAGTTTCGAAGGTTTAATTAATCACATTAATAACTTCATGTGTAATTCCATGATGAAGAAATTCCTGAACATATCAAGTAAATGAAGAAATTAAGTTTTTAGAAAAATGACGAAACTAATATTATTTATATTTATTGTCCGCTCAAATGCATATTCTTTACATAAACATAAACGTTCTGTTTCTGTCATTTCAGTTATGTAACACATGTACAAAAATGAAATTGGTTCTTATTGAAGAGGTTAGTGACTTTATAGAATGTATAGTGTTGTCTACTGAATGGTAACAGTGTGTCATTGACCAGTTCGTTACGTAACCTTTTGTAAGCAGGGGATGCTGATGGATGTTCTGCAATTTTTGTGACGGAACGGTAGTAACTTACTGTGGTTTGAAAGTTACTTGCGTCTCGAACCTCGAACCTTGCCTTTTGCAGTCAAGTGCTCTAGGGACTGAGCTATCTGTTCACTTGGGGCAGTACGCCTCTCCCACCGTCCAAGATTTGCAAAAAATGGTTCAAATGGCTCTGAGCACTATGGGACTCAACATCTTAGGTCATAAGTCCCCTAGAACTTAGAACTACTTAAACATAACTAACCTAAGGACATCACACACACCCATGCCCGAGGCAGGATTCGAACCTGCGACCGTAGCAGTCCTGCGGTTCCGGACTGCAGCGCCAGAACCGCTAGACCACCGCGGCCGGCCAAGATTTGCAGGATTGCTAGTTCCACAAGTTGTCCAGGGGAAATACTGCGAAGTTTGGAAGGTAGGAGAAGAGGTACTGGCCGAAGTAAAGCATCGTGGTACTGGCGCACCGTTAGTCACACTTGGACATCTCAATATCTTGGGCAAAATCAGGTGATCAGTGACTGTACACCGCCGCTTCTTCCCTTGCCATCCAAATTTTTTCCAGCACCAAAATTCGGACCTGCTTTCTACGAGTCCAGAGCCAACACACACACACATATGACCTTTCCTCTGCTTTTATTTTGTTTTGAAGAATGTACCTGCATCCACCTCATTAGCCTGACTTCACTCGCCAGCTTCGCATCTCAGGCGATTTCTGATTACGATGAGTTGTTTGTAATCTTTCCCCGACAAATATTTTTAATACAGTTCTTCCCTTTGTAATCACATTTTGTCCTCTTGAAAAATTGAATTTCTTCACTTCGAAGAAGCGAAAATTTTTCATTCTTTAATGCTCACGATTTTCGTTCCTTAAACTTAAATTTCTTTTTTCCTTAAAACTGAAAGCCTTCCTCCTCCAAATCTAATATTTCCACCGTCTGTTTTGAACTGATTTAGGCGTCTTATGGACGACTAAGTAACTACTTCTGATTAAACTTCCGGTTTTTCCAGTAATGTTTCATTCGGTCAGGGTGCTGTTATTTAGAAACTTTTCACCACTTTGCTACAGGTTACACCCTTCGTTCTCTGTGGAGATGAGAGCCTAAAACTTTCTTTCGAAATGTATCTTTATTCAGGGTTTCATTTTCTTCGGTTTGCGTCTTTTGTAGGTCACTTCTCATTTCTTGGAGCCACTTGCACCACAGGGATTCTTTTCCTGTTGACGTGTTCCAACATTCTCTAGCACATCTAATTTTTATTCAAACGAATCATATGGCTGTAAAAATCATTCTGAGTTGCCTCATCATTACATTTAGTTATTCATTTTTCATGTAAAGTTCTTCGTTATTCTTGTTCGTATGATCACTGTTGTGTTTTATAGGACCCAAAATTTTTCTTAAGATAGTCTTCTCTTTCTTTTCCAAATTTCCTTTTTCTCTTGTTTAGTGTCCAGGCATTGTCCTGCGTATAAATCATCGTTTTACTACTATAATAAAGTTGCGTAGTTTCGCTAGCGAGTAGGTAGGTATCTTTTTGTTCTCATTATCCCTGCCCTGTGTTTATTACTCTTCTGTACTACAGTTCTGTATTAACTCAACAAAGTATTTAAATTTATTGTCTTTTTTAATGTTACCTTAATCTGTGTTCATGAAATTTGGAGCATTTTGTGTTTCATATAAATTGACCGTCCCGCAAGTTCCGAAGCTGGTTGTATTCTTGGCGTACAAGCGAGGTCAGCCCATTAGGTACGATGGCACTTTGAACTAAGAATTGTAAAAAATATATGAGCACTCAACCATCAGCTGTGTGCAGGCAGCGTGGCCATAGGTATATCAACGTTGCTGTTTCTCAAATCGTAACAGACCACCGAAATGAACATCTCTAAATAAAGAGTTCTAGACATTCTCCAGAATGCCCTGAGATAGAGAAAATTGTGTGCAAAGTTTGCCCCACTAACAATAACTCCCGAAGCAAAACAACGAGGCGTGGAAGTGGTAAAAGAGTTTCTGTAATGTGACTATACGATGTACGTTCACTGAAATGTTAAATGACTTGATTATGTTCAAAGTGCTTGTCTATATTTGTTTGTACATCTGTAAAAGTGGGTTAAACACATCTAAAGATGGCAATCACTTGCCGAAACTGGTAATATAATTTTTTTATATACCCTCAGACTTCCAGAAGAATATAATAATTCCAATCCCAAAGAAAGCAGGTGTTGACAGATGTGAAAATTACCGAACTATCAGTTTAATAAGTCACAGCTGCAAAATACTAACACGAATTCTTTACAGACGAATTGAAAAACTGGTAGAAGCCGACCTCGGGGAAGACCAATTTCGATTCCTTAGAAATATTGGCACACGTGACGCAATACTGACCTTTCGACTTATCTTAGAAGAAAGATTATGGAAAGGCAAACCTACGTATCTAGCATTTGTAGACTTAGAGAAAGCTTTTTACAATGTTGACTGGAATACTCTCTTTCAAATTCTAAAGGTGGCAGGGGTAAAATACAGGGAGCGAAAGGCTATTTACAATTTGTACAGAAACCAGATGACAGTTGTAAGAGTCGAGGGGCATGAAAGGGAAGCAGCTGATGGGAAGTGAGCGAGACAGGGTTGTAGCCTCTCCCCGATGTTATTCAATCTGTATATTGAGCAAACAGTAAAGGAAAAAAAAGAAAAATTCGGAGTAGGTATTAAAATTCATGGAGAAGAAATAAAAACTTTGAGGTTCGCCGATGGCATTGTAATTCTGTCAGAAACAGCAAAGGACGTGGAAGAGCAGCTGAACGGAATGGACAGTATCTTGAAAGGAGGATATAAAATGAACATCAACAAAAACAAAACGAGGATAATGGAGTGTAGTCGAATTAAGTGGGGTGATGCTGAGGGAATTAGATTAGGAAATGAGTAGTAAAGGAGTTTTGCCACTTGGGGAGCCAAATAACTGATGATGGTCGAAGTAGAGAAGATATAAAATGTAGACTGGGAATGGCAAGGAAAGCGTTTCTGAAGAAGAGAAATTTGTTAACATCGAGTATAGATTTAAGTGTCAGGAAGTCGTTTCTGAAAGTATTTGTATGGAGTGTAGCCATGTATAGAAGTGAAACATGGACAATAAATAGTATGGACAAGAAGAGAATAGAAGCTTTCGACATGTGATGCTGCAGAAGAACGCTGAATATTAGATGGGTAGATCACATAACTAATGAGGAGGTACTGAATAGAATAGGGGAGGAGAGGAGTTTGTTGCACAACTTGACAAGAAGAAGGGACCGGTTGGTAGGACATGTTCTGAGGCATCAAGGGATCACAAATTTAGCGTTGGAGGGCAGCGTGGAGGGTAAAAATCGTAGAGGGAGACCAACAGATGAATACACTAAGCAGATTCAGAAGGATGTAGGTTGCAGTAAGTACTGGGAGATGAAGAAGCTTGCTCAGGATAGGGTAGCACGGAAAGCTGCATCAAACCAGCCTCCGGACGGAAGACCACAACAACAACAACAACAAATACAACCTAAGCGAACGCGATATAATAATTACCATACGTTCTATCCCTGTCTCGTGCCATGTTAGATTCTGATGGATACAGCACAACTGGTAATGGAGTATCTTACTAAGAGCCTAATGAGTGTGCTCATGCTTTCAAAGATCAACTCCTAGGCGCAGAAAATACTTTGTATAGCATTTTTGGTTTAAGAACACGTTAAGGTAAATCATTACTGAAAGCTGTGAATGTACGAGATGATTTTTAGCTTTAAAGGAAGCTAATCGTGAAGTTGGCCTATGTTTTCCACCGTAGCGGAATGTATTCAACGAAACTAGTTCTTACTACAATATATTAACCGTAGAACGAGTAAAAGGCAGCTAGTGAGCATCCTGACAGGGTATTTACAACTTTTTGGTATGCGCGATGTTGGCTAAGGAGGCAGGCACAGTTGAGTACGAAACAATGCTATTGACGATGGCACACGAAAGACACCGATGTCATACAAATCTACCATTTTGTGCAATATTACCACAAATTCAGAGCCGGTTTGTGAAGGCCGTGTGCGAAGAAGCTTTCGAGCGGCTTGGAACGGTTACAATTGCGGCCTAAGACGGTAACAGCATTCGGCTGTCGAGAAGAGGTTGTCGTGGCGACGCTGCAGAGCAGTCCCGCGGGAGCCCCGGGCCTCATCCTTTATTTTTATACGGCGCTGCTGCCGCTGCTGTAGCTGTTGTGTGTCTGCTGGCGCGACGCGAAGCGCCGGAATCCGCTTAGGGGCGGGAGGCTCTCGCAAGAACCGAGGGAAGGTGCAGGTGCGCGGCGACCCGGCGCGCGGATCATTCCGCCACGCTGCGGCAAGAAACGCCCCGGCCTCCACTGCGCCCAGAACTCAGCCACCCAGCTGGGGGCGAATCACTCGCTACACCTGGAGGCTACACGTGTCTGGAGCCCTGTCAGCAGCGCGCATGCGTGATCTCGTTATCTGTTTTATTCGACTGTAGTGCATTTACATTAAGCAAGTTCACTGTGCGCGTCGCAGGGATAAGAGAACAGATCCGCAAAATTACAGACCAATATCATTCAGGGGATCTGGACGTGATGGCCTGTAGTTTTCACTATTATTATGGAATTTAAATATTCAAAAGCTTTAATACATATTACAATGTCAGAGACAGCAAAGGACTTGGAAGAGCAGCTAAACGGAATGAACAGTGTCTTGAAAGCATAATATAAGATGAACATCAACAAAACCAAAACAAGGATAATGGAATGTATTGAATTAAGTCGGGTGATGCTGAAGGAATTGGATTAGGAAAAGAGACACTTAAAGTAGTAAAGGATTTTTGCTATTTGGGGAGCAAAATAACTGATGGTGGTCGAAGTTAGAGAGGATATAAAATGTAGACTGGCAATGGCAAGGAAAGCGTTTTTGAAGAAGAGAAATTTGTTAACATCGAGTATAGATTTAAATGTCAGGAAGTCATTTCTGAAAGTATTTGTATGGAGTGTAGCCTTGTATGGAAGTGCAACATGGACGATAACTGGTTTGGACAAGAAGAGAATAGAAGCTTTCGAAATGTGTTGCTACAGAAGAATACTGAACATTAGATGAGTAGATCATATAACTAATGAGGAGGTATTGAATAGGATTGGGGAGAAGAGAAGTTTGTGGCACAACTTGAAGAAGGGATCTATTGGTGGGACATGCATCATGGGATCACCAATTTGGTATTGGAGAGCAGCGTGGAGGGTAAAAATCGTAGAGGGAGACCAAAAGATGAATACACTAAACAGATACAGAAGGATGTAGGTTGTAGTAGGTACTGGGAAATGAAGAAGCTTGCACAGGATAGAGTAGCATGGAGAGCTGCATCAAACCAGTCTCAGGACTGAAGACCACAAGAACAACAACAATGAAAACTTAAACCAAATAATTATTGTATTGTGACATTGTAAGTAGGCTGTTTAGGTTTTTATGTTCGTAACGCCACGTACCGCTCTATATGAAAATCACTGACTGTGCTGTGTGCAGTCTGTGGCTGGTTGGCATTGTTGGAATATTTGCTATTGTAGTGTTGGGTAGTTGGATGTGAACAGCGCGTAGCGTTGCGCAGTTGGAGGTGAGCCGCCAGCAGTGGTGGATGTGGGGAGAGAGGTGGTGGAGTTTTGAGAGCGGGTGATCTGGACGTGTGTCCATCAGAAAGAGTAAATTTGTAATACTGGATATCATGAACTGATATATATATATATATATATATATATATATACACCTGGAAATTGAAATAAGAACACCGTGAATTCATTGTCCCAGGAAGGGGAAACTTTATTGACACATTCCTGGGGTCAGATACATCACATGATCACACTGACAGAACCACAGGCACATAGACACAGGCAACAGAGCATGCACAATGTCGGCACTAGTACAGTGTATATCCACCTTTCGCAGCAATGCAGGCTGCTATTCTCCCATGGAGACGATCGTAGAGATGCTGGATGTAGTCCTGTGGAACGGCTTGCCATGCCATTTCCACCTGGCGCCTCAGTTGGACCAGCGTTCGTGCTGGACGTGCAGACCGCGTGAGACGACGCTTCATCCAGTCCCAAACATGCTCAATGGGGGACAGATCCGGAGATCTTGCTGGCCAGGGTAGTTGTCTTACACCTTCTAGAGCACGTTGGGTGGCACGGGATACATGCGGACGTGCATTGTCCTGTTGGAACAGAAAGTTCCCTTGCCGGTCTAGGAATGGTAGAACGATGGGTTCGATGACGGTTTGGATGTACCGTGCACTATTCAGTGTCCCCTCGACGATCACCAGTGGTGTACGGCCAGTGTGAGATCGCTCCCCACACCATGATGCTGGGTGTTGGTCCTGTGTGCCTCGGTCGTATGCAGTCCTGATTGTGGCGCTCACCTTCACGGCGCCAAACACGCATACGACCATCATTGGCACCAAGGCAGAAGCGACTCTCATCACTGAAGACGACACGTCTCCATTCGTCCCTCCATTCACGCCTGTCGCGACACCACTGGAGGCGGGCTGCACGATGTTGGGGCGTGAGCGGAAGACGGCCTAACGGTGTGAGGGACCGTAGCCCAGCTTCATGGAGACGGTTGCGAATGGTCCTCGCCGATACCCCAGGAGCAACAGTGTCCCTAATTTGCTGGGAAGTGGCGGTGCGGTCCCCTACGGCACTGTGTAGGATCCTACGGTCTTGGCCTGCATCCGTGCGTCGCTGCGGTCCGGTCCCAGGTCGACGGGCACGTGCACCTTCCGCCGACCACTGGCGACAACATCGATGTACTGTGGAGACCTCACGCCCCACGTGTTGAGCAATTCGGCGGTACGTCCACCCGGCCTCCCGCATGCCCACCATACGCCCTCGCTCAAAGTCCGTCAACTGCACATACGGTTCACGTCCACGCTGTCGCGGCATGCTACCAGTGTTAAAGACTGCGATGGAGCTCCGTATGCCACGGCAAACTGGCTGACACTGACGGCGGCGGTGCACAAATGCTGCGCAGCTAGCGCCATTCGACGGCCAACACCGCGGTTCGGTGTGTCCGCTGTGCCGTGCGTGTGATCATTGCTTGTACAGCCCTCTCGCAGTGTCCGCAGCAAGTATGGTGGGTCTGACACACCGGTGTCAATGTGTTCTTTTTTCCATTTCCAGGAGTGTATATATATGATGAGTTGTGAACATTATTAAGGTAAATACATTGTTTGTTCTCTATCAAAATCTTTCATTTGGTAACTATGCCTAACAGTAGTTAGTGCCATCAGTAGTTAGAATCTTTTATTTAGCTGGTAGTATTAACGCTCGCTGTATTGCAGATTTTTGTAAGGTAAGTGATTCATGAAAGGTATAGGTTATTGTTAGTCAGGGCCATTCTTTTGTAGGGATTATTGAAAGTCAGATTGCGTTGCTCTAAAAATATTGTGTGTCTGTTTAGTGATGATTAGAATATGTAAAGAGAGAAATGCCTGAGTACGTTTAGTTTTGCTCAGCTGTTTGAAAATCAAATAATGTGAGGGGTTTACCAGCACTGTAATTCATAAATTTTTCTAAGGAGATGTTTCAACATCTGTGTACAAAAGATACAAAAGCTTTCGAATACATAGTGGAGTGACTACTGATTTTTATTTTAAATGCTGGATTACTCATGATTCTTAATTGTAATACACTGATGTCTCACACTATTCAAAATAAAAGCCGGCCGGTGTGGCCGAGCGGTTCTAGGCGCTTCAGTCTGGAACCGCGCTACCGCTACGGTCGCAGGTTCGAATCCTGCCTCGGGCATGGGTGTGTGTGGTGTCCTTAGGTTAGTTACGTTTAAGTAGTTCTAAGTTCTAGGGAACTGATGACCTCAGATGTTAAGTCCCATAGTGCTCAGAGCCATATGAACCATTTTTTAACAACAAAAATAAAAGGTCAAAACAAATTTTATTCCTTTAACTATTAACTTGTTGAGGCAATAAACCAGGAACACATTTCAATTTCTTGTTTTGCTCATTGTTAAAACAATGTTTTTTTTTATAATTTAGTTTTTTCTCCTAATAATCTAAGAACATCTGACTTTCTACAGCTTAAAACAATTAATACATTGTTAAATAATGCACTTCACTGTATAGGCAAGCACTGTATAATTTATTGTTCATGCAAAATTTTCTTTTTGAAGCTGTAATAATGGACGAGATAATGACACCTAAGTACGCCAAGATATGCATGTCATTTTCTTCTCAACGAGAACATGTCAAAACATTCCAGCTGCATAATCATGTTGCTTCTGAGCGTCCTTATCATATTCTTTAATTTTCTTTCTTTTCTTTGTTTTTCTGGCCTCCTTTATCAGGTTTTTTTAAATGAACACACAGCCATTTGATTGCATTGTTGTTTATCTAATTACGACCTAGGTTTCGGCCTTTTATGTCACTTTCAAGTAAATGAGTTTATGTAATTATTTTATACTGCAGGACATCAAGCTCAAAATTGACCATAAATTAAGAAAAATATTCTCTTCCCACGAAATGCCAGATGTAAAATCATCATCTTGTATTTCCAAACAATATTCAGTCTGTTACATACCATATAGTACAATGTGGTATTGCGTAATGAGAAACCTTCTCTAAGCAGTGGAATGAGGAGAGTCGTAATTCCTATGAGATGATATTCCAAGACAACTGTTTTAGAATGATACATGTATTCAAAAAGACAGTGTGAAGCTGCGCGTGATCTTCACGCTTAACACAGGTCTGAACAATACTGTGCTTAACGAAATGAACAACAATCTACATTGCTAACAGCGAATTTGAATAAGAACCGAACAGCTAAATCAGTTTGTATATTAATGCATGACTCAGGGAAGCACTGCGGCCTTCCTCTCAGCTCTGAGCAAGTGAACAGAGTTGACCAGCTGAAAATAATCAATCCGCAATTCCGATGAACTAGCTGTACAATGCAGCAGTTTTACCTCAAACTTCTTCTCTTCGGGGAAAAAAATAACAATAAAAAAATTCCAGAACATTCGTAACTTTGTGTCAATGGTGTGTTGGAGCGCAATGCGGTTAGCATTCCTGCACACAGCTGTGATTAATGTGTATCTGCCGGAAGTTTCGTTTTTGTATGTTTGTTAGTTACTGTTCAGTGCTGTAGCGAGTAGAGCGGTGTGTCGCACAGTTTGCGAATATCAAGATGGCAGAGTTAGAGGAGCAACGCGTCTGCATCAAAATGTTGTGTGAAACTCAAGAAAACCTCTACAGTGACGCACCAAATGATGCAGGAAGCCTACGATGATAAGTGCTTAAGCCGTACTCGCTGTTACGAATGGTTCACACCGTTTAAAAGTGTCCAGACGTAATTTAATGATAACCCTCGTTCAGGATAATCTTCAGCGTCTATCGACGACGCTCATCTCAGGAACGTCAACGAAATTGTGCGGGCCGATGGGACACTGACGGTCTGAGAGAGTGCAGAATAATGGAACATTTCAGTTGGACCATGTCATGAAATCCTCACACAGCATCTTCGAATGCATCATGTCACCGCCAAGTTCGTTCCACGGCTCATGAGTGAAGACCCGAAAGACCTTCCTCTCGCAGTCTGTGAAGAGCTTTTGGATCGCGCATGCTGACAGTTTTCGTTGACTTTGAAGGATTAGTTCATCATGAATTCGTGCCGTAGGGACAAACTGTTAATCAATGGTATTATCGGGACGTGTTGCGACACCTATGAGAAAACGTGAGAAGGAAACGGCCTGAAATGTGGTGATATAATTCTTATGGCTTTTGAATCAAGATAATGCACCCGAACATTCATCCCTGTTGGTGCGTGACTGTTGCACTAAAAACCAAATCACTGTGCTGCCACATCCTCCGTACTCCCCAGACCTGGCCCCTGCGGACTTTTTTCGTTTTATTTCCAAAGTTGAAATCACCGTTGAATGGGTGTAGATTTGCAACAATAGACGAGATAAAAGGAAATTCGTAGATGGCGCTCTGCCCGATCCAGCATGTGTCGCACCAAGACTGCCTCCAGAACTAGAAACGGGGCTGGGAGCGATATATGGGTAAGCGTAGAGAAATTTTGTGGACAAAATTCAGAAACTTTTTGAAGACCTCATATGCATTGAAGAGTCAAAGAAACTGGAACACCTGTCTAATATCGTCTAGGGTCCCCACGAGCACGCAGAAGTGCCGCAACACAACGTGGCACGGACTCGACTAATGTCTGAAGTAGTGCTGGATGAAACTGACATCATGAATCCTGCAGGGCTGTTCATAAATCCGTAAGAGTACGTGGAAGTGGAGATCTCTTCTGAACAGCACGTTGCAAGGCATCCCAGATACGGTCAGAAATATTCATGTCTGGGGAGTTTGGCGGCCAGCGGAAGTGTTTGAACTCAGAAGAATCTTCCTGCAGCCACTCTGTAGCAATTCTGGGCGTGTGGGGTGTCGCATTGTCCTGCTGGAATTTTCCAAGTCCGTCGGAATGCACAATCGACGTGAATGGATGCAGGTGATGAGACAGGACGCTTACGTACGTGTCAGCTGTCAGTGTAGTATGTAGACGTATCAGGATTCCCATATCACTCCAACTACATACGGTCCCCACCATTACAGACCCACCTGACGTGTAGGGTCCATGGATTTATGAGGTTGTCTCCACAACCGTACACGTCCGTCTGCTCGATACAATTTGAAACGAGGCTCGTCCGAAGAGGCAACATGTTTCCAGTCATCAACAGCCCATTGTCGGTGTTGACGGGCCGAGGCGAGGCGTAAAGGTTTGTGTCGTGCTGTCATCAAGGGTACATGAATAGGCCTTCGCCTCCTAAAGCTCATATCGATGATGTTTCGTTGAATGGTTCGTACGCCGACATATATACTTAAAATGCATATTATTTTCGCCTTTCAGTAAATACATCGTATTCAGCCTTGCCGTGCCTTACAGTAAATCTTTCTTCGTTTAAGACATTTAGGAGACAATTTCAATGATTTAGTAAACAATCTGAGCAGCCATCTTAATTGTAGATGTTGCAGCGTAGCACTACTGAGTACGTCCATAACTTACCACACTTCAGCTAAGAATGTATGTGACTTCGCAGAGGTAAAGATTGTGCCACAACAAGACAAAAATTGTTTAACACTAACGTAAATTGCTCTCTCTTTGACGTACATATCGATAACTTACAAAAATCAAAATGACATGCCCTCCTTACAAGTTCTTGTGAAATAGGACAACATATTAAAGCTAGAGGAGCTTTCTAACTTGGTTCATGGAAATTAGAATTTGACGCTAGCAATATCCGTTCACCGGAAGTCTTTCTTTTATTTTCTTACAAAACATAAGATGCAAATGTTTCAGTGAAAGCGCTGCCCTTCATTACTCTCCCCCATCCCCACCTTCCGTCTCCAGTGCGGCATGCCCCCACTTTGAGGACGACTGCCCTCATTGTTTACAGATAAAGGTACCACACATAAAAATATCTTCACTTATACACCCTGCACCGTCAGTCGTCACCTCGGTTTCGAACGCCGCTACACCAGCGCGCACCAGTGAAACAGCTCACAATGGTGCACATCGCTAGACGAGTGGCGCGGAAAGATCAGAAGAGCCTGGGTAGATCCGAGGCCGCCCACGTAAACGCTCGCAGCATTAATAACGCAGACTTGCGGCTGCCGCTATCTGACCGTCAGTTTGCCAGTCTTTGATCGCGGCGCACGACGGACTCAGTTCAGACCTCCGCTAAACCTGTCGGCGAGGCAGTCGGCTCGCGGCTGTCAGCGTCCCGAGTGAGTGAGTTGTGTGCAGCGAGCGGACACGGCGGCGAGGCGTGTGTGTTTTTGCGCTGCCGCTCACAAATTATTGATTTAGCTGGCAGGAGGGCCCCGGCCCACGGCACGGCGAGCCGAACCGGTTCCCGCTGCTCCTGCCTCCGACTCTGCCTCTCTCTGCCAGTGCCTGCCGTACCTGTCCCTGTCCGACTGCCAGGCTCCTCGGTTTCACTTTACCCTCTCCGGCTGGCTCGCCACTCCACACACACACACACACACACACACACAGACGCGCGGGCGCACCAACTCACACACACTGCCCATTGTGGGACGAGCCGACAGGTTTATTCGCGGCGGACAGCGTCGTGACTGCACAAGTCGGAGGTCAGGCCGGAAAGCGTCCTACTCCCTCCCCCCCCCCCCCCCCCCTCACGCTCTACACACCTCCATCACCATGTCTGTTTGTCAGTGTGTTTCTCAGCTGTTTACTCAAGCACTGAGCTGCTGACCTACTGTTTTCATCTCACCTAATCTCGGGAGACCGACGTCTTGCTCAGGTCGTCTTTCGCCAGTTTTGCTATCTAATATGGATCATCAGTCGAAATGGAAAACATTCTAAGCGTCAAATATAATATTTGTTAAAGAGAGCGAAAAAATAGTGTTTCCCTGCTAGCACGCGATTGACTTGTATCCACAGAATTATGCTGCACACTCCATCATGCAAAAAATTATGAGAACAATAGGAAATAAATACTTTATTCAGAACGTTCTAAGTGCGGTATCAAGTAACGTACAGGTCCTAGCTGTTCTTGTTGTGGTCTTCAGTCCAGAGTGTTGGGTTGGCAGAAGAGCCAACACCGTGTTACTAGAGGAGGCCGAAATGCACGCGTTTTAGCTCACGCAGGCTGGAGTGAGCAGGGAAGAACTATACTGACGTGAGGTATGGAACATGACAAGGAAAGTCAGAAAGTGGACGTAATTAGTTAGATACTTAGCTTTAATCCATTAATGATGAACGTCGCTCTTGACGGTACATGAATCACAATATTATCTGTTCAGGATATACAGTAACTGAATATGGCGCCTTGCTAGGTCGTAGCAAATGACGTAGCTGAAGGCTATGCTAAACTGTCGTCTCTGCAAATGAGAGCGTATGTAGACAGTGAACCATCGCTAGCAAAGTCTGCTGTACAACTGGGGCCAGTGCTAGGGAATCTCTCTAGACTAGACCTGCCGTGTGGCGGCGCTCGGTCTGCAATCACTCATAGTGGCGACACGCGGGCCCGACGTATACTAACGGACCGTGGCCGATTTAAAGGCTACCACCTAGCAAGTCTGGTGTCTGGCGGTGACACAAAGACTAGCTTGATGCAGCTATCCATGCTGCTCTAGCTTTTGCAAGCCTTTTCATCTCCAAGTAACTACTGTAACATACATCCTTCTAGATCTGCTTAATGTTTTCATCTTATGGTCTCCCTCTATGCGTTTTAGCCCCCACGCTTCCCTCCAGTACCAAATTGGCGATCCCTTGATGCCTCAGAATGTGTCCTGCCAATTCGATAGTCAGGTTGTATCACAAATTTCTCTTCTCCACAGTTCATTTCAGTACCTCCTCCTTAGCTACGTGATCTAACCATCTAACCTTCAGAATTCTTTTGTAGCACCACATTTCAAAACCTTCTATTCTCTTCTTGACTACACTGTTTACCATCCATATTTCACATCCATACATGACTACACACCATACTTTCATGAAGAATTTCCTGACACTCAAATCTATACTCCGTGTTAATAAATCTCTCTTCTTCCGAAACGCTTTTCTTGCCATTGGCTGCATTATATATCCTCCCTACCTCGGCCATCACCAATTATTTTGCTTCCCAAATAGCAAAACTCATCTACTATTTCAAGTCTCTCATTTCCTAATCTAATTCCCTCTGCTTCACCTGATTTAATTGGACTACACTCCATTGTCCTCGTTACGCTTTTGTTTACTTTCATGTTATCTCCTCCTTTCAAAACATTGTCCATACCACTCAACTGCTCTTAGAAGTTCTTTGATTTCTTCTTCCTGGACATTAATTCCTACTCCAAATATTGGTTTTGTTTCCTTTGCTGCTTGTTCAATGTACAGATCGAATACCGTCGGGGATAGGCCACAACCAGATTCTAGGTACCA
This sequence comes from Schistocerca cancellata, assembly GCF_023864275.1. Lineage (NCBI taxonomy): Eukaryota > Metazoa > Arthropoda > Insecta > Orthoptera > Acrididae > Schistocerca > Schistocerca cancellata. The sequence goes on from NC_064633.1 coordinate 351,870,253, forward strand.
GTAAGAAAGTTTTTACAAATTGGTTTTTGCACTCAACAAATCAGCAAGCAGCTACTGCTAATAACATTTTTTATATGGGTTGCGACTGCAAGCCTCTTTTTGAAGTTCTGGAGGTAGTAGGTTAAAATAAAGGGAGCGGAAAGCTATTTTCAATTTGCACAGAAAACAAACGGTACTTACAAGACTTCAAGGGCATGAAAGGGAAGCAGCTGTTGAGAAGGGAGCGAGATAGAACCGTAGCCTGACCCCAATTATTATTCAGTCTGTGCACTGAGCAATCGGTAAACAAATCAAAAGAAACTTTTGAAGTAGGAATAAAATTCTGTGGAGAAAAAATAAAAACTAAGAGATTTGACTACAACACTGTAATTCTGTGAAAGATAGCCTTGGACTTGGAAGAGCGTTTCGACGGAATAGACAATCTCTTGAAACCAGGCAATAAGATGAAAATCAACAGAAGCAAAACGAGGACAGTGGAATGGAGACGAATAAAATCAGGTGATGATGAGGGAATTAGATTAGGAAACAAGAGAATAAAGTAATAGATGAGTTTTGCTATTTGGGGAGCTAAATAACTGATGATGGACGAAATAGAGGGCATATAAAATATATGTTCAAATGTGTGTGACATCCTATGGGACTTAACTGCTAAGGTCATCAGTCCCTAAGCTTACACACTACTTAACCTAAATTATCCTAAGGACAAACACACACACCCTTGCCCAAGGGAGGACTCGAACCTCCGCCGGGACCAGCCCCACAGTCCATGACTGCAGCGCCTTAGACCGGATATAAAATATAGACTGATAATGGCAAGGAAAGCATTTTCGAAAAAGAGAAATTGGCTAACATCGAATATGGATTTAAGTGTCAGGAAGTCTTTCCGGAAAGTACTTGTATGGAGTATGGCCGCATCTGCAAGGGAAACATGGACGATAAACAGTTTAGACCGGAAGAGAACAGAAGCTTTTGAAATGTGGTACTACGGAACATCGCTGAACATAATAGTGGTAGATAAAGCAAATAATGAGGATGTACTGAACATAAATGGGGAGAAAAAAAATATATAGCACAACCTGACTAGAAGAAGGGGTCGGTTGAAAGTACACACTCTGAGACGTCAAAGGCTCACCAGTTTAGTATGGGAGGAAAATGTAGGAGACGGGGAAGGGGGAGGTAAAAATAGTGAGGGTGACCAAGAGATGTGTACAGTAAGCAGAAATAGATGGTTGAATTTTCTGATTTTGAGAGTACTGAAGGGTGATCTGTTGTAATTGTTAAAAGCCATTCAACAGCCAAGATCACATAAAATATTTTTTGCGTAAGACAATCGGTTTCAAAAGACTATGCTCTCATCTTCAGGTCTTAAAAATCATCTTGTTATATGTTACACTGAATCTCATGCCAGGATTTTTATTCACTTGACATCAGACTAGAGATCACAACCACGAAATATGGGGTGGATTAAAAGTAGTGGCAATACAGCTGAAACGCGAAGCATGTGCGTTTGATGACATGTGCGGCGTCTGCAGATGATAGCAGAAAGTTAGCTGAAGTGAGCGGTTGCGGCTGTGTTTGAGTCAGGTGCAGTGCGTACTGTCCGAAAGTGCGGGAGGCCATTTCAAGCGCCCTAACAGATGGCCACTGCAACCTCCTGCTGCAGTCTCTTGCGACATCACTTTCGTGCCGAAATAAGAAGAAAGCGGGAGCACCTTCTGGCACTTACTATCCCTCGTGCTCAATGCACGATGTCAATCGGCGCAGGAGCCCCCGCACCTGACAGTGGTAGGTACCAGAACACACACTGTATTCAGCCGGTATGTCCGTGCGATTACGACCTGTTCGTTAAGACGAAGGAACCTCTTCGTCACACGCGTTACAAGACAAGAGCGTCTGTGCCACAGTGCGGTCCTTGAGAGACATCGACAGAGGTGGACGCGCTTTATGTTGTAACTCAGAGACATAATTCATCATCCGTCATTTGACATCTGTGACATCCACTGCTGAATAAAGGCCTTCCTCGTCTCTACGGCCTTCATCTATACGCACAGATATAAAAAGTGATCTTACTTTTTCTACTTTTCCCTGTTACAAGTGAAGTGAAGTATGTTCTTAAAAGCGTTGTTATGAACGATATCACTGGTCTCTACTCAATTTAACGAGAGGCAGGCGTTACTCTTTGTACCCAGAGTTCCGAAACTGGGTCGAAGTGACTCCCAGCGTTGGTCGTTTTCGCTGAGTCACTTTTCCACGAAAGCCGCGCAGTTGGCTGGCTTCAGCTTGTGGCACGTCCCAAATCAAGAAGGTGAAGGAAAAAAAAAAAAAACGAGGAATCACACATAATTAACGCCTCTCTCTATTTCTGCTTTAATGTCAGTGGTCAGTGTCGCAGTAATAATCGGCGGATAACAATATTTATCTTCGTCATTTTATGGGTGATAGGACAAAATCAATTCGAAGCCTAACGCAAGCAATGGAAGCGGTTGGTATATCGGATTCTACCGTTTTTAAGTAGCTGTGAGATAAAGCTGTTTCTTCTCAGAAACTCGCTTTGAAAACGCAGCTGTGTGTGCAACTTATTATTCCAGTCTGATTTATATGATGCTACTTCTACAAGGGATAAGAAAAACTCATGTTCACAATTAAACAGAAAAGGAGCGAGTGCACGAATGACAAGACATTAATACAATATATAGATATAAATATGCATGCCAAAAGCTGACGCACTAACTGCGTACAATGTAACTTCTTGGTATTACACACATCGTTCAACTTTTAAATGTAGTATCACGCACAAACGTTCAAGTTTTAAATGTAGCATAATGCAGAAATAGAAAGCACACTGAAGTATTTCACCTGCTCCAGAGGGCAGATCGTTACCTGAAAACAAACATTTGTAATTTCGACTACCCCTGAATGATATTCACCATATAAATTATAATCCTTAATAGTGACCCAAACACAATGTGAGTTTCTAAATAGATGTAATTACTGTATGCAGAGATGAGTAATACAGTTAAAGATTAATGCAAAAGTGTAGATCGCCAATAACGGATCTGTCGATATCCCGACTACTAATCTGCGAAGGCGATATGTCAAATAAATAAAATGAAACAAAGTGAGGTCTTGCACTATGTTACGAGAACCTACGGCACTATTAAAGTAGCAAAGTTCATAAAAAGCCTAAGTGTATGTTTCATAAAAATGTAGGACATCAAGCGAGAACATTGGGTATAGGAATGCTCATTTCATGTATCCTTTCTTATTTAAGGAACTTAGTTGTTATTGGTGTAACTGTTGTTATGGTCTTCAGTCCGATGATTGGTTTCATGAAGCTCTCTACGCTACTGCACTGTGCAAGCCTCTTCATCTCTCAATAATAACTACAACCCACACACGTTTGGACCTGCTTCCCGTACTCATCGTTTGGTCTCCCTCTGCAATACTCCCCCTCCCCCCACCTCCCCTACCGCTCACACACCCACACACACATTCACACCCACACACACACACAAACACACTTCTCTCCAATATCAAATTTACGATTGCTTGATGTTTTAGAATGTGTCCTATCAACTGATGACATATCTTTTCTCCCCAGTGCTCTTTAGTACCTCCTTATTAGTCATGTGCTCTACATATCTAATCCTAAAGTATTCTTCTGTAGCACCACCTTTCACAAGCTTCAGTTCTCTTCCTGTGTCACCTGCTTATCGTCCATGTTCCTCTTCTGCACGAAAGGAAGGTGTATTCTCAAATCAATAGTGTAATGCGCTGTTATTCATAGCCTGGTTGATTTTGTAGTTACGTGTAAACATATCTTTACCAGTTTGACAGGGGTCGTCTGTAACAGAGCCCCCTATTCGTCAGTATGTGAGGAACGGTGTGCTGCGGAACACACTGTGCATGTACAGCCTATCAGCACTCTGCTCTGTCATCGGATCTCCCACAGACTGCCGCCTACGCTGTTTTACAGAGCGGGTAGGCCTCGGAACTCTGCGTTCTATGATGAGGTGTGAACGTCCGAAACCGTGTCGCCCAGACGTGGTTTCAGCGTCCCTCAAGAACTTCCCATCGTTGCTCGCGACAATAGTGCGCGAACAGCAAACCAGCTTCGCCGTTTCCGAAATACTCGTTCCCAGGCGTTGGGTCGTAACAATCTGCCCTTCTTCACTGTCGCTTTTGTCAGTGGATTTCACTTTTTCCGCCCGTATCATCGCTAGATTGATTGTCTGTCCGTCTCTGCTGTGTTTATACACATTCCTTTTTATACACATACCTATTTGCGTCACGTGCCCGCAACGTCTTTCAGTATCACGGCGGGCACAATGTTTTGGCTTGTCATTGCATATCAAGCATTTTATTTAACATGTAGGAGACTTTAGTTGATACTATATTTTGAGGTTTACTGAAACTAAATTACATCAATCAAGGAATCTTTGAACAAAAGGGCTATTAAATGTAGTTGTACCTTTACGGGGTGTAGAGGAAGATCCGCAGCCAGTCACAATTGAAGGATATTTATTTAAGAAATTATCGGTTTCTTTTTCTTTAAATAGTGATTGGCACACTGTATGCGAAGACATGAAAATATATGCTTAAACTTCTGCGTCCGCAGCTCGTGGTCGTGCGGTAGCGTTTTCGCTTCCCACGCCCGGGTTGCCGGGTTCGATTCCCGGCGGGGTCAGGGATTTTCTCTGCATCGTGATGACTGGGTGTTGTGTGCTGTCCTTAGGTTAGCTAGGTTTAAGTAGTTCTAAGTTCTAGGGGACTGATGACCATAGATGTTAAGTCCCATAGTGCTCAGAGCCATTTGAACCATTTTTTTTTTTTTTTTTTTTGCTTAAACTTCTGCATTTACATCTACATGGATACTCTGCAAATCACATTTAAGTGCCTGGCATAGGTTCATCGAACAATCTTCACAATTCTATATTATGCCAATCTCGCATAGCGCACGGTAAGAACGAACTCCTATATGTTTCCATACGAACTTTTATTTCCATTGTTTTATCGTGATGATCGTTTCTCCCTATATAGGTCAGTATCAACAAAATATTTTCGCATTCGGAGGAGAAAGTTGGTGATGCGAATTTCGTGAGAAGATTCCGTAGCAACGAAAGACGCCTTTCTTTTAATGATGTCCATCCCAAAGCCTGTATCATTTCTGTGACACTGTCTGCAATATTTCGCGATAGTACAAAACGTGCTGCACTTCTTTGAACTTCTTCTATGTACTCCGTCAGTCCTATCTGGTAAATATCCCACAGCAGTATTCTAAAAGAGGACGACAGTCTCCTTAGTAGATCTGTTACATTTTCCAAGTGTCCTGCCAACAAAACGTAGTCTTCCCCACAATATTTTCTGTGTGTTCCTTCCAATTTAAGTTGTTCGTAATTGTAATACCTAGGTATTTAGTTGAATTTACGGCTTTTAGATTAGACTGATTTTCCTTTTAGCACTCATGTGGGTGACCTCACACTTTTCGTTATTTAGGGTCAACTGCCAATTTTCGCACCATTCAGATATCTGTTCTAAATCCTTTTGCAATTTGTTTTGATGTTCTGATGACTTTATTAGTCTATAAACGACAGTGTCATCTGCAAACAACCTAAGACGACTGCTGAGATTGTCTCCGAAATTGTTTATATAGATAAGGAACAACAAACGGCCTATAACACTACCTTGGGGAAAGCCAGAAATCACTTCTATTTTACTCGATGACTTTCCGTTAATTACTACGAACTGTGACCTCTCTGACAGGGAATCACAAATCCAGTCACATAACTGAGACGATATTCCATAAGTACGCAATTTCACTACAAACCGCTTGTGTCGTACAGTGTCAAGATGGGCGCAAGCTGCAAAACCACATTCAATTGTAACTACAACAGTGAAGGGCTATTCTTGTCACTGAAGCTACTCTTACAATGAAAATTACTTTACAGGAAAAAAGAACGAACAAAATCTCAATTCTCGAATTATATTCAGTACAGTTATACAATCATTCTTGCAACGTAATCAGATAATGGGAACAGAATCTCAGCCAGGCTGTTTTTACGTATTAGCCCACGAGCTCACGTTACTTAAGTCCGTACTCCATGGGTCTCGCAGGTAGTGTAATCGGGAAGATACAATTGTATAATTTAGAAACTGACCATGTGAATTAAATGCTATTAGTAAAACAGATGATTTAATAACAGTATATTATCGAAATATAGGTGTAGGCCCCCAAAGATCCAGCTATGAAGAGGAATAAGTTAAATAGAGACAGAGAGAGATAGAAAGAAAGAAAGAAAAAAAAACGGCTTTCTTCTTTCCTTTCATGACTTCACTTAATATAATCACAGATCGCAGAAATATTCACCACGAATATATTTAGACAAATATTATTTCTCACACAGGACTATAGTTTCTTCAGGACACGCTGGCGTAGTGTATATGTCGGAACCATTAAAATCACTTACACGGAACTTGTCTGCTGCAGTAGCCGACTCACATGGTACAATACACTAAAGCGTTGAAACCAAGATGTCTTAGGGAATCGTGCCCACTTTTAACAGGAATGGAATACACCGTGTGGGTCAGTCGTATTATTAGGGTAAACGGTTTTGACCTTCGACACAGGTCTTCAGTAGAGCAAAGATCAAAAGATTCACCTGATGACGAGAAGCACTTCGAAATAATTAGACCTGCGATCTCAGTACGACGTGTGACGACAATCAAAACCGGTTATCCTAATGAAACACATCAAGCCCCCCAGACGATGTATCCTTTCATTATACACTACTGGCCATTAAAACTGCTGCACCACGAAGATGACGTGCTACAGACGCGAAATTTAACCGACAGGAAGAAGATGCTGTGATACGCAAATGATTAACTTTTCAGAGCAAAAAAATGGCTCTGAGCACTATGGGACTCAACTACTGAGATCATTAGTCCCCTAGAACTTAGAACTAGTTAAACCTAACTAACCTAAGGACATCACAAACATCCATGCCCGAGGCAGGATTCGAACCTGCGACCGTAGCGGTCTTGCGGTTCCAGACTGCAGCGCCTTTAACCGCACGGCCACTTCGGCCGGCTTTTCAGAGCATTCACACAAGATTGGCGCCGGTGGCGACATCTACAACGTGCTGACATGAGGAAAATTTCCAAACGATTTCTCATACACAAACAGCAGTTGACCGGGGTTGCCTGGTGAAACGTTGTTGTGATGCCTCGTCTAAGGAGGAGAAATGCGTACCATCACGTTTCCGACTTTGATAAAGGTCGGATTGTAGCCTATCGCGATTGTGGTTTATCGTATCGCGGCATTGCTGCTCGCGTTGGTCGAGATCCAACGACTGTTAGCAGAATATGGAATCGATGGGTTCAGGAGGGTAACACGGAACGCCGTGCTGGATCCCAACGGCCTCGTATCACTAGCAGTTGAGATGAGAGGCATCTCATCGGCATGGCTGTAACAGATCGTGCAGCAACGCCTCGATCCATGAGTCAACAGATGGGGACGTTAGCAAGACAACAACCATCTGCACGAACAGTTCGACGACGTTTGCAGCAGCATGGACTATCAGCTCGAAGACCATGGCTGCGGTTACCCTTGACGCTGAATCACAGACAGGAGCTCCTGCGATGGTGTACTCAACGACGAACCAGGATGCACGAATGGGAAAACGTCATTTTTTCGGATTAATCCCGAGCATCATGATGGTCGCATCCGTGTTTGGCGACATCGCGGTGAACTCACATTGGAAGCGTGTATTTGTCATCGCCATACTGGCGTATCACCCGGCGTGATGGTATGGGATGCCATTGGTTACACGTCTCAGTCACCTCTTGTTCGCATTGACGGCGGTTTGAACAGTGGACGTTACATTTCAGATGTGTTACGACCCGTGGCTCTACCCTTCATTCGATCCCTGCGAAACCCTACATTCCAGCAGGATAATGCACGACCGCGTGTTGCAGGTCCTGTACGGGCCTTTCTGGATACAGAAAATGTTCGACTGCTGCCCTGGCCAGCACATTCTCCAGATCTCTCACCAACTGAAAACGTCTGGTCAATGGTGGCCGAGCAACTGGCTCGTCACAGTACGCCAGTCACTACTCTTGATGAACTGTGGTGTCGTGTTGAAGCTGCATGGGCAGCTATACCTGTACACGCCATCCAAGCTCTGTTAGTCTCAATGCCCAGGCGTATCAAGGCCGTTATTACGGCCAGAGGTGGTTGTTCTGGGCACTGATTTCTCAGGATCCATGCACCCAAATAGCGAGAAAATGTAATCACATGTAATTTCTAGTATAATATATTTGTCCAATGAATACCCGTTTATCATCTGAATTTTTTCTTGCTGTAGTAATTTTAATGGCCAGTAGTTTAATTAAATGTGATCACGATTTCCTGAGACATTTTGTTGGCAGCTGAATTGCTGACGATTTAGTGTTTTAACCATGCGAGGCAGACAACTACCGAGTAAGCGACTTTCTCGGAGGGCCGTCGCAGTGTCCTCCGAAGTGGACAGGCTACCTGGCGCCGGCTGGCAGCTGGCTGTTTGGCTCTGGGTGATTTACAGCGGAGCCGGGGCTGAGGGTGGGTCAGAGGGCGTCAGCAACGGCGCCTGGCATCGCTTTGTTCCGCAGGTAGCGCCCTCCGACCCAGGCGTGCCGGCAGAGACCCCTGCAGTGAGGCCTGCAAGATCACTGGCGCCAGGTGACCGCTAGCCGGAAGCAGTGTTGGAGCAGCCTCTTTTGTTTCTCACTTTACGTGGACTTAAGAGAAGCTAACTTCTACATCTACATACCTCTACATCTACATATAACTTGTCTCATCATCAAGCACAGGTTAATAATTTCGAACAGGAATAGTTGCCGCGACTTTCTAGCGTTTGATTAAATATACAGGGTGGTCCAAAATTCCGGAAACACCACCAGAAAATGCAAACGGAGTAGCAAACAGTAAAACAAAGTTCTTAGACAAGAGGAAGGGGACGGAGAAATTCATATGAGCTATGTCACCAGCATGACGGCCATCTTGAAAGTGGCCATCTTGGATTCAGCTTGAAAATTTCCATTTGGAACGTGGGTCTTGTTCGTATTAGAGAGAGAGAGGGAATTTCGCCATAAAAACGATGATGATGTAATTTTGAACACAACTTTATTCATACTCGAATTATAACAAATTATGTGTGGCAGCGGTGGTACGCTCAACAGCATGGGGTTATGGACCGAAAAGGCATTACACAGACGTTACATACCCCTTGTACAAATTGTAAATAGCCTTTCGCCCCTGTATTTTACGCCTGCCACCTTCAGAATTTGAAACAGAGTATTCCAGTCAACATTGTCAAAAGCTTTCTCTACAAATGCTAGAAACGTAGGTTTGCCTTTCCTTAATCTATTTCCTAAGATAAGCCGTAGGGTCAGTATTGCTTCACGTGTTCCAACATTTCTACGAAATCAAAACTGATCTTCTTCGAGGTCGCCTTCTACTAGTTTTTCCATTCGTCTGTAAAGAATTCGTGTTAGTATTTTGCAGCCGTGGCTTATTAAACTTATAGTTCGGTAATTTTCACATCTGTCATCGCTTGCTTTCTTTGGGATTGGAATTATTATATCCTTCTTGAAGTCTGAGGGTATTTCGCCTGTCTCATACATCTTGCTCACTAGATGGTAGAGTTCTGTTAGGCCTGGCTCTCCCAAAGCTGTCCTTACTTCTAATGGTATGTTGTCTACTCCCGGGGCCTTGTTTCAACTTAGGTCTTTCAGTGCTCTGTCAAACTCTTCACGCAGTATCATATCTCCTATTTCATCTTCATCTACATTCTCTTCCGTTTCTATAATATTGCCCTCAAGAACATCGCCCTTGTATAGACCCTCTATATACTCCTTGCACCTTCCTGCCTTCAGCACCAACAGTCATAGTAACGCTTCGATATGCTGTCCTTATTTCGGAGTGTTGTTATCGTCCGAACCCAGTCCGATGAACTTTGACCAACACATCCGGCTGAATTTGACCGCGCTCATAAGCAATGAGCTGCTTAAGATAAACCGGATGCCGTACTTTGACGACATAGACCAATGTTTTGACGTGACGCCAGAAGTAAAAGTCCAAAAGAGTTAAATCAGATTACGTGGTGGCCACTCCACTGCACCCCTACGACCAACCCACTTTTGGGGGAACTGCACACACAAGTACTCCCGCACACTGCGTCCATAATGAGGCAGGGTTCCAGCATGTTGGAAGAATCTCGGAAATGTTAACAGCAAATGGAACATCTCTTCATCCAACAAATAGCTGTTGGCTGTTAATGAACCTTTAATAAAAAACGGTCCCACCTCTTGGGTATCCCACACGCCACAAAAAAATGATTCAAATGGCTCTGAGCACTATGGGGCTTAACTTCTAAGGTCATCAGTCCCCTAGAACTTAGAACTACTTAAACCTAACTAACATAAGGACATCACACACATCCATGCCCGAGGCAGGATTCGAACCTGCGACCGTAGCAGTCCCACGGTTCCAGACTGTAGCGCCTAGAACCGCTCGGCCACCTCGGGCGGCCCACACACCACACCAGACCATCACTCTTTGCGAGCCGTCCGTTTTAGATGTATTAATCCAGTGTGGATTTGTATCCGACCAATAGGTGTGATTCTGCTTGTTCACCTCACCATTGATAAAGAAACTGTCTTCGTCACTGAACAGTACCTGATAGGGAAAACGAGGGTTTGTCTACAGTTGCTGCGCTACCAATTCTGCGAATTGTACCCGCTAGTTTGAGTCATCCTCATTCAGGTGTTGGAGCAGTTGAATTTTGTACGGGTGTCAATTGTGCTGCGATAGAATTCGCAGAACTGAGGTATCGCTAACTCTTGCGACAGGCGACGGGCGCTGCGTTGCGGACTCTTGCTAAATGATGCCAGCACACTCGCCGTCGCTGAGTCATCGATGGATAATTTTGGCCTTCCAATTTTCGGTTTAGCTGCGACGGAACCTGTTGCCGGGAATTTGGCCAAAGATGAGACCAGAAGATGGCAGCATAAGACTGATGAAACCGATGATCTTGGAACAATAAAAGTTCCTGTACTGCCATAGCGGGGCATACGAAGTGTGTTATACATTTTCACTCGTACTTATCGGCTCACAGCACAACGTGTGTACTTTACAAAATCTGCCAACTGGATGCCACTTCGGCGACTTGCGCGTCCCTAATCCACTGCAGTTATCCCCAACTGGAGAAAGGAGACATAAAGGGTCACTGGGCAGTAAAGGTTAGGTTAATCACAGACTGAAAATTTCCACATTCCGACCGTGATTCGATCTCGCCGCCTACCGTTTCCAGGAAAGCGCTTTACCACTATTCGATCAGTCCCAATGATGATTACGACTATGATGAGGGCCGGGAATGAGGGACATTATTCTGAATGTAACAGGCTGGTGACTGGCTGAAGATAGGTGTGTTCAATGGGGAAGAAGGAGAAACAAACTACTGTTTATCCATTTCTTTTTTTTTTTTTTTGCATTTGACACAGCACCACAAAGTAATACTCGGTTAAACTTAAACGTGTGGTGCTAGAGCATACAACACTTTAATAACAACGATCATCCAGTAAGAGAACGGAATGAAGTAATCTGAAAGTCAACAGCACTCGAGTTTCCCTCAACATGAATATAAGGTCATTTTATGTACTACCTATCTAACTGATTCTAACTTACTTTGAAATTTAAATAATTGCAACTAGACACTGTTTAATTTCAATATCTATTCACTTACACTGTCTCAGCTCTCGGATACGTCAGGAAACCTGTACACTGGTGGTATATATACATCAACTCGTTTTTACCGACGTATAACAGAACCGCAAATAATTGGTACAAGCTGTGGAAGACCACATCGGCAGTTATCTAATAATGAGTGCTAACGCAGTTTAAATTTGTTGTGGTTTCTCGAATAAACGAGCCGCAAAACAAACGAGTGAATATTTGCGGTTCCCGTAAATCAAACTAAAAATTGGATAAAGTTATTTTTATAAACACTGTTGGTAACCCAATCAAACACGATTCGTTGTAAAATTCTCTCATGGAATTTATTACACACCATATCAAAACTGCTGGGCGTTCTAGTACAGCTCGAATGTAGGGTCATTGCCAGGAAGGGTGTTGCTGTGCCACAGATTTCCAGTCATCTTGACCATATAGTAAGTAACGTGGTTCAAATTTTTTCCTCACATCAGCAGGTATTCCGTGTTGCTAGACAGAACGTTCTACATTTATAGAACAACTCAAGGGCACTTATGAATGTGAGAAGTATTACTGTAACACTGTTGAGGTTTTGTGGTGAGAAAATTTTTTGTATAAATATTCCCTTGCAGACATGGCCAGTCTTCTACCCAAAATATTACCAAAGGAGGTAAATCTAAAATCAGAACGAAGTGAGACAAGAGTCTCCCGCTACAGCATCCTCTGATCAACACATCGGCGACTAGCAATATTGTGTTGTTTTACACTTGACCCTAAAACACACGAATGCACACACAAATAAACAATTAAGAAAATAAGTAAATTAGAAGTTAGATAAATTAGCCGGGAAAATAGACACATACGGTTAACCTTCATCTTCATATCGTATATATCGTGTATCTCCACGACTTTGGATGGCTTGAGTGATATCATCCTCCGTACAGGATGATGGAAACTGTAGGTGATGAAACGGTAGCTTGTTCGCTCTTGACCCAAATGCCCTTGCACGCGAAAGACAGAGGTCCAAGCTCGACTAACGGTCCGATGGAAGAACTTAATCTGTCAGGAATTCTCAAACCGGCACACACTCCACTGCAGAGTGAAAACTCATTCGGGATGTGGCTTTTTGTTCATTCTTGTCTGCATCCGCTGGGCTGCTGACATCGATCTGCAGAGACGTTATGTAGTTTTACAGTCGCAATGAAAACTCTTCCTGAACCTGAGCGGTTGAGGACGTTGGGTGTACACACCCAGTGTGTGGGTGGTGTTCTGCTCCGTTTCAGGTTTCTGTTTATCAGCTGACATTTGAACGCAGGAGTGATACCTTCGATCTGAGGAGACTCATCGATTTGCAGAGACGTTCTATTCTGTCACAGTCTCAGCATCACATACTCAGGTCACAATGAATATTCTTACCGAACCTCAGCGGTTGAGGATGAGAGGTATACACACGCAGTGCGTGGGTGGTGTTATGCTCCGTTTTAAGTTTCTGCTTATCAGCTGACACTTTGTCTGTAGGAGTGATACGCTCTTAAAATACGTCTCTTGCCACAGTTAATGAGGACTTTTCAAAACGCGGCCACTGTAGTCCTTCGTTTCCTCTCACTACTGTGAGGCCTACTTGTAGACTCCCAACAAGGATTAATCTTTATTATTATTATTAATGTTTGGACCCTAATTCATCACGCCATGTAAAACGAAGAACATTTTCAGAATTTTGTTTTAGCTTTCCTTTGTTCGTACATTACATCCATTCTCTCAGAAAGGGCTATTTTTCGCCCTTTTTTTTCCTGCCAGGCCAGCTTCCCAGTCATGAATTTTCTGCACACCTGTTTTTCAGTCTTGTGTAATGAGTTGTGTTTTTGCTTCCTAAAGAACCGGGCGTCGAAATTACGACAGTTACACACACACACACACACACACACACACACACACACACACACACGACAACCACTGAGCTTCGGAGGCGACTACCGAGACGCGAAACACAGCGATGAAAAAACACTTACAGGACCTAAAGTGGAAGTTTTATTTTCGTAAGATGTCGCAACGGAAGCTTTCTCGGCGTGCCGACCCCCATTCATCTCGCGTTATCTGGAGAAACAACACGGGATCCCCACACAGCGACGGGCCTGTTTGTTCTTTATCGGAGGAGGTATACGCGCAGGGGAGGGGGCGGCCTGTGTGCGCCGGCGCCGGCTGGGTCGCCGCTTATCTGCTCGCGTCTCCGACAAAGTGGCTCTCTGCTGAACAAAGGGCTGGCCGGCGGCGCGGCGCGGCGCTGTCTCCTGGCTGCACGCCGGCACGGCCCGTCTCCGAGCTGGCTGCTCTGCCGCAAAACACTCATAATGCTCCCTGCGGGAAGCACGTGCTAGCGGGGTCGCAGCTGGCTACCAGCCGCCGGGCGGTCTGTGTGCAGTAGTGGAAACCAGTATAAAGGCAGGTTTCTATGACAGTACAATGTCTGTAGCGTACTGTACCGAACTTGTTATGAAAGTAGTAGACACATACAAGACATAAAAGTTATGCCGAAGTTGCATAGGTTTTTTTTCCTGACACGAGGAACAAAGTGCACTGAAGTGTCAAAGAAACTGGTGTAGGCATGCGTATTCAATTACGCATATATGTTAGCAGGTAGAATATGGTGCTGCCGTCGGCAACGCCTATATAAGACGTGAAGAGTCTGGCGCAGTTGTTAGATCGGTTACTACTGCTACACTGGCAGTTTATCAAGATTCAAGTGAGTTTGAACGTGCTTTTATAGCCGGAGCACGAGTGATGGGACATAACTTCCCCGAGAAGTAAGAAAAGATCTTGAAAGAAACAACATCAAAGAATCAGAAATAGCAGTAAGAAACCGTTTTACAAACAAAATACTAAATTTGGAAGGCTTTCAAAGCAGAAGAAATAAGAAATCGGGAACAACATGGACAGAAGAAAGGAAGAGACTTCATGGGGAGAAAATGAGGTAATACTGGAAAAATAGAAAACAACAGCAAAGGAAGAAGATTAACTGAAATGGATGATGGATGTAATGTAGGAACAGAGGAAAGCTAAAACAAAATTCTGTAAATGTTCTTCGTTTTACATGGCGTGATGAATCAGGGCCCAAACATTAATAATAATAAACGTTAATCCTTGTTGGGAGTCTACAAGCGGGCCTAAGAGTAGTTAGAGGAAACGAGGGACTAAAGCGTCTCCGTTTTCAAATGCCCACATTAACAGCGGCAAGAGACGTATATTAAGAGCGTATCACTCCTACAGACAAAGTGTCAGCTGATAACTGGAGTTTTCCCGTACGGCGATTTCACGAGTGTACCGTGAATATCACGAATCCGGTAAAACATCAAATCTCGGACATGGCTGCGATCGGGAAAAGATACTGCAAGAACAGGGCCAAAGACGACTGAGGAGAATCGTTCATTGTGACAGAAGTGCTGCAGATTTCAATGCTTGCCATTAACAAGTGTCAGCGTTCGAAACATTCATCGAAACAGCTTCGATTTGGGCTTTCGGAGCCGAAGGCCCACTCGTGTACCCTTAATGGCTGCACGACACAAAGCATTACGCCTCGCCTGAGCCCGTCAACAAAGACATTGGATTATCGATGTCTGGTCGGACGAGTCTCGTTTCAAATTGTATCGAACGGATGGGCGTGTACGGGTACGGAAACAACCTGGAAAATCCATGGACTCTGCATGTTAGCAGGGCACTGTTCAAGCTGGCGGAGGCTCTGTGACGGTGTGGGGTGTGTGCAGTTGCAGTGATATGGAACCACGATATGTCTAGATACGACTCTGACAGGTGACACGTACGTAATCATCTTGTCTGATCCCCTGAATCCATTCATGCCCATTGTGCATTCCGACGACTTGGGCAATGGCAGCAGGAAAAGGCGACACCTCACACTCCAGAATGGTTATAGAGTGATTCCAGGAACACTCTTCTAAGTTTAAACACTTCCACTGGTCAATAGACTCCTCAGACATAAACATTATTGAGCATGTCTGGGATGCATTGTAACGTGCTGTTTGGAAGAGTTCTGCACCCCCTCGTACTCTTACGGATTTATGGACTGCCCTGCAGGATTCATGGTGACAAGTCACTCCAGCACTACCGAGTATTAGTCGAGTCCACGCCATGCCATCCTGCGGCACTTCTGCGTACTCGCGGCGACCCTACACGATATTAGGCAGGTGTACCAGTATTTGTGGTTCTTCAGTGTACCGCTTTTGCATTTCCTGGGTGGAAATTTGTATAAAGGCACTCACTGTCCTGTTTTGGTATTGCATTTTTAGTACTTTTGTTCTTCCTAATTACCTCAAAAATTCTCTACGGCTATTTTTTTTTTTTTTTTTTTTTTTTTTTTTTGCGGGTTGAGTTCTTGCGATGAAATTGTTGCCCACTCTCCCCGTATCGCAATTTTCAGCTCACATACGGCTTCAGATTGCCTTCCCTTAAGACGCCTTGCAAGTGTTCTCCATAGTTTTCTATGGAGCTCTCATCCGGGCTACGAGTAGGTTACGGCAAGACATCTTTATCCTCAAACCACTTTTCGGTTCTAGCAGAAACATGCACAGATGCATTACGTTGCTGAAACAGTACACTTTCGTTCCCTAAGTGCTCATACATTTTAATCAGTTCTGTCTCTAGCGTCTCAAGTTAGAGTTCACTGTAGTGTTCAGCCAAGCAGTGCATGATTTACCATTAGCACAGAAGGCTGCCCAAACCATAACACTTCCTCCACCAAAATTTCTGCTTGTTCTTAACTGGTGCTGTGCCCTCAGATCATCTCAGTAACACTGTAATCCATCCGGTCCATCTAGATTTAGCTTCTTCTCGTCACTAAAGATCACTTTATCCTATTCGGAAGTCCATGTTATATGTTTCTCAGCAAACTCCCATTTAGCCTGTTTATGTTTGGGTGATAGAGCAAGTTTCTGCAGTAGTTTCTTGAATGTAATATGTTTGTCAGTCGACAAAATTTAGCTTACACATCTGGCAGTAACTGAGAACTTAAAAGCAGCAAGAAGTTTAGAATAATAACGGTAGGTGGCCCTCGCTTTGCGCAAAAGGAACTGTTCTGATGCTTCAAACGATTTTCTACTAAGCGCATATTTTACTTTCTGTCCATATCGTATGTCCAGTCTAGCGGAATTATCAATCACTGTGCTTGAGCAGTTCAATTTATTGGCGGTCTGACGATTAGAGAGTCTTATTTCCATGCACGCAACGATTTTTGTTTTGTCAAATCATGGTTACTGTTTTCCGTGTGGCACCGTTACGATTGGGTTTATGTACACAACACGCACTGTCACTAATAGTGTCTGTTTCCTATCTGCAATAGAGGAACATACGCACACACTAACGCCTCACAGCCGACTGCTTTTATATTGAGTTCTACACTCTACCACATGAACCATCGATGTACCGTTACATTTGGCACTACTGACATCAAATGCGGTACCATTTGAGTGAATCCGTCACTGTACTGGGAATCATACTATTGCAAACACACTGTGCACAACTTTTACACAAGACAGTGTTAATTTTCCTACAAATATCCATGTTGTTATAGTGATTTCCACTACTGTCTTCTCTCACTCAGGCAGTTTACTGTACTGGCTTGTTATGCGAATTAACACAGCTCGATGAAACTTGGATCATATGTAGAAAGACCTGCTACGGTATAGCACAGTACATAAAGAAGCTGAAAGAAATACACAACGAGATGAAAAGAAATTAAAGTTTCATCAAAGTCAATAATTAAACTGGAACCACTGCTCATTATTGTGCGTGTTCGAAACATGCTCTACACCACCATGTGCTTCTGGTGTGAGCAATGTTATGCTATTGAGGAAGTTCACCTAGCCTTCTGCAAGACCTATGTAGTAATCGAAGGAACCGTGACAGCTGTGTGCTTGAAATACGACATGGTCTTCTGGTTCCTCCGGGGTCTCTTCCACTCTCATCGTAAGGCCCATCACGTCCGTTCCCATTCATATGGTTTTTTTTCGTAACTCAACATACAAATAGATCATAATTTACATGTTGTTATTTTATTTCTGGTAGGGAATATAAGCACGAGTCGGTGATTGAGCTCACAGTACGTGAATGTCTGGGAAATTTCATCAGAGAGGGGATGAATTATTTTTCTCAGTACTACATTTAGCCCGTTTTATGCGGCCGGGGCTGCAAGGCCAGGGGTCACGTGAGAGTGACGAATCGGGGAACTTCGCGGAAGGAAGTGAGGATAGCGTGAAAGCTACATAAGACCTCACAGTCCCTGTCCGTCTTTTAAGTTGCCACCGCGTTGCCCTGGCTTGCCAAATCGCCTTACAGCTCGCTGTCTGTGTCGCTGGAGTCCTTATTTTGTTACTACGTATATGGCAGAGTGCTGGGCGGCGATGCCCGCAATGCTTCTGTTAGAATTCGCAGAAATTGCACTCTGACTCTGCGTGACGTCCGCTGCAGTGGCGCCACACGAAGATCAGAAAATTTACATACATCCCGTACTTGAGTAGTCCTGCGTGCGGAGTTGGCAGGGCCTGTGATTGGTGGGCAGACTGTGACATCTGACCATGTTCAAAGCCGCCGTTTCGCTTTGGCAGGACACCTTCAGATTGCCACTGGACATTTTTCTGTTTTTGTAGTGGGAGCAGAGAGCGTCTGTTTCGGGGCCACGATTCTTGACGGTTTTGTTGCTGTGTCAAGATTAGTAATTTTTCGTGAGCGAGAAGATGGGGATGTCGTGGCGCGAAGGATAGAAAATCGGCACTCGCTTCTGGGCGGTCATAGGGTGAAGTCGTATTATGTCTTATGTCGCCCTCACGTCATACGTTTGCGGTTTTGGTAAAGTGTCGCAGCACCGGCTGGTATGAAACCTGAGTTGCGTTACCTTCACTTGCTACCTTGTTGCCATTTGCTGTAGCAGTCAGTGTCTTTTAGTTTCCATGCAAAGCCTTGTCTTTTCTGTTTGTAGTCGATCACAATTTTGAGTTAGGCATATTCTATCTTTGTATTAGAAATCTTTGACTTCACTCGAGTGAACAGTATGTTTGCTGTATTCAGACTTGGTCTGCTAGAGTGTGTTCTTTGCAGCAATTCTTGCTCATGTTCGTGATTTTTGTAGAACCTGTCATTCTAAAATTGTGTGTCAAAATCCAAGTTTTAAATCTGTTTGTCATAGATTAGCACATTGTCTCCTTGGTTCGTGATCATAACTTAACTTCTTTTCCCAGCTCACATATTTTGGAGGAGTTATTACATAATTGTACACTCCTGGAAATTGAAATAAGAACACCGTGAATTCATTGTCCCAGGAAGGGGAAACTTTATTGACACATTCCTGGGGTCAGATACATCACATGATCACACTGACAGAACCACAGGCACATAGACACAGGCAACAGAGCATGCACAATGTCGGCACTAGTACAGTGTATATCCACCTTTCGCAGCAATGCAGGCTGCTATTCTCCCATGGAGACGATCGTAGAGATGCTGGATGTAGTCCTGTGGAACGGCTTACCATGGCATTTCCACCTGGCGCCTCAGTTGGACCAGCGTTCGTGCTGGACGTGCAGACCGCGTGAGACGACGCTTCATCCAGTCCCAAACATGCTCAATGGGGGACAGATCCGGAGATCTTGCTGGCCAGGGTAGTTGACTTACACCTTCTAGAGCACGTTGGGTGGCACGGGATACATGCGGACGTGCATTGTCCTGTTGGAACCGCAAGTTCCCTTGCCGGTCTAGGAATGGTAGAACGATGGGTTCGATGACGGTTTGGATGTACCGTGCACTATTCAGTGTCCCCTCGACGATCACCAGTGGTGTACGGCCAGTGTAGGAAATCGCTCCCCACACCATGATGCCGGGTGTTGGCCCTGTGTGCCTCGGTCGTATGCAGTCCTGATTGTGGCGCTCACCTGCACGGCGCCAAACACGCATACGACCATCATTGGCACCAAGGCAGAAGCGACTCTCATCGCTGAAGACGACACGTCTCCATTCGTCCCTCCATTCACGCCTGTCGCGACACCACTGGAGGCGGGCTGCACGATGCTGGGGCATGAGCGGAAGACGGCCTAACGGTGTGAGGGACCGTAGCCCAGCTTCATGGAGACGGTTGCGAATGGTCCTCGCCGATACCCCAGGAGCAACAGTGTCCCTAATTTGCTGGGAAGTGGCGGTGCGGTCCCCTACGGCACTGCGTAGGATCCTACGGTCTTGGCGTGCATCCGTGCGTCGCTGCGGTCTGGTCCCAGGTCGACGGGCACGTGCACCTTCCGCCGACCACTGGCGACAACATCGATGTACTGTGGAGACCTCACGCCCCACGTGTTGAGCAATTCGGCGGTACGTCCACCCGGCCTCCCGCATGCCCACTATACGCCCTCGCTCAAAGTCCGTCAACTGCACATACGGTTCACGTCCACGCTGTCGCGGCATGCTACCAGTGTTAAAGACTGCGATGGAGCTCCGTATGCCACGGCAAACTGGCTGACACTGACGGCGGCGGTGCACAAATGCTGCGCAGCTAGCGCCATTCGACGGCCAACACCGCGGTTCCTGGTGTGTCCGCTGTGCCGTGCGTGTGATCATTGCTTGTACAGCCCTCTCGCAGTGTCCGGAGCAAGTATGGTGGGTCTGACACACCGGTGTCAATGTGTTCTTTTTTCCATTTCCAGGAGTGTATTTACGAGAACTGATTAGTATATGTACGACGGCCAATGTGAACTGGCTTTAGGTAACTCTTGCGCCGCAGTATCAGAATGCATCTTGAGAGTAATGGATATCAAAATTCTTCTCTTTTTGATATTATCGAATGTAAATCAGTCAGGCCTAAATACGACACGCACAACAGGCTAATTTCAAGACTATGTGAACAATATTGTGAACCACTTACAACCGTTCAACTTGGTGTCTTCCTTGATGGTGATGGCATCTTCCAGTAGGAAGATGTGTTCTTGTCTCAGGGCTAGAATCATTGTGGTTTGATAGTTAATTCAATTAGATGCCTCCTCCACCATTTCGCCTGATCTGAGTCCGATGTAACACATCTGGAACGCTAACTGGTGCCCCTCCACGTCCACACAGCACAGGCCCGTAATTTAGGTGAATGTACGTAATATGCTTGTAGGCATCTGGTATGTAACTACCAAATATTTTTCGAAGCCTTGCCACCGTGTCTCGCTGCCTTATTGAAACGCAAACGTGTAACAAGTCGCTATTTGGCCTAAGGTCATAACATTGTAGCACATTCATGTACGTCACACATACGAGAACACGTACAGTTCAGCACATCCCTATTATGACACAGTCGCATGTGTGCTTGTAAATGCATGACTCAATAAGTGCGGTATTCAGTTCGAAAACTACACTGATTCTACAGCTATGATCGAGTAGAATGTGGCTCGCACTTGACCTACTCAGAACCGTGAATTGGACTGTGTAGAGCGATGTTCTGCGTCCGGTACACAGCAGGGTCATGAAAGGCCGTAGTTAGCTTAGCTGGAGAGAGCGACGGAGGTGGCTCATTACCTTATTGTAGGAACAACCAAGTATGAAGTTATTCTGGGAATCGTAGGATGTAAGTTAAAAATTTTCTGCATCAGCTACTGTTTGATTTTACCACTATGCGTTTCAATGGTAACACCATCATCTTCAGATGGAGAATAGTGCAATTACATTCTTGATATTAGTGCAGAGCACAGACGTCTTTTCAAAGTAGTGAGATAAGAGAAAAAACAGGTTTGTTTCCTCTTTTTGTAATGTTAAAGTTTAAAACATAAATAAATATATAACATATAATTTAGGTGAATTAGACACCACTCTGACTCAGTACAAACATTATAAAATCAACAAAGGGTGAAGATGTCTACATCAAAAAGTAGAACTTAATTTTTACAGAAAAATATATGGGGAATATCTGCTCAATGACTTAACTGAAACTAATTTCTTTAAAGAGCTTTGTTAACTTACAAGAAATTTTTACGGGAAATTTCAGTTCATCGAAGTTTACTCCAACTCGTTTACTTTCATGTCAATAACTTTCCTCTACGACAGACAACGACCGGGAAGTAATAGCAGTCAAGCAAAGATATTACGAGAGGGGATGTATCGATACGCGCTGCTAACGCCGCTCACGGTCAGGCAAAGCAGCAACCCAGTGACCGTAGTAATTTAAATTAACGTGAGCCACTCACGGCTCAGTCACTGTGAATCATTTCTTTCAAAATAAGAATTAATAATTCGTATTTCAAAGACTGCTACTTAGAAAACCATCACAAGCGCTTTCGATGGCGGAATCTAGGAATATTCATTGTCCTCTAACTCCATCTCTCTCTTCTCTCTCTCTCTCTCTTTCTCTTTGTGTCGCTATCTCACTGTCTACATACGGTTTTCTTAATAGATCCCGGAAATCGGAGGAACAACTGATGACAAGTAAGCATACAAACAAGTTGTTCTTCCACGTTGCTTCCTTGAAAGAAATGAAAAGATTCATTACTGATGATGATGATGAGCGTTTGTCATCATTGGCCGGGAGGCCCCTCGCGGGGCAGGTCCGGCCGCCTTGGCGCAGGTCTTATTACATTCGGCGCCACATTGGGCGACCCGCACGCCGGATGGGGATGAAATGATGATGAACACAACACAACACCCAGTCCCTGAGCGGAGAAAATCTCCGACCCAGCCGGGAATCGAACCCGGGCCCGGAGGACGGCAAGCCGTCACGCTGACCACTCAGCTACTGGGGCGGACTTTCATTACTGTATTACAATGAACATTATACATTTATTGAGTAAGCATGTACATGTATTTATAGATCACAAATAAAGGTACAACGTACTTGCTTGAGCGGGTTTTAAAAGGTTTAAAACTTTTTAGAATGTATAGTTATTCGTTATACATGAGTAGGACGTTTTAAAACGGTTCCGAACATGACGGTAATAACGTGAACGTTATACTAGGACAGAGTGATTTATGTGCAGGAAGGCGTCCTCAGTCGTCAAAAACGTAGAGAATCATGAAAATTATTTTAGATCACTACCCTTCTAACTGGCTTGACACGATCCTCAACACATGCCTCTCTTGTGCCAATGTCTTTACGTCAGAGAGGAACTTGCGTTCAATGTCCTCAGTTATTTTATGGATATATTCGAAAATCTGTCTTGCCTTTCAGTTTTGCCCTCTATAGAAGCCTCAGATATAATGGAAGCCTTTCCTTAACATATGTCCTATCATATTTTTCCATACTCTATTCAATGTTTTGCACATGTTCCTCACGTCACCGATTTGTTGGCTTATCAGTCCAGCTGATTTTCATTATCCATTTACATCTGCATCTACATCGTACTCCGCAAGCCGGCTAATGGTATGTGGCGGAGGGTACTTATTGTACCACCAATTGAGCCTTCCAACCGCATTCTACTCCCGAATAGCTTGTGGAAGAGTAAGTGTCGGTAAGCTCTTCTATTGGCTATAATATCCCGAATTTTCTCCTCATGGTCATTATGCGAGACTTATCTGGAGGAAAATAATATGCTTTTCGAATCTTCACGGAAAGTACTGTCTCTAAATTTCAGTAGTAAATCTCTCCGTGATGTTCAACGCCTCTCTTGTAATGTCTGCCAATGGAGTTTGTTGAACATCTCCTTAACCTTGTCGCATCAGCTAAACGACCCCGTGACGAAAAGCGCCGCTCTTCGTTGGATTTTTGTCTCGCTACTATCAGCCATACCTGGTAGGGATCCCCGACAGATGAACAACGTTCAAGGAGCAGCCGAACAAGCGCCTTATAAGCCACTTAGCTCATGCATGAGTTTCAGTTCCTTAAGATACTTCCCACGAATCTGAATCTAGCAGCTGCCTTTCCCACTGTTTGTTTTGTTTGTTTTATGTGGTCATTCCAATTAAGGACGCTCTGGACGGTTATTCTTAGGTATATTGCGCTAGATACCTTTCTCAGCTGTTTTTTTACTTATTAATAGTGGGCAATATGTTACCTTTATTTACGTTCAGGGTCAATTTCCAGAGCCTGAACCATTCCTCAATCTTCTGGAGGTCATTATGCAACTCGTTTAGTTTCTCTCAGCACCCCACTGTTCATCATTACATAGTACAACAATGCAAAAATGAATTGCAACAGTCTAAATATTTATTTAGAAACAAAAATCTAGCTTGTCGCAGCCTTCTTGCTATTTGCTGTTGCGCTATCGAGAAATCTGCAACAATGTTATGAAGACGCGAGATAAGTGGAAATTTTTATTAGGACCAGATAATTATTTCACTTCAATTGCATATTTAGTATAAGACAAGTTGCATTCAGATCAGTTAGAATTCGGTTAAAATTATGTTCTCTTTAGTCAAAGGTTAGCATACGAGTTTAAGTGGGATAACAGTTCGTGGGTGCATAGCTTTAGTAATATGTTGATTTTTATTGAGTGGCTGTAAGGTTGGGCTAGATTTCATACTGAAACTAATATAATGGGAAGGTTACAAAGGTAGTCATGGGTCAAGAATGCGGTCACAGTTACAGGGGTGGGACAATAGAGTTTAGCACTCTACATGTTGATTTGCGCTGCTGGAACCTCGCGGTGCAAATATAACGACAGCATAGACCAACCATCGCACTCGTAGCGTGCTCCGCAAATGTAAACATTGTGAGCGTCTCGTGAATGGTTAACACATGGCTGCGCCCAAGGTAACTGCTGCACGAAGAACCTTGCGATTTCGCTAACTTAGTAACTGCAACGGAATGGGGTGAGGAACTGCTCTCCGGACTATTAAAACGCACAGTCCGCGAAATAAAGTGCACCTGCGCAGTACGCGAATAGGTCCTTTAGTCATCCTAACAGAAGTTGGAGGTTTGACCGTTCCTGATTTTACGGCCGACTGGAGCTGCCGAGTTCTTGCCTTCAAGTTGGGTGGCACTAATTGTCGATGATTCCCAACGCGAGAGACGTTGTGTATCTCCTCCACAGCGTGGCCCCAATGACGATTTGGAGGAAACCAAGCTAGATTTAGCTTTAATGAGTGTTTGCTACATGAAATAAACGGGGAATGCCAAAATTACCCTGTACCCCCAGCCAATGATCCTGGATGTAAACAACAGCTCGGTAGGTTACTGCTATAGATTGAGTAACTGAATTGTTAATTTATTGACCGACCTGTCTCTGTTTGATATCAATTTAATCAGAATCTTATTGCGAGTTCGAATCTCTAATCTGAACCAAAGGATTAATTTTATTACTCTCTCTTCCTTTGGCGTAAGGTCTGGTCTGGACAGACGCTGTGCCCTCGCTACGTGCGTTATGGGCTCGACAAAGTCGCTGCGTTACAATACTATTGAGTTCTTTGGCCAGTAGCGCCAGTATATATTTTTACGTCATCCGTGATTCGGACGTCATGTGTTACTTTGCTTCCAACGTAGAAGAATTCGTTCCCTTCACTTACTTCATTGTTCCTAGTTGTGATATTAAACTGTTTATGTCTGCTACTCCTTATTACACAAATCAATTTTAAATGCTCTGGGAAGAAATGAATGGTTTGATCGGGATGAAATTCGTTAAGGTACAACGACATGGCATGACTCATTTGTGACGACACAGAAGTTGCGGTCACCTTCAGCTAAATCCGGAGAAGAGACGCTTTTATGGTAATTTTAAACGCTGGGAACGACAGTACCTACGTTTTTTGAGGTTACTTTTTTCTTGATTAGATGTGTAAGCTTAAAACAGTGAACCCGTGGTCTATTGGAAGCGTCTTTGATTGCCATGCACGACACAACCTATCGGAAGTTCGAACCCCGTCCCCACTTAAATTTCGAATAAAAATCAACAATAATAGTGCCGAAAACTTCCGGTATGAGTAGTCACCCTACTTCAGCCAACGGCCTAGTCAAAGAGGGCGGAGGAGCAGACAGAGGTTCAGGGCACACTCTTGGAGTGGAAAACTGCTCCTAAAGGCGAAAGAATCAGCAATTATTCTTGGCATGAGGATGCAGAGAGCAATGGGAACCACTGCATTAAAGACAAAACGTGAATCCACGGGACAACTGATCTGT
The DNA here is from genome assembly GCF_023864275.1 of Schistocerca cancellata. NCBI lineage: Eukaryota > Metazoa > Arthropoda > Insecta > Orthoptera > Acrididae > Schistocerca > Schistocerca cancellata. Next base: position 351,896,070 of record NC_064633.1, read on the forward strand.
AACTGAAAAAGTGTAATGATGAACTCTCCATTATAAAAAGATTCCGGAAGACTCCTCCACTAGGATCCCCGGGAGAGAAATCCCTTGTGGGAGGTGACCATGAGAAAAAGATTGAATAACCAACGAAAGGATAACGTTCTACGACTCGGGACATGGAAAGTCAGAATCTTGAACGTGTTAGGGCAGCTAGAAAATCTGAAAATGGAAACGCTAAGGCTCAGTCTAGACGCAGTGATGGTGAGTGAAGTGAAACTGAAGGAAGACAAGGATTTCTGGTCAGCTGAGTATCGGGCAATATCAACAGCAGAAGAAAATGGTGTAACAGGAGCAAAATTCGTTATGAATAGGAAGGCGGGCAGAGAATGAGTTACTGTGAACGGTTCTGTGACAGCGTTATTCTCATCACAATCGACAGCAAAATAACAGGTGACGGACGAAGCAAAGAGGACATGAAAGGCAGTCTTTCACTGGCAGTAGGCCATTGCTGGCCAAGTGAAGTCTAGTAGTATCAAACAAAGGCCTTAATTTGAGGAAGAAATTTCTAAGAATCAATGTTTGGTGCAGAGAATTGTATGGTAGTGAAACGTGGCCTGAACAGAAAAGAATTGAAGCACTTGAGATGTGATGCTACAGACGATTGTTGGAAATTGGGTGGACTGATAAGGTAAGGAATGAGGAGGTTCTCCAGAGAATCGTCGAGGAAGAGCATACAAGGAAAACACTGACAAGAAATGGTTCAAATGGCTCTGAGCACTATGGGACTTAACATCCATGGTCATCAGTCCCCTAGAACTTAGAGCTACTTAAACCTAACTAACCTAAGGACATCACACAACACCCAGACATCACGAGGCAGAGAAAATCCCTGACCCCGCCGGGAATCGAATCCGGGAACCACTGACAAGAAGAATGGATCGGTTGACAGGACAGCGGTCTAGGGCGGTGCAGTCATGGACTGTGCGGCTGGTCCCGGCGGAGGTTCGAAACCTCCCTTGGGATAATTTAGGTTAAGTAGTGTATAAGCTTAGGGACTGATGATCTTAGCAAGATTTCACACACATTTGAACATCTGATGACAGGAAATCTTTTAAGACGTAAGGAAATAACTTCCGTGGTAGTGGAGCTGCAGAAGTTGAAGCTGTAGAGGAAGACAGAGATTTGAATACAAGCAGCAAATAATTGAGGACATAAGTTGCTAGGCCTATTCTGAGATGAAGAGGCTCGCATAGGAGAGGAATTCGTGTCAGGCCGCATCAAACCAGTGAGATGACTGATGACTGAAAAAATTAAAAAAAAACTGAAAACTAAACAACGACGTAATGGCACTAAATACCTGTGCGCGTTCCATCTTCTTTTGGATGGCGCTAAGGGTATCTCCCTACGAGAAAGCAATTATATTCGGAAGAGTTGCGCAACTTGCCTTTGGCTGAAGATGTAAATTTTGCTTTCCATTCCACCTTCTCGCGCAATCGGAACAAAGAGAACCAAGTGCCTTCCCGCTGAGCGTAGAAAATACTTGGATTCGCGGCACACCGGCCGCCAGGGAGTTACGGCCGTGGATCCGGTTACGTTAGCGCTGCCGCGACGTCGGGCCGATTCGCCGCGGCGCGTCTGTGTGGCCTGGAAACGCGAAGTGGTAATATACACTGCCTGCCGCCGCAGAGGAATTCCCGTCCGCCCGCCGGGGTAATAATCGCCGTGTTTCCGCAGCTGGCTCCGTCTGTCGTCTGTAAATTTGGTTAGCGCTGCCTGCCCCGACACACACAGTTTCGTTCCGTGTTCCTCCACTTCATACTTTTTGAAATTTTACGCCTTTAGAATTCCACCTTTTGGCCGCGGAAAATATTAGACGATATATTCGCCTGCTCTTTTCTTATACAGATAATTTACTCGGTGTGAAAAAAAGCTTTTTACCTATCTCACGAAACAAAATACAAAAAAGAAAAACATCTTCTGCCTCTGCTCCTTTATTACAGCATTCTGAATAGGGTGGGGCTGTTACCTTAGTTTTCCAATATGTGCTTCCTGACGGGAGTCCTACGGCTGAATAAAGTGGACGAATTATAGCTCTTGGAATTGCCCAGCTCTTTAAGAGGACAAGTTCACGTTCTGTATGGAAGCGAAATTCGTTGAGAATCTTCCATAGCACGATCAGGAATGCCAGCTGACTTTTTTTTTTATTCTAGCACGTAGTTTGCTACAGCTGTTTTGTCTCTTTCTGTTTCTTTTCCTCCGTTAATGGTTAACGTTCTGTAGACTTACACAAAATTTGTAAGTTTTTGGATTTCCGACTGTGGTTGGAAGTGGTACACTCCTGAAGAGATTGCGAATATCCCGATGTAGAGTCTTGATCAGCCCGTATATAATGTCATTCAGCTGTCCCTAGCCGGCCGTTGTGGCCGAGCGGTTCTAGGTGCTTCTTTCCGGAACCGGGCTGCTGATACGGTCGCTGGTTCGAATCCTGCCTCAGGCATTGATGTGTGTGATGTCTTAGGTTAGTTAGGTTTAAGTAGTTCTCAGTCTAGGGGACTGAGGACCTCAGATGTTAAGTCCCGTAGTGCTCAAAGCCATTTTTGAGCTGTCCCTACCTCTGTCATTTTATACAACTCGCAGTGTTATAGGCGGCCTCAATAAGCCAGGCACGGGTTTTCATATTCTCTCGCCCGCTACGCTGCTATTCGTCCTACAGATAACGAATAGGACCTTTTTCCAGTTAAAGTTTGTACTGGGAAACACTTTCCCTAGAGGCTAAAATTTTCGAATTATTCAAGAAAAACGAACAAAAGTGACTTTCACACCACTGCTCCCGCACCCAGTCCTCACCAGTCAGGATTTCTATTAAGTTGTTCACGGCGCTCCCTAATACCAATGTACAAATATTGCCTGCTGCAATAATTATTTCCAACATTCGACTCTTTTTGGTCTTCATTGAGTGGTCTCGTTAGATCTCCGGCTTAGCAGATCACAAATGATGAAATTGACGTAGGTGTAAACTTTACCTAGAATTTTTGCGAATTATAACTGCATAAAATAAACAATTACATCTTTGTATTCCTTTTGACTGCGGAAGTGCTGTGCTTGTACGGATTACGTTTGGATCCATCCAACGTGCCGTTTGGATGTAAAATGTTTGAAGACTGGATCACTTTCAAACCTCCTGCTTCAGGTTCGCGCACAGGGGAGATAATGTACTCTGACTTTTGTGCTCTAGTGGAACCCATGGCATGCGCAATTTTTCGAATAATTGTAAGAGGTCCATGATTAAGGAATTTGTTGCTAGCGCGTGAGCAATCCATCGAAATTACATATGCTCCAGTGTGCTAGCAACAAATTCCTTAATCATGAGTGCGCTAGCAACAAATTCCTTAATCATGGACCTCTTACATAATCCTCATCGCGTTCTCTTCTACGTATTCTTCAAAGTCAAACTGCGTCACGTCGGTGGAGCACCGCAATCAACGCTATTAGTTGTGAATGTATCAGTTTCTGGCAATCGTTCTTGTAATTGTACGAAAATACCATTTGATGTCATAGTTACAACAGGGGCTGAAGACGGAGGCATCTTCTCAGTTTGCCAACTGGAACTGGAAGATTCGAAAGCGATCCTATCTTCGATTTTTATATATGTAGGAACATGAGTTCTTAATCAAACTGGATTGTGTGACACTTTTCATATTAAGAAATGACCTCAGTGATTCAGTGACAAATTTAGTTAATTTAATTCCAATTATAATACACTATAACACAGAAAACCTACACATCACGAAGAAATCGTCCGAATGGGATGACAATCGGTGAATGTGATGTACGTATATAAACAAATTATCACAGTTTCAAAAAATTCGATAATTTATTGAAGAGAAACAGTATCACAATTTGAGCAAGTCAATAAATCTTTTGTTCAGCTCTAGCCATTTTGCAAGAAGTTATTCGATTTGGCATTGCTTGATATAGTTATTGGATGCCCTGCTTGCGAATATCTTGCCAAATTAGGAAGTTGTATAGATGATAAACCGAGCTTGTTGGAGGGCCCTGCTCGTAATGCTCCGATCGTTCCCAATTGGGAGAGACCAGCGACCGTGCTGGCCAAGGTAGGGTTTGGCCAGCTCGAAGACAAACATGAGTTCTCGCGGACGGTAAGCTCAGGATGGGGCAACAAAACGGGGCCCAGAATGTCGTCGTCATACAGCTGTGCTGCTCAGGATGGTATCTCTAGCGCAGTCCAAGGCGTCTCTAGACACGTCTTTGACCTGGAATCTCACTGACTGGAGCAGAATTGTCTTCAGTGAAGAGTCCCGCTTCGAACTGAGCCCCAATGACCAGCGAAGATGTGTGTCGAGACCACACGGACTGCGATGGGATTCCAATATGGCTGTCGCCCGCCTTAAGACCAGACTACAAGGTGGATGGTCTGGGGTGCCATTTCGTTTCACTGCAGAACCCTTCGGCTGTCATCCGCGCTCTCTTGCAGCAGGGTGGTAGGTCGGCGGTGTTCTACACCCCGTTTTGTTGCTCTTCGTGGTGAGCCATCATGGGCTTGCATTTCAGCAAGATAATGCCCGCCCACACACGGAGGGACTGTCCACTCTTGTCTTAATGATTGTCAAACCTTACCTTGGCCAGAAAAGTCGCCGGATCTCACATCAGTTGAGAAGTTTAGGAGAAGTCTTGGGAGGGTCACCCAACCAGCTTGGGATTTTGACGATCTAACGCGCCAGTTGGAAACAATTTGGTACGAAATTCCTCTGGACGACATCCAGCAACTCTAAAAACCAATTTCAAGCCGAATAGCTGCCTGCGTAAGAGCCAGAGATGGAACAACGATTTACTGACTTGTTCAGTTTGTGAACGTCTTAGTCTTGGACAAGTCATCCAATATTTCTGAAATTGTAATCATTTCTTTGTCTGCACACGTACATGACATCTACCGACTTTCGTCCTAATCAGATAATCCCTGAGTGGAGGGTCCTTTTTTTTCTTAGTTAGAGTGTATAATTCATATCAAATTATGATGGCAAAATACGTAGAAATCAAAATGTAGTGTTGTCACATTCAAACTTTGATGATGGGTTTCAGGGTGACATGTGAGTAAAGTGCGGATTGAATTCGTACGAGAGATGCTTTCGTGCGCGGCGGTAGCGCTCGTGTGATTTGCTATGCCTGGCCGGGCGCCAGGCTCGATCCCCAGGTCCTCTCGGCGTATTCTGCGAGCGAGCAGCCGCCGCCGTTCCGATACGTGGGAACACAGTGGAGGGGGGCGCAGGTGGGAACCGCGGCGCCCTTTTGTGCGCCGGGCCGCGCGCGTGTGTCGCTTCCACGTCCTGATGACGTATTCACGGCGAGTGGCGAGATGTGAGCGGCCGGATGCGGCGCACAATGCGACAGGAAGCGACGTCGCTTTGTCAGCTGGCGTCACTTCCGCTCCCCATCAGCGGCTGCGGCGCTGACAGCCCGCCGCCGCTGATTAATGACGGGCAAGTGTCTGCTCGAGACGCGGAGGCGCCGGCCACCTGCGCGTTGTAACAGCGCGGAAGCCGGCCGCACAGTGATTGCGACTTTTCTGGGTGTACAAGGGCATCACAGAGCCCAGGCAGGACGCTCAACTTCCCTTGATTGTCTCTCTTGTTTCAGCCTGCAGAGTGAGCACGAGCTGCGGTTAATACAATAAAGACATCACTATTTGGCCATTCAGAAATATAATTTCCGTAGTTTATTGAAATTTTCATTTGTTTGTTGACAAAATTATGGCTATAGGACCCTGACTTATATCTGAAATGTCACATGCAATTTTCATACAGTTAAAAAAAAAAAAAAAAAAGAAGCCGCTCACTTCAAAGGAATTATGGAATGGAAATCGGTAGATGTGATGTACACCTACAGACAAACAATGGTTACAATATCAGAAAAAATAAAAACTGTATGATTTATTTAAGAGAAAAGAGCTTCACAAATTGAACGAACGACCGCCATCCGGTGCGTCGTCAGACGCGTCTTCGGTCTGGAATCTCATAGACTGAAGTAGAATCGTCTTCGGTGGTGAGCCCCGCTTCGAACTGAGTCCTGATGACCACGTCTCTGGAGGTGGGACACCACACTGTTACCCGCCGTATGGCCCGATTACTAGGGATAACCCTATGGTGCGCCATTTCTTTTCATAGGAGCACCCCTTGTAGTCATCCGTGCATCCTTACGGAACTGCGGTATGTCGACGTTGTTGCTTTTCGTAGAAAGCCCACTTGGGCTTAAATTTCAGCAAGATAATGCCCCCCGCGCACGGTGATACTTTCTACTGGATGTGTTCGCGCTTGCCACACCGCACTGTTGACAGGACGCCCACCGAATCTCTACCCAGTTGAGAGTTTTTGGAGCATTATGGGTGGGCCCTTCGAAAACCTCGGGATTTTTACTATCAAACTCACCAGTTGATTAGAATTTGGCACAATATCCTCAGAATAACTCTGTTTATCAGTAGCAAGCCGAATAACTGCTTGCATAAGGGCCAGACTTGCTTTATTTATGAAGCTCTTTCACTTGAATAAATTATCCAATTTTTCCTGAAATTCTGAAATTGCAGTCAATTGTTTGTCTGCACATTTACATCACGTCTATTAATTAGCGTCCTATTCGGATAATTCCTTCTTGATTCAACGTTTTCCTTTTTTTTTGTCTGAGACATTTTATATAATATGTAACAGGAAATTGTTGTTGTGAAGATGCGTTTACCACAGCTCTCGACTATAGTCTATCCCATGCAAGTCTCTAAATCTCTACGTAATGGGTGCAACCTTCATCCATCTGAAATTACTTACTGTATTCAAGGATTCTTCTTCCTCTAGAATTTTTGCCCCGCAGTCGTCCTTCCCTCTTTCCGCACTCCCCCCCCCCCCCCCCCACACACACACACACCGTTGTCAAATAGACGATTGGTTCATGCCTCTGGACGTGTCGCACCAACCGATCCCTACTTTTTCTCTTTCCCCTGCGCGATTCAGTGTCCCCTCGTTAGCTGTACGATCTGCCTATCAAATCTTCAGCATTCTTCTCCAGTTCCAAATTTGGAAAAATTCTATTCGCTTCACTTCTGCGTAAGGCTACTCACCAGGAAAATAGGCGACATTTCTATCAGTTGCCTTCTTGACAAATAGCGAAACACCTCTACTAATTTTAATCTCTCGTACACTAATTTTATTCCTTCGGCTTTGCCTCATTTAATTTGACTACATTTCAGAACCATTGTTTTCCTTATTTAATATTTGTCTTACAGCCCCTTTTGAAAACACTATTCATTCCGTTGAAATGATCAGCCAACTTGAAACGTCCCCTTTGAAAACTTATACAAGACTGTGCTTAAACTGACACACAATATTTTTAGCGCAACGCAATCTGACTTTCAGAAATCCCTACAAAAGAATGGCCCTGACTAACATTAAGCTATACCTTTCACAAATCACTTACCTCAAAAAAATCTTCGTTACTCGAACTACTGCAATACAGCGAGCGCCACTACTGCCAGCTAAATAAAAGATTCAAACTACTGAAGGCACTAACTACTGATAGGCATAGTTAGCAAATGAAAGATTTTAATGGAGGACAAACAATGTATTTACCTTAATAGTGTTGAAAAACCATAATATACATGTTCATGACATCCATTTTTACAAATTTCCAAACTCCGCCATCTCTCTCCCTACATCCACCACTGCTGGCGGCTCACCTCCAACTGCGCAACGCTATGCGCTGTTCACATCCAGCTGCCGCTGCCCAACACTACAATGGCAGACAACAATGCAAACTAGCCACAGACTACACACAGCACAGCCAGTGATTTTCATACAGAGCGCTACGTAACGTTGCCAATAAGAAAACATAAACAGCCTACTTACATAGCCCCCATGCTCCCCACAAAAAATTTTACAAATTGTTTTGGGCACTGGGCAATACATATTTGTTAAAATTTTTCATAATCGTAATTACAATAACAAAGAAATCAAATGCACACACTTATTGATACAATGTTGGTCAAAAGCTAAAATTTTCTCACAGTCCATAAAGATAGTCGTGATCATTCATCATAATAGTAATTACAGTTTTTTTTTCACAAAGTCTCATTAGTAAAAGAAATTGCACACAGAAATAGTGGATTTCCATGCAGTCTCGAAGAAGTGGTGTTGTCCTTCCAATGGAAAGACAGTGCTGACTCTTGACATGCAGACAGGTAATGGGCCACAACAGAGCAAACCCACAGCAGAGTCAGTCGAAGTTTTGAAGAATATTGGTAGGTAGGTCATCACAGAGTAGACCCACTGCAGTCCTGGTAGAGATTACGGTATTGGTGGGCCACCAGAGGTGCAGACCCACTGCAGTCCTTGTAGAAATAATGGTATTGGTGGGTCATCAAAGGTGTAGACCCACTGTAGTCCTTGTAGAGATGGCCAGCAGCCATCTGCTGCGACTGTGCAGGTGCACAATCACCATCGAAGAGTGTTGCAGAGAAATGCGCTGTTCACATCCAGCTGCCGCTGCTCAACACTACAATGGCAGACAACAATGCAAACTAGCCACAGACTGCACACAGCACAGCCAGTGATTTTCATACAGAGCGCTATGTAACGTTGCCAATAAGAAAACATAAACAGCCTACTTACAAACTCTTTTGTGCCTTGACAGAATCAAAATATCGGCAAACGCCAGGCGATTTTTAAAATACTTTTATTTTATTTACTCATTTATTTACTTACTTATGTTATAGCGAAAACTCCACAACCAGCAGCATTACGAACAAATTTTATTGACGTACTACCGGTTTCGTGAATATAAACATTTAAAAATGCTGCGCAACATGTCGAAGAACAAAGAAAATCCAGCGTTCCTAGTTAAAATTGTAATGTCCATAGGGGAGACAGTCAATTAATAATAAGTTGCGTTCTACTTGAATAATATTTACTTTCCTAATCCCTCCTTGGTTTCCTTTACGTCTTTTTCAAAGTACAGACTGAAGAAATTCAGAGATAGACCACATCCCTGACTCATTCCATTTTCAACTAATAGTTCCCTTTCATGCATGTCCCCTTTTATAGCTGCTGTCTGCATTCTCACAAGTTGTAGATGACCTTTCGCTTTTTCGTCTTCTGCACCTGCTACCTTCATTATGGCACACATGTTGTAAGAGATATTATACATTATACCAAGTATGTAATCCAACCTTTGTACATGACATAGCTTAAACAGATGAAACAGTATTAGCTAAAAACAACAACAAAAAATTCATATTCGTTTTCACTAGGAAGAATAATGGAGATTTATTACATTGACAGAAATGGAATGAGAGAAATCATGGGTTGGGAGAGAAACAAGAACGTGACAGACCACAAGTAAGTGAAAAGAGAGGGAAAGAAAGTGTGTCTGAAAAAGTTAAAGCGAATGCAGTGCAACTGCACTCGATGTGAATCTTTGTTTTACTGTTTCTCGGAGAGAAATGCACTCATTTGGTAATTTTCGCTGGAAAAATTCTGGACATCAGCAAAACAAAGTGAATCGTGTAAATTTATTTTTTATGTTATTAACTTCAATAATTTTAGTTGCATGTACCGACTCGTTCCATAAACATGGAGATTTCCTTCTCAGTTTGCTCCACAGAAGTAAACGTGTAAAATAATAAAAAAAACCCTAGATTAATCCAGCCTTCGTTCCTTTTTCAATCTGAGATAGTAATCTGTCTCTAGAGTCCTCGTTGTCTACGAGATGCTTTCCTTCCTTATTTCCATCTTGTATGTATGGGTATCAAATGTGCGCTGAGTTCTCAATAATACGGCCTATATCTGGATTTCCCACCTAATGAACCACCAATAGTTTATAAAACTTCCAAGATACTGGGATAATGTTATCGATACTCGTAACGTTTTCATGAGTCTTGATTATAAAGAAATGCCATTGTGTGTATCCTTCACGGGATATAACGATTCCCAAAAGAAGGAGCACATCGGTATGAAATAAATATGGCGATAATCATAGCGAAATTAATTAAAAATAGCAGCCAGGTAGGAGAGATACAGTGCAAATAAGTCCATTTAAGTTTAAATCGCATGTAAACATAACAGAGTAGTGTTGGCGAATAGAGGTGAATCTAGTGTCCAAAGCAGAGGAAATTGTCAGCCCGTAAGATACACTCAAAGGTCAGAATACAAAATATCACGTATAGCGTGCTACCTCCTCTAGCTGTGAATGTTTATTCTCAAGTGTCCGCCTGTGGATCTCTCACTAACCATTCACCCGCTATCGTCCCGCGGAAGACTGTCTGCCCTCGTCTCTGCAGCTGATTGTCTTTTACTGTCCATATCTTGAACATGGACGCGAGTGCACTCGGAGCAAACTATCCTCCCACATCCAGATGTTTACCGTAACCACTTGTTAGGTTCCAAGCAAACCTTTGATAAGAAAGGCAGTCTTGCAACCCTTTCTCTCTCTATCATCAAATCGATTAGTGACAACGTACGGGGTGACTTAGAGGACAAACTCAAAATGTACTCAGCTCTAAGTCCTTTCTAGTTAGCGAATAAGTCCATACTTCCTTGCAGTGATATAACACCACAAAGTGGGCTACGTATTGGAGGGAAAGTGTCGCTTCTGCTAGAAATGACTCACTCATTATTTCTAGTGGCTAGCTTTGCTACCTCTGAATTATGGGGACCCGGGTTCGATTCCCAGCCGTGTCAGGGATTTTCTTTGCCCGGGGAGATGTTTGTGTTGTCCTCATTGTTTCATCATCATTCGGGAAAAGTGGCGAGAGTGGACAGTGACAAGATTGGGAATCTGTACGGGCACTGTTAATATCGCAGTTGAGTGCCCACAAACCAAATATCATCTTCGGACATAAGTCGATGCGCCAAAACACTGTGACCGTCTGTTTTACAATGTGTTAATCCACCTTAGATTCGTAATACGTCAGTGATCCTGAGTGATGTATATTCGAAAAATCCTTGGTTGGTTTCCAGTGGTATGTGGCACCAGACGTCTAAGCACAGGCCAAAAAATTACAGTAAATTAAAGGCAGATGCCACAAGGGCGCGAAACTGGGGCCTGATAGCGTCCCAGATGTGTTGCATTTTGTTCGTATCAGATGAATTAATTAGCAACACATTAACGTGAATTCACTGTCGTACTCCTCAAACACTTCTAACACTATTGCATTTTAATGCCACGGAAATTTATCTTGATGGAAGTTGCCATCGCCTTCGGGGTAGACATTAAGCACGAAGGGATGAAAGTAGTCCGTAGTAACATTGGCGTCGCTCACAGCTGTCGTTGTGCCTTCGATTACTATCACAGGCGCCATGGAATCCCATGTGTATATCGCCCATAGCGTAAAACTACCGTCAGTGGCGTGCTTCCGTGGTGGAGAGCATCTATATAGCATCAGTTCACCTGGATGACAGTGTATCTGGAGACGGCCCCTGACCTGGTGTATATAGGAGAGATACAGTGCAAATAAGTCCATTTAAGTTTAAATCGCATGTAAATATAACAGAGTAGTGTTGGCGAATAGAGGTGAATCTAGTGTCCAAAGCAGTGGAAACTGTCAGCCCGTAAGATACACTCAAAGGTCAGAATACAAAGTATCACGTATAGCGTGTTACCTCCTCTAGCTGTGAATGTTTATTCTCAAGTGTCCGCCTGTGGATCTCTCACTAACCATTCGTGAGCGTAGGGCTCGCGCCATAAACATTCCGTGCAATCTGAATTATGTACAAGCCTATAGAGAATGATTCAGCTGCCCCTACCTATGGGCGGTATGCAGCTCGCAGCCCCTTCAAAAACACGCGCGAAATTTTAATATTCTCTTATCATATGCAAACTATCGGTCCTACAGAAAAAATTAACAGGACGTTCTTGTAGGATATTTGACGTAGTTAAATTTTGTACTGTGATACGTTTTCGTTAGAAGCAACGGTTTTCGAGTTATTCAAGAAAGAGGCGTTTGAAGGTCACTTTTGTATGTTTTCCTTGAATAATTCGGAAACTACGGCCTCTAGCGAAAACGTAGTCCAGTTCAAAATTTAACAACATTAAATTTGCTACAAAAAGGTCTCTTCATTTTCCTGTAGTACTTCTAGTCTGCTCATAACGAGAGAGAGAAAATGAGACTCTCGTGTGTGATTTTTGAAGTAGTTGCGAGTTGCATAAAATCCATATGGAGAGGTAGCTGTATTATCCTGTGGATAATAATAGTAATTTCGTGTAGACACTGGCCTGGTGCAAGTCTTTCTACTGGTGACTTGCGTGTCACTAACATACCCCAGTTGTCCAAGTCAGGATAACGTGGAATCCGAAGCACGTGTTGTTTCTGGCAACTTCTCACATATTTAGAAGCTGTAGGCTAGGTTAAAACTAAGACTAAGAAATCCGAGCCTCGATCTAAATTTGATACCGCAATTGCTTAGTGCATTACCGCTAGCCACCAGGCCCACAATGTATGAATATTATTGATCTCGGGGCTTTAAAGAGTAACATATACGACTGTATCTTTTGATTATATTGACTTACAAGCTTATTTTTTTTTACCACTAATGGACCAGTCTTCCATTCACTGTCCTAGTGTGAGATTAGTAAGTGGCAGGCAAACTACACTGTCTAACCACTGCAATTTCCTGTTCTTTGTAAACAGCGAGATGGTGTGCACACCTGGGTTCATATCCCATCCTCGTCGCAACTATAAAGTCTTGTGCAGCAAGGAAGCAAGGGAGAAGATTCCAGCAATTCAGAGTTCTGCGCATAGATTTGGCAACAAGATGCGGCATATTCATAAAAATCAGAGTCTGAACCAATCGGAAGGCAAGATAGCGCTTCTGCATTGCCATGCTTTGCAGTAGGTCTGTACACAATTTCGTACTGATACTGAGAAAATAACAAAGCCCTTCGTTGAAATTTTTGAGCAGTGCGTGTAGGAGCCGGCTTTGCTGATGAAACAAAGACTGCAAATGCTTGTGATCTGTCACTAAAAAGAACTTGGGACCATACAATAGTGATGGAAATCGGTCACACCATTCACAATCACTCAGGAATCCAATGGGGCGTCTGTCAGTTTACACACATAGCGGGTTTAGTTCGTCACAGGCTGCGACAGTACATAGCGGCCAGATTAGTGAATACAGCGGAACTAGTTTACCCCAAACAGAATTGCACTTTACATGAATCTGCAAGAGGACTGTTACTGATGAGCTTGTACCACAACATATGGCGCTACAGTCTGGAACCGCGCGACCGCTACGGTCTCAGGTTCGAATCCTGCCTCGGGCATGGATGTGTGTGATGTCCTTAGGTTAGTTAGGTTTAAGTAGTTCTAAGTTCTAGGGGACTGATGACCTCAGATGTTATGTCCCATAGTGCTCTGAGCCATCTTCACCAAGGAATAAAAAATGGCTCTGATCACTATTGGACTTAACATCTGAGGTCATCAGCCCCCTAGAACTTAGAACTACTTAAACCTAACTAACATAAGGACATCACACACATCCATGCCCGGGGCAGGATTCGAACCTGCGACCGTAGCGGTCGCGCGGTTGCAGACTGAAGCGCCTAGAACCGCTCGGCCACACCGGCCGGCACCAACGAATACCCAAGACTCTTATCCTTATAGGATTCCAAGATTATGTAGATGACTATCTACTTTAGAATGAAATTTTCACTCTGTAGTGGAGTGTGGGCTGATATGAAACTTCCTGGCAGATTAAAACAATGTGCCGGACCGAAACTCGAGCTCGGGACCTTTTCCTTTCGAGGGCAAGTGCTCTACCAACTGAGCTATCCAAGGACTATCGACATTTCCAATCTGCAAGCCATCTTGTGATGTGTAGAAGCGGTTAATTTACGTGCTATTGCTACATCCAATTTTTGTCTGTTACGGTTGCGAGTGATAAGCGGTAAGAGCAATTCCTGATAAACTTCAGAATGAGCTGCGGTACATCTAATCACACTCTGATGGTCTTTTCGAGATATAAACTGATCAGGTAGAACATATGACCACCTACCTAATAGCCGGTATATTCTCCTTTGGCACGACGACAGCTGCAGCGCTTTGTGGCACGTAAGCTATGAGGCCTTCGTAGGTCGCTGAAGGGAGTTGACATGGCATCTGCACACACAGGTCACCTAATTCCCTTTAATTCCTGGGAGAGAGGCGATGAGCTATGACACCACGTTCAGCGTCATCCCAGGTGTGTTCGATCGTGTTCAGATCTGGAGAGTTGAGGGTTCCAGCACATCAACCGGAAGTCGGCACTGCATTCCTCGAACCACTCCACCACATTCCTAGCCTTGTGACATGACGCCTTATCTGGTTGAAAAAGGTCACTGCAGTCGGGAAACATGATCGTCGCTCCTGCAACCAGTATACGATACTCCTTTGTCATCCTGGTGCCTTGCACGAGCTCCACAGGACAAATGGAGCCCACGTGAATGTTCTCCGGAGCATGATTGAGCCACCGCGAGCTTGTATCTGTCCCGTAATACAGATGTCAAGGAGATGTTGTCGTGGAAGACGACGGATTCGCGCACTACCATCGGCATGATGAAGAAGGTATCGGAATTCGTCAGACCACGCAACGCTCTGCCACTGCGCCAACGTCCAGTGTCAATGGTCACGTGCCAATTTCAGTTGTAGTTGCCGATGTCTTGGTGTTAACACTGGCACCTGCATGGGTTGTCGGCTGCAGAGTCCCAGCGTCATAAATGTACGGTGCACTGTGCGTTCAGACACACTTGTACTCTGCCGGTGTCAGTTCCCACCACAATTCACCGCCTGTTCCGTTTCACGCAGCCTACGATGTCAGATAGATGTAAAGAGGGATGGCCGTCCAACCCCACGACGTCTGGACGTGGTTTACCTTGGTTTCGTCACGTATTGAAGACACCCATCACAGCATTCCTCAGAATCCCGGCAAGTCGTGCGGTTTCCAAAATGCTCATGCTGAGCGTCTGCACCATCACAATCTGTCCTCAGTAAAACTCAGAGAGATTGCCCACCTTCTCCATTATACACACGTACAGCACGCTCACTGATACTACACGCACCGTGCGTGTGTCTGACTGGCAATGTCCTCGCCAGGTGGCGCTGCTGTTGTCTGGAAGGGTTGGTATTGATGGTAGATTGGTGGTCTTAATGTTATGGCTGATCAGTGTATATTACAGGAGGCAATGTTGTGGATTGATCTATGTAAGTGTTCTGACGGAATTTTACAAAAAAACCACATCGTGATGCACAATGAGTTTCTCGTAGCGTCTGACACTGGAACTGGATAAGCATCTCCATGTAGCTTTCGCTCTTACTAATCGTTCCCCTGACGAAATAAGCTGCCCCTATTGAGATCTTCACTATTTCTATAATCCTTTTTGATATTGGTCCCAGCAATGAGCCAGCACAGATATAAGCATCAGTCGAACGATGGTTTCGTAAACTACTTCCAATGTCAGTAGATTATAATTTCTGTTTCTATGGACTTTTCATTTTAATCTCGGTGTGTGTATTTCTTGTGATTAATTTTATGTGACCGTGTCGCTTTAAGTCGCTCCAGACGCGTATTTCGAGATGTTTCGTGGTTGTGACTGCAGTAGCGACCGAGCAGCTCTGCTGCATGGCACTAGCAACTGAGCCACGGCGGTGCTGCCACTGCTGCTGTTTATCATCCGTGTTTTACTATTCGTGTTTATACACGCCGATGAAATTAGTTTTGAACTTCGCTAATATGACCCTGCTTTCTTGAGTGTGCATGAACAATTCCGATTTAAAAATAAATTTATTTGTAATGGGAAACAAACCAACGCTTTCCGTCGACGCTAGATATCTCATGAAATACGTGATGAACTATCTGTGTCGGCTGGCTTCAGCTACACATAACAGAAACGAAATTTCAAATATCTGCCGAAAAGTCAATGCGCCTAATGGATCTTAGGAGTGACACCCTGTGAGAATATAGAAAGGGGATGGGCAAAGAACCATGGGTCGCTTTTTAAAAGCAGTGCAGAATGCCATTAGCGACCCACAGTTTATGCTCTTCGAGTTATCTCAGAAAACTGTAAATTCGTAAATGTGCGCTCGCTATGGCTGCGTTCTGCCTCTTGCCATCTGGCTTTTCGCAATGTGTTGCTTTCTGCCGATTGCACTGTTTAGGCCGCACGATATTCACCCTCGGTTCATTTCATTTCAGTTTCGTGTTAAGCCTTAAAATGATTCTATACTGAATTCTTTTTTTGGTGGAGGGGGGAGAGGGGATGAACTGCAGTTCAAGACTGAATAACTGGGTCTTTACTAGTATGTCTTTTCAATCCTTTTTACATAACTGAGGGAACGTGAGCTGCTTAATTTTACGTAATCACGTAATGATCATATACGGCCTGAATTGTGAATTGTGAATTACTTATTTAGCGACATGTTTCGAGGTGATATGTCATCATGAGGCTACATGGGCACTACAAAAATATTTAACATAAGCCTTTATAGATATTTAAGTTTCTTTCCATAATATTGTGATGATCTGTGATCTTGCGGAGTGACGTTCTTCTTGTGATAAGCAGAAGTATCGCTATTTCCGTGGCTCTCTTGGATTTCTTCATCATTCTTCATAAACTTCGCAGGAGTAACTTTATAACACAATAGCGGAAAACAAATCAGCAGTGCAGAAACTGCCTTCACATTTATCTATAAAAAAAATTAAGTCGATGGTTTTCTGAACTGCTGACTTGTTTTGTGTTGTTGTGTGATAAAGGTACCCTTGTGAAGTTTGTGAACAATGGTGAAGAAATCCAAGAGGGCCATGGGCAGAGCGATACCTCAGTACATTAGAAGAAGAACGCCACGCCACAAGAACACAGATGATTCAACAGTCATGTAGAAAAACTTTAATGAAATTAAAATTATGTATTAATACCTTCAGCTGCTGACGGGCGTTGATATATATCAACGGGGACAGGTGAAAATATGTGCCCTGACCGGGACTCGCACCCGGGATCTCCTGCTTACAGGGCAGATGCTCTATCCATCTTTTTTTTCTTTTCTTGTTGATCTCATTTTGTTCTATATTGTTCGTTGAATTTGTTCGTGGCGGACGTCCGATGACACCCGTTCAGTTTGTTCGTTGATCCATTCACTCAGGGTTTATATATATATATATATATATATATATATATATATATATATATATAGAGAGAGAGAGAGAGAGAGAGAGCGAGAGAGAGAGAGAGAGAGAGAGAGAGACTCTGCTCTGACCCAACACGCTGAGCTACCGTGCCGGCTCCGTCTCAGCCACCGAGGGAACATAGGGTAGTGCGACTGCAAGGACTATCTCGCGCACGCCTCCATCGAGACCCAAATTCTCACCTTATATGCCCACATACTACATTCACAGTGTCCCTACCCAACACACTCATTACTCGTGGAACACATTCTTACCAAGTCCCGTAAGAGTTCGGGTAATAAGTGTGCATCCGCACAGAAGAGGAAGGTCGTGGGCGTTATTGCCAGAACTTTATACTTATATGCATATGGCGTCCGTTCTTTCGCACATGTCCGAAAGAACAGACACTATATCCATGTTGTTTTGTTGTTGTGGTCTTCAGTCCTTAGACTGGTTTGATGCAGTTCTCCATGCTACTCTATCCTGTGCAAGCTGCTTCGTCTCCCAGTACGTACTGCAGCCTACCTCCTTCTGAATGTGCTTTGTGTATACATCTCTTGGTCTCCCTCTACGATTTTTACCCTGCACGCTCCACTCCAATACTAAATTGGTGATCCCTTGACGCCTCAGAACATGTCCTACCAACCGAATCCTTCTTCTAGTCGAGTTGTGCCACAAGCTCCTCTTCTCCCCATTTCTATTCAATACCTCATTAGTTATGTGATCTGCCCATCTAATCTTCAGCATTCTTCTGTAGCACCACATTACGAAAGCTACTATTCTCTTCTTGTCCAAACTATTTATCGTCCATGTTTCACTTCCATACACGGCTACACTCCATACAAATACTTTCAGAAACGGCTTCCTGACACTTAAATCTATACTCGATGTTAACAAATTTCTCTTCTTCAGAAACGCTTTCCTTGCCATTGCCAGTCTACATTTTATACCCTCACTACTTCGACCATCATCAGTTATTTTGCTCTCCAAATAGCAATACTCCTTTACTACTTTAAGTGTCTCATTTCCTTGTCTACTTTCCTCGGCATCACCCGACTTAGTAAGTATATAAGTATGTAAAAACTTCAATACCTGCACACAGTTATGTTTTTTTTAATGCTAATACAGCCGGGTGATAAGGTATAACCTCGAAAACTGTCTTTAAATAAATAATTTAGTGCGGCTGGTCCCGACGGAGGTTCGAGTCCTCCCTCGGGCATGGGTGTGTGTGTTTGTCCTTATTATAATTTAGGTTAAGTAGTGTGTACGCTTAGGGACTTATAACCTTAGCAGTTAGGTCCTATAAGATTTCTCACACATTTTTTTGTAAATAATTTAGTAGCCAACAAATTTTGTGACAGGTCGTCGTATCTGAAAACCTTTTTATACTTTCGAAAGAGTCACGGTCGATTAACTGTCAACATGACTTCAAATTAGTATGTTTTGACCTGTATTTCGGTTTGTGGGGATCCTATTGACTCACAACGTGTCTGAGAAAGTTTCTGAGGAAGCCACGTCAACTGAGAAAAAAGATGGGCGAAAAGGAAGCTGAACCAGATTTCTCCCTATTACGCGCTCGTCGTTTTACGACTGCGCCAGCTGATGCGGCGATAACGGGACCGGCACCGCTTATAATGGACGGACAGTATCGTCTGGGACAGGGGCCGGCGACATCGGAAACGCTAAGCAGCGGTGGTGTACTGGCCGATTAGCCGGCGTCCCGGAGGCGGCGGCGGCCGGCCACCGGGGTAGCGGCTGCCCCTGAATGGCCGCTAACGACCCGGCGCGCGCCGGCCCCTGTAATCTGCGCCCCGGCACGCCCCCCCTGATCACAGCCATCACGCCAGCCAGTACTGTACGCCGCGCGCCCTGTCTGCACCCTGCGGCATAGAGGCTCCGGCCGCCGGGCGTCTGCGTCTGCTCTGGAGGCTTCAGCAAGCCCGCGTACGTCGAACACGCAGAAACTAGGCAGGCGGCTATCCCTCTAGTCTTGTATGAACTCTCCATTCGCTATCCGAGAACCAGTATACGGATTTGTCCTATAGCCAGTTACTAATTTGTAATGTGCACTTTCCTATGTCCCACAGAGTGCAGTGGAGCGAGCTCTTTTTTTTTTTATTGTGATTTTAAAACCCGTAGAACAGGTAGGCTGGCAGCAGCACAATACGCCGCTCTTCAGCCAAAGATAGTACAATGATAAAAACAGAGAAGACACATGAGTTGGAACAAAACGGCGGGGGAAAAAACAGTAGACACATGAACATAAAAAAACGTGAAGCCGTTCACACTTTATGACAATCCACACTACAAACTGTTGACACGAAGCACAAACACTGAAGATGTCGATGGCACTGGTGAACGATGGAGTGTGACGGTGAACACTGAACACTAAACACGACGGCACACACGAGACACTGATGGCGATGATCTCCGGTGCGCGAATGTCCACTTAGCGTGTGCGAGTCTGGGGAATTGCCAAGAGGGGAATAAGGGTGAGGTGAGCGAGGTCTTCCGTACGTCCTTATATATACAAAATTTTGAAAAACACAGCCCTCAGTCGCGTACACAATTAATTTGTAACTTAGGTTTGGGTGTCACAAGGGACACCTTCTTCGGACAAAATTAAAACTAAATGTTACAGCATAACGTACCAAAAAAAATACGAAAGCTGCGGTCATACCTGACAGCGTCAGAGAGTCAGAATTAAAATAAAACGCAAAAGAGGTGCAAGCCACTAGGGGCTACCATGTGTCTTCTGCTACACAAAACTGAAACATCATGTGACTTGTGCGACACGGCAACCTCAAGACAATACCGCTATCTGGTGGTTAATTGGTAAAACAAGCTATTTTGTAAACATCTCTCGTAACTGCAGAGAGGGAAATAAACAAACACCTGAACAATGTACATGAAGTAATTACAATAGCGGGATACTGCTTGATATAAAATACAACTAATGAATGGCCGTAGTACACAAATTCCAGAATAAAGGCATAAAGAAGACATATACGAAATAATCCATTAAATGACATTACTGCTTGCTATAATAGATACGTTATAAAACCAAAAACGTTTTTTTTTAATTTACGTGTATGAGCCGTAAAAAGTAGAAATAAAAGGTATCGCTGAATCTGCAAGAAGTAGTTGGTACATCAAAGTGTTAGGTCTCGTCAAGCAGCGGCTTTATACCGTTGAAATAACTTCTTCCACGCAACTGCACCTGCTCTTTGAGGAAAAAGTCCGTCATTCGAAAGTAAATGCTTGAAAATTTCCAGCTCCTCCACAATATCAAGTTCACGCCCGCCCTTTTTTTCCAATATGCAAAATTTCCAACTTCTCAACTCCTTTAGGAGAGTGCCCTGCCAGTTTCTCCAATTCTCTATTTTTAATATGGTTTTGATGTTCGCACAGTAGTCGGAAATGGCACGAATGGTTTGACCTATATAATTGCTTCCACACTCACAGGGGATATTATAAATTCCAGGGTCCCTGACACCGAGACTGTCCTTAACAGGGCGCATAATCTCCTTAATTTTCTTAGGAGGACGAAAAATCGTTCTTATACCCCGTCTACCAGGGACTCTTCATATTTTGCTGGATATAGCGCCACAAAAAGGAAGAACCGCAATCGGTGTTTCATCCTGTGAGTGTGCAGCATTTTTACTTTTCCTTTTTTTTTTTTTTTTAATCCCGAATTGATATGGCAAGAAAACCGAGAATGTTTTGCATGTAAGTGTCGTCGCGAAAGACTTCATTCTCATAAAATCGCTTATGTCAATGGATTTTTTTCATCTGCGACTCCAGTCGTTGCTAGAATGATTCCCGTCTCTTCTCCACGCAAACAATTTCTTTACACCATCACGTGAGCATGCATTCAGTCTTGCTGTAAGCAGTGGTCATAAAAGTCTTTTCATTATTTTTCAACGTCTTCATAACTCTTGAAAGCTATATCTACTGCTAATTCATTTTACTCTGCAACCTATTAATCGACACAATAATTTTTCTTCCATGCCTTCACCAATTTCAATATCTTACCTATGCTGAACGTTTTGTGTATAGCACAAATGTGTAATTACAATGAGCTACACGTAAGTTGTAGTGTGGGTGCCGACATTTTCACAGCGAGGGTTTATTTGGATAAAGCGTATGATTCTGTATCCATCAACGGACTATGGGAAGAGATGCAGTGTATAGTTGTAGAAGAACAACAGACATTCCTAATTCAAAGAACATATCACCAATCGTAGCAGTAGTTAAAGTAGGGAGAACGTTGAGTGAGACATTCAAAACATCGACCGATTTTAGACGGGGCTGTAGTGTGTCGCCGACCCTGTTTAAAATATATTTGCAGTGTGCATAGGAACTGTGTAACGAATCACGCGACGGTATGGGATTTCCTTCCTAGCATGGTGCTATGTTCTCATTATTATTCGCCGATGATCAAGTACTGATACGAAAAATAGAGAAGATGTCAAATACATGATCAAAAAGTTAATGAAATCATTTAAACTAGCCAGGCTTAGAATAAATATCAGCAAAACAGAATATCTAGTAGTGGTAGGAGATAAAAGCGATATAGTAATGCCGAAAGGTACTATTAAAGTCGTAACTCGATTTCAGTACTCAGGATAGATAACTCATTCCCCGAGAAGCTGTGAAGCAGAAGCGAAACGCGTTATCCAGCAGGAAAGAGGAGCAATTAAAATGATAACGGAGAACTGCTGCCCTGGCCAGCACATTCTCCAGATCTCTCACCAATTGAAAACGTCTCGTCAATGGTGGCCGAGCAACTGGCTCGTCACAATACGCCAGTCACTACTCTTGATGAACTGTGGTATCGTGTTGATGCTGCATGGGCAGCTGTACCTGTACATGCCATCCAAGCTCTGTTTGACTCAATGCCCAGGCTTATCAAGGCCGTTATTGCGGTCAGAGGTGGTTGTTCTGGGTAGTGATTTCTCAGTAACTATGCACCCAAACTGCATGAAAATGTAATCACATATCAGTTCTAGTATAATATATTAGTCCAATGAATATCTGTTTATCATCTGCATTTCTTCTTGGTGTAGGAATTTTAATGGCCAGTAGTGTACTACGTACTCAGAAACCTCCATATGGTTCATGTCACAGTGTTAAGTCTGAAAAATCAAGTAGGAGATAATACAAATACTGATTAAACTACGCTATAATGCAACAACATCTTGGTTTTGTGACCTACATTCTACTTGGTAGGCTATGAACAATGCCAAATTATTTTACCTACACATTCTGTACGGATGTTGCCACA
Organism: Schistocerca cancellata; assembly: GCF_023864275.1. Lineage (NCBI taxonomy): Eukaryota > Metazoa > Arthropoda > Insecta > Orthoptera > Acrididae > Schistocerca > Schistocerca cancellata. The sequence continues at coordinate 351,918,522 of NC_064633.1, forward strand.
AAGAAAAAAAAATTTTAACGATGTTTTTTGTGCCGTAATGGCAGTTACACTAATCAAGGATGTTTGTATGATCTGTAGATCGCTGCCGTCTGTAGCTGGTACTACGTGACTATGAATATTTTCAGTCTTTAATATAAAAATATTACACAGAACGCTTGTCTCCAATGTTGACACTATGAATAAACGTACCTCAGAATGTTTGACCTATCAGCCTATTGCTTGTTTCGGTCAAGTTGTGCTATGAATATCTGTGGGGCCGGGTAATGTCAAAAGAAACAAAGAAAAAGATTCTGCAAACAGTAGTGGGAAGTATAGTAACGTACGGTACAGAAGGATGGACCGTGGGGGAGCGGCAGAGAAGCAGAGAACAGGCAGCAGAGATGGATGGAATAATGAGGGCAGCCAAGATATCCAGTAGAGAGAAGAGAGGAAATGAGGAATTTATGGAGATAATGGATGTGGAACAACCAGTCGTGCAGAAAACTGCGAGTAGAGCTCTTCAGTGTTATGGTCATATACGGCAGATGGAGTACGGACGATGTCCAAAAGCAGTCCTGGAATGGTCACCGCCGAGATTAACACGCAGAGCGGGGGTAACTGGGATGATGAGGAAGAGAGATCTGAAAGCGGAAGAAAGTGATGATCGTGAAAGCTGGCTAATGGGAGTACAGGGCAACTGCTGAAAAGTGAAGAAGCCCTTAAAAGTGAGTAACAGTTCCTTTTTCTTTTTTTTCTAAGATTTAATGATACAAAACACCAACGTTGCAAGGTTCCCATCAATCTTCCCAAGGGAACTCCTATTCTTGTCATTTTTTACACCAGTCAACAATGTCCATTACGTGCAAAATGAGACATTGGTCTACAACTTTCCAAAAACAACTTGTGATTATATTTAACTTTGACACTATACTAAAAGTTATTCACTAAACTGCACAGACAAAATCGACATAAACAGGGTGATAATGATGGATCTCCGTGAGGGGACTATTCAGGAGGACGTTGTTATCAAGAGAAAGAGAGTAACATGGAGAGCTGCATCAAACCAGTCTCTGGACTGAAGACCACAACAACAACAATGATAAATAACGCAACTGGCGAAGAAGGTATAACAGTCAGGCATCCGTCGTGGAATCGTTTAAGAACAGTTACTGATAACAGTTATTCTTCTCTGTTTTAGTTTATGTTTACACGAGTTGCTCTCAGTTGTACACTGAGGTGAAACAAGTCGTGGGCTATCTCATAATATCGCGTCGGACCTTCTTTTGCTCGACGTAGTGCAACAAGTCGACGTGGCATGCACTCAACAAGTCGTTAGAAGTCCCCTCCAGAAACACTGAGCCATGCGGCCTCTATGGGCGTCCATAATTTCGAAAGTGTCACCGGTACAGGATTTCGTGCGTGCACAGACCTCTCGATTATGTACCATGAATGATCCGTAGGAGTCATGTCGGGTGATCTGTGAGGTCAAATCATTCGCTCGAACCGTCGAGCATATTATTAACACCATTCGCGAGCAATTGACGCCTGGAGACATGGCGCATTCACATCCATAAAAATTCCATCGTTTGTGAACATGAAGTCCACGAAAGGCTGGAAATGGTCTCCAAGTAGCCGAGCATAACAATTCCCAGTCGGAGGACCCAGTCCACTCCATGTAAACACAGCCCACACCAATATGGAGCTACCACCAGGTTCTACAGTGCATGGTTGACTGCTTCGGTCCACGGCTTCGGCGGGTTTGCGCCACACTCGAACAGTACCATCAGCTCTTAGCAAATGAGGTCGGGGCTCATCCGATGAAGCAACGGCTTTCCAGTAATCTAGACTCCAACCGATATGATCACGAGCCCAGGAGAAGCGCTGCAGGCGATGTTGTACTGTTAGCAGGGGCACTCGCGCCTGTCGTCTGCTGTGATACAAAGCCAGGTTCTTCATAGGTCCCACATTGATTTCTGCGGTTATTTCACGCAGTATTGCTTGTCTGTAAGCACTGACAGCTCAATGAAGAGGCGGCCGGCCGGGGTGGCCGAGCTGTTCTAGGCGCTACAGTCTGGAACCACGCGACCCGCTACGGTAGCAGGTTCGAATCCTGCCTCGGGCATGGGTGTGTGTGATGTCCTTAGGTTAGTTAGGTTTAAGTAGTTCTAAGTTCTAGGGGACTGATGACCTCAGAAGTTAAGTTCCATAGTGCTCTAAGCCATTTTTTCAATGAAGACGCCATTGCTCTCGGCCGTTAAGTGAAAACCGTCGGCCACTGCGTTGTCTGGGGTGATAGGTAATGCCAGAAATGTGGTATTCTCGGTCCACTCTTTACACTGTGGATGACGGAATATTAAGTTTCATAGGGACTTCCGAAATGGAATTGCCCATGCGTGTAGACCCGGCGACCATTCCACTTTCAAAGTCTGTTAATTCCCGTCGTGGGTCCACAATCACATCGTAAACCCTTTCACATTAATCACCGGCGTACAAACGACAGTCTTGCCAATGCACTGCCCTTTTGTACCTCGTGTACGTGATACTACCGCCATCTGTATAAGTGGATATCGTTATCCCACGAATTTAGTCACCTCAGTGTTATGTAAAATGTTCATATTCAAAGAGTGAGATATTTGTAAATCGTCACACATTTGAGTTGTGCGTTGGACGGAACCAGCGACACACAGTTTTACTGTAGTCTGCTGTTAGAACGGCGGCGCATTCTGGCTACAGGAAGGCCCACAAAAGAGCTAGCGGTGCCCACCCTTTGTGTTTCAGCGAGCCCGCCTGAGCTGGCAGGAGAGGGACGGCTCTCCTGGGATAATCCCTCAAACAACCGAACCCGCGCACCCCCGCAACACGGCGGACGACAGACGAGAGCAGAGGGAGGGTCCGCTCCCTTTCAGCCACGCTGCAGATATTCCTCCAAATTCGCCGGCCAGTCTTCTAGAGGGCCCTAGGGGCGCTGCGGGCGCAGCGGTGTTTGCAGTATAAAGGAAAATCACGCGACGTGGACGCCAGGGAGAAATCCGCGCCGCTCACTTCTGTACCGTCCGACGCTGCGCGGCCTTTGTGTCAGTCGGAAGGGGAGCTCGGGGAGAAAATAGGGCGCGGAGAGCTCAGTAGTAAATATTTGAAGAGGCTGTACCAAGTAATATTTCACATGTAAATGTTCCTGTAGAAAGGTGTGCAAACTGAAAATCGCGTTGAACTGTTTTAGTTAAAAGCTATGAAATGACGACGTATTCAGTTAAATTCCAATGGGTTAAATTTTTTGAAATTCGCAGTTCTGTTATCGTTAGACAGCTCGGTTCGTGACATTTCTCTGTGAGAGTAACAAACCGAACCTCATTTTTGACGGGCGCAGATCCAAGGGGGAGGGAATTGGTCATGGGGGACCATGACTCTTCATCGAAAAAAATACGAACTTAGTTTTGTATACAGAATGTTTCAAGTTAACAGTTAGAATCTTTCAGGCGGAGTACTCCTGGACGATGGAAAATCATATAGGAAAGCATGGGTTGGAAACGCTTCCCCGTTAGTGACGACACAAAACACATGAATGGAAGGACACGAAAAGCGCGAGAACACATTTATGCATGGAGCACAGTTCGAAGAGCGCGCGTAACACGACAGAGGTCGGTCATGTAGCGGATACGTTAGCGCATGCGTCTTCGCATCCGTTTTTGGTACAACGGTAGCGATGTGAACTAGCAGTCTCCAGTGCAAAACACTCACCTGAAGATGGCTGAGTGGTTGCCAAACGAAATATTATGGCGGGAAGTCGACATCATCTGGCTGCAATCCCGAAACTTCATGGAATACTCTTTAAGCAGGATAAATTTCAAGAATATCATATTCATTACTCTTAGTACAGCCAAATTGTTTCACCGTGATGGGACACCCTCACGTTACAGCCTACACTTGAATGCATCGCATCGCAAAAAATTGTTTTGGTCGGGGCAGTTTGGTCCATTGGTCAGAGAAAAGACCTCACTCGCTCGGACTACTTTCTCAGGGGATACGTCAAGACGCTTGTACACTTAACCCCCGTTAACAGTGCTGGGGAACTTGTAAGCATCGTGGCAATTGCTGGACGAGTTCGGGACACGCGCAGCGTTTTCTAGAACATCTTCCGTGAGCCGGATTTGTCAACTGAGGTTGGGATCGGGGTCGTAATTTCAATTCTTTGATGACGATTACTGTTCTTATTTCTTGATTCCTGTTGCTGTGACAGTAACAAATTTGTTTCACCAGCCTGTTGGTGTCCTCCCTTACATCTGTTTTGTGTCGTCACTACCGCGCAAGGAAAGCGTTTCCGGCCCATGCATTGTTGTGTGATTTTTCATCTTCTAGGTCAGTGGTTCCCAACCTTCCTTAGACCATTAGCCCTGAGTGCCACCAGACCTTAGCTACTACCCCTGACTTCCCCCACCCTCCCGCTGTCTATTGCCGCCTCCTCTCTTCCCCCACATTATCACGAACACACCAACATTAACAACTAACTAAACTGTGGAATAAAATACCCTCCTTCAACTCTTTTATTTTTAAAACGATGAAAGATAAATGATATTTAGTTTTTCTGGGGGGGGGGGGGGGGAGGGGCAGGGGGCACAAGGGAGGACGGGATGGGGGGAGGGGGTATTAGAAAGAATTATGAAGGAATTCGTGCTGCATTGCAAGCGCTAGCCGTAACTCCTTCTCAGATAAGAAAGCTAATTATCCACCTACGATTTTTACCCTCCGCGCTTCCCTCCAGTACTAAACTGATGATCCCTTGATGCCTCAGAACGTGTCCTACCAACCGATCCCTTCTTCTGGTCAAGTTGTGCCACAAATTCCTCTTCTCCCATATTTTGTTCAGTACCTCCTCATTAGTTACGTGATCTGTTCACCTAATCTTCAGCATTCTTCTGTAGCACTACATTTCGAAAGCTTCTCTTCTCTTCTTGTCTATGATATTTATCGTCAATGTTTCACTTCCATACATCGCTACACTACATACAAATTCTATCACAAAAGACTTCCTGACCCTTAAATCTATACTTGATGTTAACAAAGTTCTCTTCTTCAGAATCGCTTTCCTTGCCATTGCCAGTCTAAATTTTATACCCCTCTATTTCGACCATCATGAGTTATTTTGCTTTCCAAATAACAAAACTCATCTATTACATTAAGTGTCTCATTTCCTAATCTAATTTCCTCAACATCAAAAGTGTCTCATTTCCTATTTTAATTCCCTCAGCATCAGCTGAATTAATTCAACTACATTCCATTACCCTCCTTTTGATTTCGTTGAGGTTCATCTTATGTTTTCCTTTCAAGACACTGTCCATTCCGTTCAACGGCTCTTCCAGGTCTTTTTCTGTCTCTGACAATTACAATGTCATCGGCAGACCTCAAAGTTTTTGCCTCTTTTCCATGCATTTTAATTCTTACTTAACATTTTTCTTTCGTTTTCTTTACTGCTTGCTCAATATACACAGCGAATAACATCGGAGATAGGCTACAACCCTGTCTCACTCCCTTCTCAACCACTGCTTCCCGTTCACGTCCCTGGTTTCTTATAACTGCCATCTGGTTTCACGGGCATGGATGTGTGTGATGTCCTTAGGTTAGTTAGGTTTAAGTAGTTCTAAGTCCTAGGGGACTGATGACCACAGATGTTAAGTCCCATAGTGCTCAGAGCCATTTGAACCATCTGGTTTCAGCACAAATTGTAAATAGCCTTTCGGTCCCTCTCTGTGACTTCTGCCACCTTCAGAATTTGGAAGAGAGTATCGCAGTCCACATAGAGAAAATCTTTCTCTAAGTCTACGAATACTACGAACGTAAGGTTGCCTTTCCTTAATTTATCTTCTAAGATAAGTCGTAAGGTCTGTATTAACTCGCGTGTTCCAACATTTCTACGGAATCCAAACTGATCTTCCCCGAGGTCGGCTTCAACCAGTTTCTAAAACGGGGAAGATTTTGGTTTACAATCCGAGATTATGGTTTACAATCCGAGAGCGCACATACCAAACATACCAAGGATATTGGGCCACATCGCTTCCATCCTCATACATTCTGCGACGGAATAAATAGAGCTAATATGGGGTTTACTGACTATCGTTCATACCACAGACCATCCGCAAATGAAAGAGAAAAAGGCGATTCTTGCCTAGTACTTTAGCTTTCTATCTTGTATTTAATGCATAAGAAACACGCTAACATGCAGTGCAGTAAGACTGATAGCCATCGGCTGTTACCATCGCCTGTCATCCACCATTTATGAAACGACAACAGTTGCAGCTGTACTTCATGTGTTGCCACTGTTCTTAGAATGTCTTGTCTAGATCTACACTACTAGCCATTAAAATTGCTACACCACGAAGATGAAGTGCTACAGACGCGAAATTTAACCGACAGGAAGAAGATACTGCGATATGCAAATGATTAGCTTTTCAGAGCATTCACACAAGGTTGGCGCCGGTGGAGACACCTACAACGTGCTGACATGAGGACAGTTTCCAAACGATTTCTCGTACACAAACAGCAGTCGACCAGCGTTGCTTGGTAAAACGTTGTTGTGATGCCTCCTGTAAGGAGGAGAAATGCGTACCATCACGTTCCCGACTTTGATAAAGGTCGGATTGTAGCCTATCGCGATTGCCATTTATCGTATCGCGACATTGGGGCTCGTGTTGGTCGAGATCCAATGACTGGTAGCAGAATATGGAATCGGTGGGTTCAGGAGGGTAATACGGAACGCCGTGCTGGATCCAAACGGCCTCGTATCAGTAGCAGTCGAGATGACAGGCACCTTATCCGCATGGCTGTAACGGATCGTGCAGCCACGTCTCGATCCCTGAGTCAACAGATGGGGACGTTTGCAAGACAACAACCATCGGCACGAACAGTTCGACGACGTTTGCAGCAGCATGGACTATCAACTCGGAGACCATGGCTGCGGTTACCCTTGACGCTGCATCACAGACAGGAGCGCCTCCGATGGTGTACGTGACGGCGAACCTGGGTGCACGAATGGCAAAACGTCATTTTTTCGGATGAATCGAGGTTCTGTTTATAGCATCATGATGGTCACATCCGTGTTTGGTGACATCGCAGTGAACGCACGTTGGAAGCTTGTATTCGTTATCGCCTTACTGGAGTATCACCCGGCGTGATGGTATGGGGTGCCATTGGTTACACGTCTCGGTCACCTCTTGTTCGCATTGACGGCACTTTGAACAGTGGACGTTACATTTCAGATGTGTTACGACCCGTGGCTCTACCCTTCATTCGATCCCTGCGAAACCCCACATTTCAGCAGGATAATGCACGTCCGCATGTTGCAGGTCCTGTACGGGCCTTTCTGGATGCAGTAAACGTTCGACTGCTGCCCTGGCCAGCACATTCTCCAGATCTCTCACCAATTGAAAACGTCTCGTCAATGGTGGCCGAGCAACTGGCTCGTCACAATACGCCAGTCACTACTCTTGATGAACTGTGGTATCGTGTTGATGCTGCATGGGCAGCTGTACCTGTACATGCCATCCAAGCTCTGTTTGACTCAATGCCCAGGCTTATCAAGGCCGTTATTGCGGTCAGAGGTGGTTGTTCTGGGTAGTGATTTCTCAGTAACTATGCACCCAAACTGCATGAAAATGTAATCACATATCAGTTCTAGTATAATATATTAGTCCAATGAATATCTGTTTATCATCTGCATTTCTTCTTGGTGTAGGAATTTTAATGGCCAGTAGTGTACTACGTACTCAGAAACCTCCATATGGTTCATGTCACAGTGTTAAGTCTGAAAAATCAAGTAGGAGATAATACAAATACTGATTAAACTACGCTATAATGCAACAACATCTTGGTTTTGTGACCTACATTCTACTTGGTAGGCTATGAACAATGCCAAATTATTTTACCTACACATTCTGTACGGATGTTGCCACAAAGAAAAAAAAATTTTAACGATGTTTTTTGTGCCGTAATGGCAGTTACACTAATCAAGGATGTTTGTATGATCTGTAGATCGCTGCCGTCTGTAGCTGGTACTACGTGACTATGAATATTTTCAGTCTTTAATATAAAAATATTACACAGAACGCTTGTCTCCAATGTTGACACTATGAATAAACGTACCTCAGAATGTTTGACCTATCAGCCTATTGCTTGTTTCGGTCAAGTTGTGCTATGAATATCTGTTCTCGCAAATTCGATTTAGTACCTCCTTATTAGTTATGCGAGCTACCCAGCCAATTTTCAGCACATTTCAGTTATGGTTCTTCATTAGCCTATTCATTTCAATTTGAGGAAGAAAAGAAAATGATGATAGCCTGTTCAGTTTCACGTGCTTGATTTTCTCCGTGCATCGCATCACGCCTAGGTCACACCGGAGAAAGCGCGCCAGCCGCTGTACGTCACGTTTCCTTTTTCGGACGCAAGATGCGGTGGGGCTCGGCCACAGGGCGTGTGTGTCCCGTGGGGGACATTAATAAGGCCGTCCGCAGAGAAAGCTTGCCAGTCTCCGCCGCGGCGCCGGTGATAACCATCTCGCCACGTCACCTCTGGCTGGTCCACAGATAACCCCGGAACCTGCGGCCAGCGGCGAAAGGCTGCGTTCACCGCTTTCGCGAGAACTCCCCTTCCGTATTAGAGAAGACGGTAATACATTTCTGAGAGAAACAATACGGTTGCGCCTGCCTCTAGTAATTGTCTAACCAAATTTGAAATGAAAAGTCGATGTACGATTGTTCTAATAGACCAACATATATTATTACAATAATAATAATAATTTATTTATTTTTGGCACTATTAGCAGTTGTAAAAATCACCTTGCTGATGCTCTTGTGAAGTAATACGAGCCATGCTGATCGTGTTCGTGCAGAACAATACAGAGAGCGGTAACGGCTAGGTAAGCAATCGGAGTTGACGCATACAATGTTTGTGGGAAAACACAATGTGTCCGAAGGAAAAGCTTCTTGAAAGACCATCTCCATTCATTCCAAATTAATGATACAAATGTAGACCAGATGTGGCTAAATTCAAAGAAATAGTATCGGCAGCAGTTGAGAGATTTGTACCAAATAAACTAACGAACGACGGAGCTGATCCTCCTTGGTACACTAAACGGGTTAGAACACTGTTGCAGAAACAACGAAACAAACATGCCAAATTTAAACAGACAAAATTCCCAGAATTGGCGATCCTTTACAGAAGCTCGAAATTTAGCGCGGAGTTCAATGCGAGACCCCTATAACAGTTTCCACAACGAAACTTTGTCTCGAAACCTGGCAGAAAATCCAAAGAGATACTGGTCGTATGTGAAGTATGTTAGCGGCAAGAAGCAATCAATGCCTTCTCTGCGCGATAGCAATGGAGATACTATCGAAGACAGTGCTGCCAAAGCAGGGATACTAAACACAGCCTTTTGAAATGCCTTCACAAAAGAAGACGAAGTAAATTTTCCAGAATTCGACTCGAGAACAGCTGCCAACATGAGTAACGTAGAAGTAAATATCCTCAGAGTAGTGAAGCAACTTAAATCACTTAATAAAAGTAAGTCTTCTGGTCCAGACTGTATACCAATTAGGTTCCTTTCGGAGTATGCTGATCCATTACCTCCATACTTAACAATCATGTACAACCGTTCACTCGACGAAAGACCCGTACCCAAAGACTGGAAAGTTGCACAGGTCACACCAATATTCAAGAAAGGTAGTAGGAGTAATCCACTAAATTACAGGCCCATATCGTTAACGTCGATTTGCAGCAGGATTTTAGAACATATATTGTGTTCGAACACTATGAATTACCTCGTAGGAAACGGTCTATAGACACACAGTCAACGTGGGTTTAGAAAACATTGTTCCTGTGAAACACAACTAGCTCTATATTCACATAAAGTGCTGAGTGCTACTGACCAGGTATTTCAGATCGATTCATTACTCCTGGATTTCCGGAAGGCATTTCACACTGTACCACACAAGCGGCTCGCAGTAAAATTGCGTTCTTATGGAATATCGACTCCGTTATGTGACTGGATTTTCAATTTCCTGTCAGAGAGGTCACAGTTCGTAGTAACTGACGGAAAGTCATCGACTAAAACAGAAGTGATTTCTGGCGTTCCCCAAGGTAGTATTATAGGCCCTTTGAGGTTCCTTATCTATATAAATGATTTGAGAGACAATCTGAGCAGCCGTCTTAGGTTGTTTGCAGATGACGCTGTCATTTATCAATTAATAAAGTCATCAGAAGATCAAAACAAACAGCAAAACGATTTAGAATAAAATATCCGAATGGTGCGAAAATTGGTAGTTGACCCTAAATGACGAAAAGTGTTAGGTCATCCACATGAGTGCGAAAAGGAACTCGGTAATCTTAGGTTACACGATAAATCAATCTAATCTGAAAGCCGTTAATTCAACTAAATACCTAGGTATTACAATTACGAACTACTTAAATTGGAAAGATCACAGAGAAAATGTTGTGGGGAAGGCTAACGAAAGGCTGCGTTTTATTGGCAGGATACTTAGAAAATGTGACAGACCTACTAAGGAGACTGCCTACACTACAATTGTCCGTCCTCTTTTAGAATACTGTAGCACGGTGTGGGATCCTTACCACATACGACTGACTGAGTACATCGAAAAAGTTCAAAGAAAAAAAAATGGTTCAAATGGCTCTGAGCACAATGGGACTCAACATCTTAGGTCATAAGTCCCCTAGAACTTAGAACTACTTAAACCTAACTAACCTAAGCACATCACACACACCCATGCCCGAGGCAGGACTCGAACCTGCGACCGTAGCAGTCCCGCGGTTCCGGACTACAGCGCCAGAACCGCTAGACCACCGCGGCCGGCAGTTCAAAGAAAGGCAGCACGTTTTGTATTATCACGAAATATGGGACAGAGTGTCACAGAAATGATACAGGATTTGGGCTGGAAATCTTTAAAAGAAAGGCGTTTTTTGTTGCGACGAAACCTTCTCACGAAATTCCAATCACCATCTTTCTCCTTCGAATGCGAAAATATTTTGTTGACACAGACCTACATAGGGAGGAACGATCACCACGATAAAATGAGGGAAATTAGAGCTCGTAAGGAAAGATATAGGTGTTTATTCTTTCCGCGCGCTATACGAGATTGGAATAATAGAGAATTGTGAAGATGGTTTGATGAACCCTCTGCCAGGCACTTAAATGTGATTTGCAGAGTATCCATGTAGATGTAGATGTAGAAAGGGAAGAGTAACGCACGTATCCTGTGCTTATATGGTACTACTGTCATCTCCCGCCTCCATTATTACATTTGCAAAGATATGAATGAGAATGACTATTGTCGGTAAATCTCGGTATGAGCTCTACTTTTGTGACTTTGTGGTTGTGATAATTTCGCGTTATGTATGAGAAACATTCAATAATTAAAGAGATATGCTGAAGCAGAAATGAGACGGCAGGAAGAGTTTTGCACTTTCATGACTTTAAGTTGGTATCACTGGGATGTGCTGAGGACACTGACAGGTAAAACTGTTTTGTTCACAACCTCAATATTGCGTTTAACGCTGATGTCCACTGATGCGTTCTTTGCTTTCTGAAGGTGAAAAGCCTGTTAAAATCCTTTCCCAAATGATTTTTCAGTATGGTAAGAGTTATATGAACCGCGCAAATTTTTGGAAGAGGATATAACGGTACAAAAATGGCCGAAACTCAGTGAGCGACGAGCAACGGCCTGGCCAACCAGCTGAGTCAGCAGTTTGCCTTGAAACCCGCATGGATGGCATATTCGTGAAGATCGATGTGTTACAGTTCAACATATAGAAAAACATTTGCAGCAAGTTCTGAGATAGTTAATAACTATCAGCAACAAGCTCCAATACAGCAGAAGAAGTGCAAAGTGGGTCCCGAAAGGTTTAACGCAAGAACACAAGGGAACAAGGCTCAAAACGTAAACACGTTTGAAAGAACGCTATGAAAGGGAACGTGACGATTTTCTAAACAAGAGTTTAACGAAAGATGAATCTCGGGTTCACCATTTTGAAGCAGAGTCCAAAAGACAAAGCGTGTAATGGAAACACATCAGCTCGCCTCTCCGACACAAATTCATAACGCAAGCATCAGCGGGAAAAGTCATATTGACCATCTTATGGAAGGCTCGAGACGTCGACTTTTGTGATTACTTGGACGATTAGCGCACAGTAAATCAGCCTGCTACTTAAACATGAGAGCCTGCAGGCTCTCAAACAAAAAGCGTGATACTCCTACATGACGCTGTTGCCCTCACACCACTCGTCTGACCCATGGAAATACTGAAAAAATTTCGTTCCCTCGGATTTTTATTTGTTTGTCCATTCAAGGATGCATTAGTGAAAAATGGTTAAGCAACAACGATGAGCTGAAACAATTTTCTGGAAAGTGGCTCATGCAGCAAGATAAAAGACTTCTTAGCAAGATATATAAAACAAGTAGTTCATCTTTGGGACACGTATATTAACACAGGTGGCGATTGTGTTGTACTGCTGTATCAGATCGGGTAGGCCCAGCTTCTTAGCTGCCTTCACATAATACTAAATCCTTCTACACTGCCTTCTTTATTTCAGCCAAGCCTGTCTCTTGTCCATGACCATTCCGTATTCAGCTTTTGTGTCATCACGAGGGTAGCTTCCTTCTCGGCATATCACAGCTGTTTTTCTCCTGTCCAACGAGGAACCAATACTTCTGTCGCGTTGTAAAGTACCTGATTTTTTTCTTCTTCGATTATATTTCTCCATTTCATTCGCTAATCTTGCCCTTTCATTTCTATAATGAACCATTTTCAGGTCAATCTAAAATGTTGTTCATTGTGTCACTCATCACACATCATCGTACTTTCTAGAACTAAATCGACCTAAGGAAATAAACAGATCTGAAATGAAAATCTTAGTTGGTTATGTAAATTGACAACTTTAATCACTAATCAAAGTACAAATTATAGAACTACAGAGAAGAGCAGTCAAAATAGGACTAAGAATATCATTTGAAAAAACACGTAGCATGAAAAGTTTTACTTATTTCCCTACAGGTCTTGAAATTAATAATAACACAATATCTAAACAAACTCTTTTAAATACCTAGGAGAGTCGATAAAATGTGATGTAAAAGAAAATATAACCATAGAAAATAGTGTGCATAAAACGGAAAGTGCATTTTAAACGACAAAAAATATGTATGAAAAGACGGGCTTTATTCTGGAACACAAAAGTAAAACACTATCAAACAGTGGTGAGAGCTGGAACACTGTATGTAGTGATTAGGGGATCTTGAACAACTGGAAAAACCTTAAAGGACAATTCAAAGGTAAATACTTTGACCTGGAGGTAATAGTAATATTGAATACAAATGAAGAGCAAACAGAGAGCTCTAGTTGAAAATGGAAAAGCTAATTGATGTTACAGGGAAAAGAAGACTATTATTTTATGGACGCGTATGCCGAATGGGTAGTAACACACTAACCAAGCAGAGATTAAACTTCCTAAAGGGCTACAAATAAAAGCCCACATGCGTCACCAAAATTGTCAAAGATATGAGTAACATTGGAATTAGAATGAACATAATAAATAACAAAATACTTTCATCCCAACATACAGAGTTTCAGGAAAAAATAGGTCTGCAAGAGGAAGAAAGTGGACCCAGGAAGAAAAGGAACCACACTCTCGAAGAATGAAATATAAATCTGGGAGCAACAAAAAGAAACACAAAGGAGCAAAACGACAGCTGATTTATCATACCCTCCAAAAAGGTTGTTCGAATAAGTAAATAAATAAATGAAAGAGTTCCTCGAGGAACACACTGTGTACAGGGAAAACAGAATAGGTGCTAGCTATGATTACTACTAAACTTCATTAGGCGGTTCATCTAATTTCTCATTAGAACGTGGAAGATTTTATCGCTTAACATAGCTACTGCTTAACACAGAGATGATGAGATTGCCGATTTTAAGACACGGTATATCCGTAAGAGTTAGAATATTATCCCTTGCCTCCAAACAGTATCATTAGCCGCTGTGAGATCTGTAAACATAGTTTAGAGTGGCAGGTGTAGGCCGTACCGCTAGGCCAACAGAGGAATTCCCACGGCTATTGCACTCCTTGGGGCCGCAGCGCGCACACCCTACCCCCAGCATGCGGGCGCCGCGGGGGTTGGCGACCTCCCCAGCCGCCAGCCACAGCTCTGCCCTCCGACCGCAGGGCAGCCAGGCGGCTCGGCCGTCTTACTCTCGAGGGAATCGGTCGGCCTCCTCTCAGATGTTGGGTCACGCTGTTCTGTTGTGAGCTGCCTGCTGGCGTAGCGTTATCTGCTGACCCGTTGCCACCCCACGTGGGCGGAAGCGCTCGCCTCGCAGCCCTCTGAATACCTCTCGGACCCACTGCATTCCCGATTCGGTTTGAGTCTCACGGGAAAGTGTCCGGTGGTCACGTAGTACCTTTTCCTAGTTAAATATTACACCAGTGAGTGCGAAATTAATATCGTTCCAAAAAATAGCGGGTGTTTCAATATCAACATTGTGGTTTCAAGGCTTTGTAGCATTTATTACATTCAGCTTACAATAATAAATAGTGCATCTAATGAAAGAACTCATAGTTTTTCTTACACCTGTTCAATGTGAGCACCATTTATGAAAAATAAAATTCACCATTGAGACAGATGAGGAAATGAGGCTTAATTTCTTAGACACAACAAACATAATTTTGGAATTTTCGGGAAACCTACAGTTACAAGTACAACCATTCACATCAACTCCAACCACCCACAAGCAAACAAACTCTCAATTTTCAGGCACATGCTACACAGGCTCAACAGAGAAACTCAGCTACGCAAAGGAACAAAATACAATCCACCAAATAGCCAGAGAGAATGGGTACAACACACAAATGATAAACGGACTGAACAACAAAATTTAAAAAAAAAAATTAAAAGAAAACAAACCATCAACAAGTCACCAGCCGCAACAGAGAACGAAGAACATAAACTCCAGACAAACACAGGATACCAGGAACACCCTACAGAATATACAGCATGGCACACACGAACATACAGTAGCAATAACGTACACAGGGTGGGAAACATACTGAGAAACAAGGGCTACAAATATCATTCCGCACAAATAAACAGTACAGAAGAATTTAAGATCTAAGAACACCTGTGTAGACAAATTCTCCACAGCTGTAATATATCTGTTAACTTGCAATTCGTGCCATTCGGTCTGCATAAGCCAAACATGCAGAAATTTCAAAACGAGGTACTCCGAACACCTCAGAGCCCTAAGAAGTGATAGTACACGCTCCACTTTTGCAGACCATCTAATACAAGAAAACCCCCACCCAAAAAACATAGAGACTGATCTTAAGATCCTCAGAGAAAGCAACAGTCCTTATCAGAGGAGAACTACCACATACAAAACGCAATAATACAGGGAAAGAGAATCCTGAATGAAAACAGGACACTGTGCAACAAAACACAAAAAAAACCTCTCTCTCTCTCTCTCTCTCTCTTTCTCTCTCTCTCTCTCTCTCTCTCTCTCTCTCTCTCTCACACACACACACACACACACACATTCAAAATCAGCGTCATAACAAACACAAGACCAACGATGAGCATGTGAGCAACGACAAGAAGATGAGACTTCTCACTGAGTGTATTGTCAGAAGTATCTCAGATCACATTTCGCCACATTTTGTGTAAGAGTATGTGAGGTGAAGTAGTGAATGGAAATTTATGAAAAACTGAGTGAAAGCAATGCTCTAAATAGTAGCTGATTGAGACACCAATCAGGGAAACGAAACAGGACGGAAAATGTGAGTACAGAAACGTACATAAGCTCTACCCTCGAAACAGCTCTCCACAAATATCCAATAAGTTTCTTCGTGGCTAGTTTGCAGATGACATGCTGTCAAAAAGAAACGATTAAAAGAGCACTAAAATCGATGTATAATAATACAGTTCAATTAGCGTTGTAATGTTAAGGTGAGTGTCCAAACAAAACGGAGCAAAATGCATATATTGTATTTCTTAGGCCTACAGCAGTTAAATCATTACAAATGTGATATTTTACTTTACCGAAATAAAAATTTTACCCACAGAAGATGACACATTTGTGTCGAAACATGTCTGGGGAAATATAAAAATAAACTAATTGTTTTTGCATAAGGCTGATTTCCAAAACAACCCAGTTTTTAAATCGCAAACACGGAAAACGAAAAGAGAAGCTTCAAACTTTAGTAAAATGATTTATCACACGGCACACATCGAGTCGATAGGCGAGTTCTTCCCAAATCCTAATCAGTGTATCTGGAGTAATTGTTGCCTCAACTGCTTCAGTTCTGTTTATTAAGTCCGGTAGCGGAAGCACATACACACGATCTTTTTCTTTTCGTTCATCAGTCTTCTGACTGGTTTGACTCGGCGCGCCACGAATTTCTCTTCTATGTCAACATTTTCATCTGAATCTAGCATAGTCATCAACTATCTTCTGGATGTACTCCAATGTTCGCCTTCCTCTACAGTTTTTATCCTCTACAGCCCCCTCTAGTACCGTGGAAGTTATTCCCTGACGCCTTAATAGATATCCTATCACCCTGTCCCTTCTTCTTGTCAGTGTACAATATATTTCTTTAACCTCCCATTCTGCCGAGAACTTCCTCATTCCTTACCTTATTAGACCACCTAATTTCCAACAATGTTCTGTAGCACTACATCTCAAATGCTTCGCTTCTCTTCTTTTCGGAAAGTCCATGTTTCACATTCAAACAAAGCTGTGCTCCAAACGTACATCCTCAAAAATTTGTTCTTCAAATTAAGGTATATGTTTGATTCTAGTAGATTTTGTCTTGTTCAAGAATGCCTTTGTGCCAGTGTTACTCTGTCTTTTTTTTATATCCTTCTTGCTCCGTCCATTATGGGTTACTTTGCTGCCTAGGTAGTAGAATTCCCTGACTTCATCTACTTCGTGATCCCCAATTCTTAAGTTATTCTCTTTTCTGCTACTTCTCGTTACTTTCGTCTTTCTTCAATTTACTGTGAACCCATATTCTGTACCCATTTGGCTGTTCATTCCAGTCAACATACCCTGTAATTCTTCTCTACTTTCACTAAGTATAGCGAAATCATCAGCGAATCTTATCATTGATATTCTTCCACCTTGAATTTGAACTGAACTCTTGAACCTTTCTTTTATTTTTATCATTGCTTCATCGATGTACACACTGAAGACTAGGGACGATTCACTACATCCCCGTCTTACACAGTTTTTAGTTCGAGACCTACGTTCTTGGTCTCCCACTGTTATTGCCCACTCTTGGTTCTTGTAAAAATTATATACTAGCCGTTTTTCCCTAAATGTTACCAATACTTTTCCCCTAATTTCGAATATCTCTTTACTATTTGACATTGTCCAACGTTTTTTTCAGGTCGACAAGTCCTGTGGACCTGTCTTTGTCTTTCTTCAGCTTGTTTCCATTATCAGCTACAACGTCACAACTGCCTCTCTGTTGCCTTTACCTTTCATAAAGCCAAATCTTCGGTTTTGCATGGAAGGCCTTTTTTTCCCGAAAGTCAGATGGTATGCCGCCGGTCTCATACATTCTACACACTAACATGAAAAGCCGTTTTCTTTCACTTACGCCATCGATTGTAGAAAATCCGATGTAGTATACTCGTCCCTTCTGAAGTCCTCCAAAGCTTTTTAAATTCAAATGCAGATTCCCCTATTCCCTAAGGACTCCTTTTTCTTCTTCTGTCACTTCATCAGACAAGTCCTCCCCCTCGTAGAGGTATGCAGTTTCAGAATTCTTTTGGCTGCCGCTTCACAGACGTATTTTAGAATGTTCGAAGGAAATGTATCTATGCCTTCTACCGTATTTAATCAGAACTCTTCTCAAACTCTGTCTCTTATGCTGGATCCTCTATGTATTACGTATCGAATTACTTCTATCGTGTCATCAGGCTCCTCGTAGAGGTCTTGTGCTCTTAATGATACCAACCTTGTTTGTAATTTCATCACAGGTTGCTTTAAGTTGTCTCTATGCTGAGTCAGTCCTTTCGACAGTCAAGTCTTTTTCGATTTCTTCACATTTTTGATGCTGCTATATATACTTAGCTTCCCTGCACTTCCCGTTTATTTCATTCGTAACTGAATTTTGTTTGTGTGTTGCTGAGTTTTTCTGAACATTTTTGTACTTCCGTCTTTCGTCGAACAACTGAAGTACTTCTTCTAAAGTATTATCCGTGGTTTCTTCGCATTACCTTCATTGTGCCTATGCTTTTCTTTCCAACTTGTGTGATTGCTCTTTTTAGGGATGTCTGTTCCTCTTCAACTGAACTGCCTTCTGAACTATTCAATATAGCAGTGTCTATAGCCTTAGAGAACTTCTGTCTCTTCATTCGTTAGTACGACCGTATCCCACCTTTTTTTATTCATTGTTTCTTCCTGAGTAGTCTACTATTCATCATTGCTAAATTATGGTTTGCGCCTGAGTACGCCTTAAAATCCAATATTTGATTTCGAAACCTCTGCCTGACTATGAGGTAGGCCCTAATCAAAATGTAATATTGCCGTATCTCCCGGGGTTTTCGAAGTACATCTCCTCCTCTTGTGATTACTGAACAGAGTATTCGCTGTTACTAGCTGATATTTACTGCAGAACTCAATTAGTCTTCCTCTTGCCTTATTCCTACAACCAAGCTCATATTCTCCAGCAGCCCTTTCTTCTACCCCTTCCCTACAACCGGATTCCAGTCCCTGAGCTTTCATCTCTCTTTATATACTGAATTACTCGTTCCGTATCCTCATATACTTTCTCTGTCTCTTCTCACGTGTGATTTCTGCAGTCGCGGAATGGAAGAACTACCCCAGTGTTGTAAATAGTGAAGGAAAATGTATTATTGATGACAAAAGTCTCTTTTCGGTGTAACTGTCGTGTTTGTACATCTACATCTGCATAGATACTTCGCAAGCCACCGTACGGTGCGTGGCGGAAGGTACCCTGCACCACTACCTGTCATTTCCTATCCTGTTCTACGCGCAAATAGAGTGAGGCAAAAACGACTGTCTGTAAACCTCCGTATGATCCCTAATTTCTCGTATCTTACCTCCGTGGTCCTTACGCACAATGTATGTTGGCGGCAATAGCATCGTTGGGCAATCAGTTTCAAATGCTGGTTGTCTAAATTTTTTCGATAGTGTTTCTCGAAAAGAAAGTCGCCTATCGTCCAGGGATTCCCACTTGAGTTCCCGAAGCATCTCTGAAACCCTTACGTGTTGTTGGAACCCATTGCTAAAAAATCCAACAGAACGCCTATGGATTGCTTCGGTGTCTTCCTTCAATTCGAACAGTTACGAATCCCAAACACTTGAGCAGTACTCAAGAATAGGTTCTATTGAAAGTTCTACGTTTATACCTAAATTGAGTACTGAGTTGGTGAAACTTCTGAGTTTTTACTTAAACTTCTAAATGCAACTGAACCTTCTTGAACTGCTGGGTGAACTGAACGTACTGTTTCTTTACTTGTTTTTATCATTTCAACACTGACCTACAGAATTTTCCCTGACAAATACAACTCAAACTTATCCTATTCATTTATGACCCACAGTATAGAAGCGCAAAGCAATCTGACCGCAGATACTAAACATAAACGAATGGCCCTGAATTACAAGAAATTCTAACAATAACCTACACTTTTTCATGACTCACTTACCTCACAGCAAAATCTTCATGACACGAATACAGCAAATACAGCAAGCAGCAACTACTGCCAGCTAAATAATAAGATTCTAACTACTATAGGCTCTAACTACTAAAGGCATGTGGTTAGCAAAGAAAAGATTTTGTTGCAGAGCAAACAATGTATTTAACAGGTTTTACCTTAATCATTTGACATCCAGTTCCAAAAATTATATAATCGTCAATAATTCAATTTCCCAAACATTAGCAAATACATCCATCATCATTTTACAACCCATGTCCAACCAATACTACATCTCCATGAAGGACACTCGTCCAAACCGTCCGTTCGCGCTAACGCTGCTAACCTCCTACACTGTTCACTATTAACGTCTAACTGCGAGACCGACCTGCCACAGAGTCTCTTAGCGAGGGCGCAGAGCGCAGTCAGTGACATTAATCCAGTCTATTGTGCTGCCAACATACAAATATATAAACAGGCTACTTACACTATATGCGGTCTCGTTTACAGGTGAACCACTCTTTCCTAAAATTCTCTCAATAAACCGAAGTCGACCGTTCGCCTTCTCTACCACAGTTTCCAAATGCTCGTTCCACTTCATATCGCTTTGCAGCGTTATGCCCAGATATTTAAAAGACTTGACTGTGTCATGTTTATTATCCTTACTCAAAAATGCCACGAACTTATACACCTAACCAACATAATTAGTGAAACGTGTCGTAACAAGTGATGAAACAATGGCTGAGGCGTGCTAACGGAAGTTTTCTAGATGGCCACGATCGAAAAAAGCTAGACAAGTGCTGTCAAGTACAAAACAGAAGATGAAAGAAGGAATATTAGCGTTTAACGCCCTGTCGACATCAAGGCCATTATGGACAGAGCACACGCTCGAAATAGACGGGGAAGGTAATGGAGCGTGCTAAAAGCTATCCCTGAGACTGTTTCACAGAGGTGCTTTGGGGTTTGTAAAACGTCTTATTGGGATTTTTTTGAAGGGGGTAAAGTTTTTCAAAATGTCAGCTCCGCAGAAGTGGAGATTAGCCACAAAAACATGTATTGCAATCTTTATTTCTGTTTTCCAGGGACGTTGTGTAAGGGGCAAATGGCTTATGCATGGTCAAAGAGCATCCCATTCGAACAGGCAGATTGTAAATTTGCCTTTCTTTACTCTTCAGGTTGAGTGTATATTCACTCAGTGTAATAGATTGTAAATTTACTTTTCTTTACTCTTCAGGTTGAGTGTATATTCACTTAGTGAACAGGAGCAATGGCGGCAAATGTGTGTGTGTTACGATATTTATTTATTTCAGTAGTTACAGATGTTAATTGCCGGTATATGAGCTATAAGATAAATAACATGAGCAGGCTAATAAAAAACCTCTATTTAAACCCTATGAAGTATCTGCGAGTTACAGTATTCTGTCTTTTCTGTTTCAGTGCTGGCAAAACTGCGAGATGTTGCACGCCAATTGGTCGATCTGGAGCAGCATGTGTTCTGAGAAGACGTCATGCGTAAGTATCTTATACCTGCCTGCACCACACTTTTACTGATGAAACTGCGTACACCGTGCGAACGATGGAAAGGGTAGATGTCCAATAGACACGATGTAATTAAACATCACGAACCATGTAAGCAGATAATAGGATCCAGAATGAGATTTTCACTCTGCAGCGGAGTGTGCGCTGATATGAAACTTCCTGGCAGATTAAAACTGTGTGCCCGACCGAGACTCGAACTCGGGACCTTTGCCTTTCGCGGGCAAGTGCTCTACCATATGAGCTAGCGAAGCACGACTCACGCCCGGTCCTCACAACTTTACTTCTGCCAGTATCTCGTCTCCTACCTTCCAAACTTTACAGAAGCTCTCCTGCGAACCTTGAGGAACTAGCACTCCTGAAAGAAAGGATATTGCGGAGACATGGCTTAGCCACAGCCTGGGGGATGTTTCCAGAATGAGATTTTCACTCTGCAGCGGAGTGTGCGCTGATATGAAACTTCCTGGCAGATTAAAACTGTGTGCCCGACCGAGGCTCGAACTCGGGACCTTTGCCTTTCGCGGGCAAGTGCTCTACCATATGAGCTACCGAAGCACGACTCACGCCCGGTCCTCACAACTTTACTTCTGCCAGTATCTCGTCTCCTACCTTCCAAACTTTACAGAAGCTCTCCTGCGAACCTTGCAGAACTAGCACTCCTGAAAGAAAGGATATTGCGGAGACATGGCTTAGCCACAGCCTGGGGGATGTTTCCAGAATGAGATTTTCACTCTGCAGCGGAGTGTGCGCTGATATGAAACTTCTTGGCAGATTAAAACTGTGTGCCCGACCGAGACTCGAACTCGGGACCTTTGCCTTTCGCGGGCAAGTGCTCTACCAATTGCCCGCGAAAGGCAAAGATCCCGAGTTCGAGTCTCGGTCGGGCACACAGTTTTAATCTGCCAGGAAGTTTCAGATAATAGGATGTTATATATAGTAAGTAGTAGGTGTGGTCTGCTACGGAGCTCCATGTTCAACAATGTACCATGAACGGCCTGCTCCGAAACACTTCTGCGTGCACCAGCGTTGTGCTCTTTCGAGATGGTACAGATCACCATCTACCCTAGTTTACAGAGCAGACCAGTTACCGAACTCCACGTTCTGTGAAGAGTCGTGGACGTCCAACTATTTAGGGCCTAGTGGTAGCTCGACTGTTCTTCTACCTCTTTCCGTAGATGCTCACGACAACAACATGTGAAAATTCGATAAGCTTCGCCGTTTTACAGATATTCGCTCACAGGCTCTGCGTAGTAATAATCTGTCCTTTGTCAAAGTTGCTTGTCCCAATGGATTTCTTCATTTGCTACCCTATATCTTCGCTAGGGTGATAAGACATAAGATGGACTGTTAATTCGTACTTTTTTTATGTGTTGGTTAATCATTGTTTCTGCCACATGTTAATGAATTTTCAGGCCTGCTTTTAAGCTTGCTCGATGAGGTTCTTATTTTCACTTAAGTGTATCTGTATTTGTGTGGCGAACCAGAATTATTAATATTATTAATATACACTGAGGTGACAGAAATCACTGGCTAGAGGTATGCACATGTGCAGATGAAGGCAGTATCCCGTACGCAAGGTATATATTGATGAGCCGAAACATTATGACGACGTGCTCAATAACTTGTTTGCCCATCTTTTGAACGAAATACATCACTGATTCTGCGTATCAGGGATCCGACAGTTTCTAAGCAGGTTTTTGGAGGTACGTGGCATTAGATGTCTACGCACAGGTCCTGTATTTCGCATAAATAACCGGCCGTTGATTTGCGTACGCGGTGATGGCGCCCGATAACTACGCAAATGGGTTTCACAGGATTAACATCAAGCGAATTTGGTCCCCGAGACATCAACGTGAGTTCGCGCTAATGCTCCTCTAAGCACTGTAACACGGGTCTGGCTTCGAAACACGGAGAACTGTACTGCTGAACTACACTCCTGGAAATGGAAAAAAGAACACATTGACACCGGTGTGTCAGACCCACCATACTTGCTCCGGACACTGAGAGAGGGCTGTACAAGCAATGATCACACGCACGGCACAGCGGACACACCAGGAACCGCGGTGTTGGCCGTCGAATGGCGCTAGCTACGCAGCATTTGTGCACCGCCGCCGTCAGTGTCAGCCAGTTTGCCGTGGCATACGGAGCTCCATCGCAGTCTTTAACACTGGTAGCATGCCGCGACAGCGTGGACGTGAACCGTATGTGCAGTTGACGGACTTTGAGCGAGGGCGTATAGTGGGCATGCGGGAGGCCGGGTGGACGTACCGCCGAATTGCTCAACACGTGGGGCGTGAGGTCTCCACAGTACATCGATGTTGTCGCCAGTGGTCGGCGGAAGGTGCACGTGCCCGTCGACCTGGGACCGGACCGCAGCGACGCACGGATGCACGCCAAGACCGTAGGATCCTACGCAGTGCCGTAGGGGACCGCACCGCCACTTCCCAGCAAATTAGGGACACTGTTGCTCCTGGGGTATCGGCGAGGACCATTCGCAACCGTCTCCATGAAGCTGGGCTACGGTCCCGCACACCGTTAGGCCGTCTTCAGCGATGAGAGTCGCTTCTGCCTTGGTGCCAATGATGGTCGTATGCGTGTTTGACGCCGTGCAGGTGAGCGCCACAATCAGGACTGCATACGACCGAGGCACACAGGGCCAACACCCGGCATCATGGTGTGGGGAGCGATCTCCTACACTGGCCGTACACCACTGGTGATCGTCGAGGGGACACTGAATAGTGCACGGTACATCCAAACCGTCATCGAACCCGTCGTTCTACCATTCCTAGACCGGCAACGGAACTTGCTGTTCCAACAGGACAATGCACGTCCGCCTGTATCCCGTGCCACCCAACGTGCTCTGGAAGGTGTAAGTCAACTACCCTGGCCAGCAAGATCTCCGGATCTGTCCCCCATTGAGCATGTTTGGGACTGGATGAAGCGTCGTCTCACGCGGTCTGCACGTCCAGCACGAACGCTGGTCCAACTGAGGCGCCAGGTGGAAATGGCATGGCAAGCCGTTCCACAGGACTACATCCAGCATCTCTACGATCGTCTCCATGGGAGAATAGCAGCCTGCATTGCTGCGAAAGGTGGATATACACTGTACTAGTGCCGACATTGTGCATGCTCTGTTGCCTGTGTCTATGTGCCTGTGGTTCTGTCAGTGTGATAATGTGATGTATCTGACCCCAGGAATGTGTCAATAAAGTTTCCCCTTCCTGGGACAATGAATTCACCGTGTTCTTATTTCAATTTCCGGGAGTGTATTACATCGCCGTCGGGGAAGACATCACGTGTGTAGGGATAGAGGTGGTTCGCAGCTTTCAGTTTGTCTTCGATTACTGCCACAAGTCCCGTGCAGGCACAGGAGAACGTCTGCCGTAGCACAACACCGCTCCCACTAGCCCGCGTCCGTGGCGCGCTGCACGTTTCGAGCCGCCGTTCACCTCGATGACGGCGTTTGTGGAGAAGACCGTCGACCCAATGTAGCCAAACTGTGATTACTCGAAGAGCCAACACGTTTTCAATGATGGACCGTCGAATCCTGATGGTTCCGTGCCCACTGCAATCGTAATTGACAATATCGTTGGGCCAAAATGTCACCACGTAGGGGTGGTCTGCTACGGAGCTCCATGTTCAACAATGTACCATGAACGGTGTGCTCCGAAACACTTCTGCGTGCACCAGCGTTGTGCTCTTTCGGTAGGGATGGTACAGATCACCATCTACCCTAGTTTACAGAGCAGACCAGTTACCGAACTCCACGTTCTGTGAAGAGTCGTGGACGTCCAACTATTTAGGGCCTAGTGGTAGTTCGACTGTTCTTCTACCTCTTTCCGTAGATGCTCACGACAACAATATGTGAAAATTCGATCAGCTTCGCCGTTTTACAGATATTTGTTCACAGGCTCTGCGTAGTAATGATCTGTCCTTTGTCAAAGTTGCTTGTCTCAATGGATTTCTTCATTTGCTACCCTATATCTTCGCTAGGGTGATATTCCTTCCGTGTCTGCTCTGCTTACATCCTTTTGTTAGCGTGTCATGTACCCGCAACGTCCCCAAGGCGTCATCGAACGTCGCGGTGGGCAGTGGTCATAATGTTTCGGCTGATCAGTGTTAAGAGCAATGAGTAGAAGGAGCTGTGATTTGTACTCATGTGATTTATGTGAAACGGTTTCCGACGTGGTAATGGATGAGGACGAGATTTATCAAACTTGGAACGCCGAATGATAAGTGGAGCTAGGTGTAAGTGACATTCCTTTTTGGCAATCATTAGCGAACTCAATAATTCGTGATCATACTGTCAAGAGCGTGCCGACAATACCCAATTTTAGATCTCATGACGTACAGCACAGCGGCCGACGGTCTTCACTCGATGACGGAGACCAACGCCATTTGCGTAGCGTTGTCAGTGCTAACAGACAAGTAACATTGCTTGAGATTAACACAGAAATCAATGTGGAACGTACCAAGAACGTATGTATTTGGACAGTGCGACGAAATTTGGCGTTAATGGGTCTGCAGCGCCTCTCCCGGCGTCGCGACCATATCGATGGGACAGTAGACTATTGGAAATCCAGGGCCAGGTCACATTAGTCCTCATTCCAGTTGGTAAGAGTTGACGACCGAACGTGGCACAGAACCCACGAAACAATGGACCTAGACACAGTGTAAGCTCGTGGTGGCTCCATAATAATGCCAGCTGTTTTTGCATATGGACTGCGTCCCCTGGTCTAACTGAACCGCCCATTCACTGGAAATTGTTATCTTCGACTACCTGGAGCGATTTAGTGTCATTTATATTCCTCAACAAATATCTAATTTTTATGGATGACAATGCACAACTGTTCCTACACTACTGGTCATTATAATTACAACACCAAGAAGAAATGCAGATGATAAATGAGTATTCATTGGACAAATATATCATACTAGAACTGATATGTGATTACAGTTTCACGCAATTTGGGTACATTGATCCTGAGTAAATCAGTATCCAGAAAAACCCCCTCTGGCCTTAATAATGGCCTTGATACGCCTGGGCCTTGAGTCCAACTGAGCTTGGATGGCGTGTAGAGGTACAGCTGCCCATGCAGCTTCAACACGATACTACAGTTCATCAAGAGTAATGACTGGCGTATTGTGACGAGCCAGTTGCTCGGCCACCAATGAACAGACGTTTTCAATTGGTGAGAAATCTGAAGAATGTGCTGGCTAAAGCAGCAGTCGCACATTTTGTGTATCCGGAAAGGCCCGTACAGGACTTGCAACATGCGGTCGTGAATTATCTTGCTGAAATGTAGGGTTTCGCAGGGATCGAATGAGGGACAAGAGGTGACCGAGACGTGTAACCAATGGCACCCCATACCATCACGCCGGGTGATACGCCAGTATGGCGATGACGAATACACACTTCCCATGTGCGTTACCCGCGATGTCACCAAATAGGATGCGACCATCATGATGCTGTAAACAGATCCTGGATTCGTCCGAAAAAATGACATTTTGCCATCCGTGCACCCAGGTTCGTCGTTGAATACACCATCGCAGGCGCTCCTGTCTGTGATGCAGCGTCAAGGGTAACATCAACCATGCTGCTCCAAACGTCGTCGAACTGTTCGTGCAGATGGTTGTTGTCTTGCAAACGTCCCCTTATGCTGACTCAGGGATCGAGACGCGGCTGCACGATCCGGTACAGCCATGTGGATAAGATGCCTGTCATCTCGACTGCTAGTGATACGAGGCCGTTGGGATCCAGCACGGCTTTCCGTATTACCGTCCTGAACGCACCGATTCCATATTCTGCTAACAATCATTGGATCTCGACCAACGCGAGCAGAATTGTCGCTATACGATAAACCGCAATCGCGATAGGCTACAATGCAACCTTTATCAAATCCTCCTTACACGAGGCATCACAACAACGTTTCGCCAGACAACACGGTCAACTGCTTTTTGTGTATGAGAGAAACGTTCCTCATGTCAGCACGTTGTAGGTGTCGCCACCGTCTGAATGCTGTGAAAACCTAATCATTTGCATATGACAGCATCTTCTTCCTTTCAGTTAAATTTCGCGTGTGTAGCACGTCATCTTCGTGCTGTAGTGATTTTAATGGGCAGTAGTGTAATTGGTTTGAATGACGTTCTGGGCAATCAGAGCGAATGATTTGGCCACACAGATCGCCCAAAATGAATCCTATCGAACATTGGTAGGACATAATCGAGAGGCCAGTTCTTGCAAAAAATATTCCACCGGCAGCACTTTCGCATTTATGGACGGCTATACAGGCAGCATGGCTCAGTATTTCTGCAGGTTACTTGCAACGTTCCATGACACGTTGAGTTGCTGCATTAAGCTGGTCACGATACTACGAGGTATCACATGAGTTTTGTCACGTAAGTGTAAGAATGCCGTGACATCAGTGACTGTGTTTTTGCTTGGACATACACTTCTGGAAATGGAAAAAAGAACACATTGACACCGGTGTGTCAGACCCACCATACTTGCTCCGGACACTGCGAGAGGGCTGTACAAGCAATGATCACACGCACGGCACAGCGGACACACCAGGAACCGCGGTGTTGGCCGTCGAATGGCGCTAGCTGCGCAGCATTTGTGCACCGCCGCCGTCAGTGTCAGCCAGTTTGCCGTGGCATACGGAGCTCCATCGCAGTCTTTAACACTGGTAGCATGCCGCGACAGCGTGGACGTGAACCGTATGTGCAGTTGACGGACTTTGAGCGAGGGCGTATAGTGGGCATGCGGGAGGCCGGGTGGACGTACCGCCGAATTGCTCAACACGTGGGGCGTGAGGTCTCCACAGTACATCGATGTTGTCGCCAGTGGTCGGCGGAAGGTGCACGTGCCCGTCGACCTGGGACCGGACCGCAGCGACGCACGGATGCACGCCAAGACCGTAGGATTCTACGCAGTGCCGTAGGGGACCGCACCGCCACTTCCCAGCAAATTAGGGACACTGTTGCTCCTGGGGTATCGGCGAGGACCATTCGCAACCGTCTCCATGAAGCTGGGCTACGGTCCCGCACACCGTTAGGCCGTCTTCCGCTCAAGCCCCAACATCGTGCAGCCCGCCTCCAGTGGTGTCGCGACAGGCGTGAATGGAGGGACGAATGGAGAGGTGTCGTCTTCAGCGATGAGAGTCGTTTCTGCCTTGGTGCCAATGATGGTCGTATGCGTGTTTGGCGCCGTGCAGGTGAGTGCCACAATCAGGACTGCATACGACCGAGGCACACAGGGCCAACACCCGGCATCATGGTGTGGGGAGCGATCTCCTACACTGGCCGTACACCACTGGTGATCGTCGAGGGGACACTGAATAGTGCACGGTACATCCAAACCGTCATCGAACCCATCGTTCTACCATTCCTAGACCGGCAAGGGAACTTGCTGTTCCAACAGGACAATGCTCGTCCGCATGTATTCCGTGCCACCCAACGTGCTCTAGAAGGTGTAAGTCAACTACCCTGGCCAGCAAGATCTCCGGATCTGTCCCCCATTGAGCATGTTTGGGACTGGATGAAGCGTCGTCTCACGCGGTCTGCACGTCCAGCACGAACGCTGGTCCAACTGAGGCGCCAGGTGGAAATGGCATGGCAAGCCGTTCCACAGGACTACATCCAGCATCTCTACGATCGTCTCCACGGGAGAATAGCAGCCTGCATTGCTGCGAAAGGTGGATATACACTGTACTAGTGCCGACATTGTGCATGCTCTGTTGCCTGTGTATATGTGCCTGTGGTTCTGTCAGTGTGATCATGTGATGTATCTGACCCCAGGAATGTGTCAATAAAGTTTCCCCTTCCTGGGACAATGAATTCACGGTGTTCTTATTTCAATTTCCAGGAGTGTAGTTTATTGTACAAGAAGCCGGGGAGGGTGTATACGGAAGTGCTGTGTGTTGCCGGTGGAGCAGTTCCCGGGCTGCCGGGCGGCGTGCCGCTTCTTCGCGGAGTTCCGGGCGTCGCCGCAGCAGCAGCGCCAGCTGCAGCCGGTGCGCGAGACGAGCGCGGCCGACCTGCTAGTGGTGCTGGGCGTCGAGCTGCGCTGGCCGCGGCCGCCGCGCGCAGGGGCGGGCGCAGGAGCGGGGGCGGGCGCCGACGCCGACGCAGGCCGGCTCGTCTACGTCGTCATGTGGCGCCCCAACGACACCGCCCGCTGGGCACAGGTCACCCAGGTCAGTCAGTCGCCAGTCCCTCTCTCTCTATCATCTGTCATCTGTCTACTTCCTGAAGTCTCTATGCCGTTTCTTACGTCAAACAAGTACCTTTACAATTTACAGTGTTGGCATACTTACTGTTACATTAAATAGTATATCAAAGCTATTTCAGCAGTAACAATTGGTAGGGGGGAGGGGGAAGGGGAAGGTTCCAACAAATAACAGTTATTGAGTTTTATTCTTTTTTATTACATACTGTCGAAAATTGTAGTGACAAACTACACACTTTTGCACATAGAAATCTCTAATTAATTGTAGAATTATACCGTTAGAATGGCTACAATAAAGAATAGAGAAAAGGTTGATAAAGTTTTAATTTGCGCCACCAACGGGGCATGTTCCAACATACCATAATTTTACAGATAAGAGTAATACCTGACATGAGAGAAGTGTCTTAATTGTGTCCACAGTCTGCACACACGTAATGGGGCAGGAGCTTCTTTTAAAAAACAGACATAATTTCTGATAGGATAGCAGCAATCAGTGATTTTAGAATGTTACTTATAATCCGTCTTGATTGCAAAATTTTGTTTTTTCATATGACCGGTTTCGGTTCATCCAGGACCATCTTCAGATCTGATATTTCGGTTACAGGAGTAACCCGTCCAAATCCAGCAACTTTCACATGCTACGCCAATTTTATGTGACGTAGCATGTGAAAGTTGCTAGATTTGGACGGGTTACTCCTGTAACCGAAATATCAGATCTGAAGATGGTTCTGGATGATCTGAAACCGGTCATATGAGTAAAAAAAAATTTGAAATCGAGACGGATTATAAGTAACATTGGAGCTTCTTTTGCTGGTCTGGTTTGCCTAATAAAATGTTGAGAAATGCTGCAAAAGATTGCTCCACCATCCATCCAGAACCTGTGGCAGCACCAGTGCATCCAAAGGGCCCGTCACCGATAATACGATCGTTAAAAGTTTTTCTTGGAAAAATAATCATGGGTGGAATGAGTGTCCCCCGTGCACATATAGCAGCTGCTGCTGATACCGATTCTCCCCGTTCAGCAGTTTTACAACTTTGTGTACAATTATTCCGTTTGGCTTCAACTCTGTAGTTACACCCTTTTCATCCATGTTCCGTCCGCCCCTGGTTACTGAGTGGTCAGCGCGACGGATTGTCATATTAACGGCCGGGTTCGACTCCCGGCTGGGTCAGAGAATTCCTCCGCTCAGGGACTGGGTGTTGTGTTGTCCTTATCATCATCATTTCATTCCCATCGACACACAAGTGGCGTCAATTCGAAAGACTTGCACCAGGCGAACGGTCTACCCAACGGGTGGCTCTAGCCACACGGCATTTATATTTCCATCCCTATTCAAGTTTTGGAAGGGGAAAGAGTGTACCGAGGGTACACAACTCGTAATTTTTGGAAAATCTCCCTGACCTTTTTCCTACAGATAGTGTTATACTTCCCAGACTTGTGCTTTCAGGTTGTCTGATGGAGAGATCAGTGTTTCTCTCCAAAAATCCTGAAAGCCAGTCGGCTCCAGCTATTTTCTTTTGTGACCTTATGCCCATGATGATGGCATTTTCATATTAAACTATTCTGCACAAAGATATTCCAGTTTTCGAACTTCGTCTTTGGTCAACCCGAACATAATTTCGCTGGACCTCAAGATATAGTATATTTTCCTGATTGTCTGGAAACACTTTGCCGGCACGGGTGGCCGAGCGGTTCTAGGCGCTACATTCTGGAACCGCGCGACCACTACGGTCGCATGTTCGAATCCTGCCTCGGGCATGGATGTGTGTGATGTCCTTACGTTAGTTAGGTTTAAGTAGTTCTAAGTTCTAGGGGACTGATGACCTCAGAAGTTAAGTCCCATAGTGCTCAGAGCCATTTGAACCATTTTGGAAACACTTTCATGTGTTTAAAGTACCCACAAGTAATTTCCGTCTGTCTCCTTTTACTTTTTGATGAAACGACATAGGGTACAGCCGCTAATATTAAATTGTTTTGCCCTTTTTCTAACAGAACAGTCGCTCTTTCCTCCATTTTCCAGAACCAAAGTGACTGTTCTCTGCGTTACGTCTAAACGTGTCCTACCTTTTTCTATGTTGCGTTTTTAATGACGCATTTTCTTTACTTGAATATAAAAATTTAGACTGAATAAACGTAAAATACAAGAACAAGTAAAATAAAATCATTACATTATCCAGCAGTCATAAAAATTCGACCTAACCAAGAGTGGGGTAAGTTGAAACACTGTGTTGCAATATGCCCCGCTTGGCTCCGCCACATAAATCACAAGTAAATACCCCGTCAGTGACTTTAACCTAAAATCAGTTATTACATTGTTAAACTACAAATGTAACCATTTATGTGTTGTGAAATCTAATGTTTGTCACCGAACGTGTTATTTTTACACAACGTTTTTGAAACTGTAAACTGTTACTCACCACTGACAATTTTGATCAAAGAAAGAGAACACAAAGAAAAAGGTCTTCTCGCGCAGACTCTGACCATCTCAGTGAGGATAACACGCAGTTGAAAGTTCCCCCACACGATGGCAGCACCTGATAGGATACTTCGCGAAAAAATGCAGATGTTGCAATTTCCCCTGCTGCAACATGCCCCTCTCTCCCCAGTACTATTTTATTTACAAGGTGTTCGGAAATTCCCGTTACAAACTTCTAGGACTTGTAGAGGAGAATGAATACATTATATTTTTAATTGCAACCCATGTTCGGAAACCTTATAGTTTCCGTTCTACAACGTTTTAATTAAGATGTGTAAGGCGTCCACGTCTGCAGAGGGAAAGAGAAAAGTTGCAGAGTTGTTTGTTCTGGTACGCAATACAGTAGGCAGGATGATGTGTGCAGGAGCAGGATCAGCTGGCACGATTTCTGGCAGCTGCGCTAGAAACTGAAGAGGCGCCTGGTTTCCAGAACATGCTTCGTAGGTACAATGTCTGTAACATCGTTAATGGTTGCCACATCGAGCTGTTGTTATAACCCATCATTACTGTTCTGTACGTACAATACGTTAGGTTCCTTTTTGTTTTGGAATCGTGTAAACACATAATATTTAAGCGTTCATGAAGACAAATGTGCTTAAGTGAAAAAATTGAGGTTTCGTTATGTTTGCTTCCGAATTGTCGCCTAATAATTTTACTGCGTCACGCCTAATTAAATACCTCAAGCAGAAGTGAATGAATTAAACATCTGATCTGAAACCGTCGTAGAGCGGCTGTATAATAATTGAACAGGCTTTTGCACGTAAAATTTGCTATGAGTACAAGACTACGCATTGTCGCGCACCATTTGTCACATATTTTTTCGAAACTGTTGTGACTAAGTTTTGTATTATCAATTTCTCTTCATTATTTAATTATTACATGTTTGCCTATTTGTTGTATCTGCTCTTGGTGGGCAATAATTCATGCGTGATAGGCGAGCAGTCTCTAATCGGGACCAGTTTTCCTTGCGACATACAGTAATACAATGTGAATTTACAAAGACGGTCAGAAATGAGGATGACAGGACTTACAGGTAGAACATGATTAAGTGTTGCTTGTCTTGATCTAGATTCAGTTGCATTTAGGTAGTCTGTTACATGTATAATGCCGATAGAAACATCGGCCGCCTAATGAGGCGCTCCCGTTGAGACAACTGTATTGCGTTTTGATAAAATGCCCGTTGTGGTTGTATTTAATGAGAGTACCGTAAAATTGGGTTATTTGGTGATGCTTCAAGACCTTTTATAACATAGTCAGATGCAAATACGTACTGTGACGTTTAATTTCCGCGTATAAGAATATTTTGTTGCTTTATTATTTAATATTGATAGCAATAAAGTTTTTATTAGCAATGAAGTATTCGGCGCATTGAATATTGATTGCCACAAAGTTATCCCCTCCCTAGCTCAGGGTGACATAGTGACTTGAAATGTAATACAGAGAAATTAGAGTTAAATTCACCTGTCGGAAACATGAAGTGACCTAGTATTTCTGTATGATACACAGTTATAGCTTTGTTACAGGTTCACGCACGCAGTTTTGTGTTATTTCATCCACACACGGAAGAACATTTGTCACAAAGTTTGCCAGTTTGGTGACTTAAATTTTTGTAATTTTCCTAAAGTCCTTATAATTATAGGTCTATCCTAACTGAAACAAAATAAGAACGTAAGAATAGACAGAACTACATTAAACAAGATAATTAAACACAAGTTTTCCATACTTACGCATCTGTTCAGTGGAACTGTATGAGAAAGAAAGCAGATCCCAACACTAATATTGTAGCACAGGTTATTTTGTAAACTGTTAGGCACTTATGTACAAATTCATTGGTATAAGAGGAAAAAACGAGTGTATTAAATGTTTAACACAATATTCTGAGCAACTGCATGTTTTATTCAGAAACAATGGCTTCCTGCGAAATATCACTTTCTCTTCTTTACAAAACCATCCAAAAAAGTGCCTAATTTCATTAATGAGACTTATTTTCTACAATGACAATTTCAGTAGTCACACTTGATTCTCGGGCATATGTGCTTTCACCGGCCTGCGGAAATATCTAATCGCTGAAGAATTTTTTTTGTAAAATTTAACTGTGACACAGAAAGACCGACAAGTAACATATCTGTATCGGTTTACCTTTAGTTAGTCAGTTCTTCAAAGTTATTGGCAATAGCAGGATGTTTCGAAGAAACCTACGAACACGTTTTTGCATCTCCAAACGAAATGGCTTTGGAATCAAGTGTAATGCACTTACTTGTAACTTTCGTCTCTAGCGACAGGAATGTCCAAGAACGCAAGGCAGCAGAGCTGTATACTATATGTAGACCCGAATTATAATACTTAAAAATAAAAAGCTGGAGCGCGTTGTTGTCATAAACTGATGTATCAGTCACAAAATTTCCCAGTTTTACGATAGTTTATTGAGGTGTTGCTACTTAATGTTGAAGAGGTTCAATTAATTCCACGATCTTGGGACACATATGCCTTATTATCTGGAAAAAGGCAGTATAAGGCAAAGGTACGTGTAGCAGTCTTTCGGATTACACGAGTTAACTGGAGAGGGGTTGGGGTAAGGGAGTTTGTCAGTTAATGTTCCATGGGTCATTTTGCACTGTAGACGGTAATGATGTGGAACGAGCAGTTTTACATCCACATTGCAAATTAATTTGTACATGCGATTACATGCCTTTTTTCCTACAGAGTAGGAGGAGTTGTCAGAGAGAAACTTTGTCAGTTTGTTATCAGGTTTTACTTTGCTCTCAGTCAGACGTTTCATTAATGGGTAACGTATCAAAATTTTTTGTTTCAGCAATGTGCACACCTCTTTGTTGTAAGGACAACATTAATATTAAATAAAGTCATTTTTCCTTGTGGTATTGTAATTATGTACCTTATTGTTTGTTTTCAACTGTAGTGGATTATTTACAACATAATTCATGAGGGAATAAAT
Source organism: Schistocerca cancellata (assembly GCF_023864275.1). Classification (NCBI taxonomy): domain Eukaryota; kingdom Metazoa; phylum Arthropoda; class Insecta; order Orthoptera; family Acrididae; genus Schistocerca; species Schistocerca cancellata. Next base: position 351,953,408 of record NC_064633.1, read on the forward strand.
ATACTGTGAAGCAGTACTCCGAATGCCCACCCAACAGGTGGCGAGTACCACATATTATTCTTACAGCACGTTTTTGCGCGGTGGAGACTTTCTTTCTTAAAGATGAGTTATCTCGAAACATTATAACATATGGCGTTATTCAATGAAAATGTGCAAAATATGTCTCTCCCCAAGATTTAAAATTATTCTAATTCCAAATGTAGCTGAACTAAGTTGTTTTAAGAGTTACTAATTGTGTTTCACCCAATTTAAATTCTCATTTATATGGACCCCTAAGAATTTTTAAATTTCAAACCTATTTATTATTTCTCCTCCGTATGTTATACTTATCGTTGGTGTAGTACCTGTAGATATGCAGAACTAAATACCTTGTGTCTTTTTAAAACTGATTGTGAGAACACTCGCAGGAGGCCAGTCATGTTTCTGAACATACAAGGTATGCTTGCAAATGCTTGGGCTGATTGCAATCCTATTACTTGAATTGCTAAGTACAACTTTCTGGATTCTTTTCGTTGGATATGACATTATCCATTGTTTGGCTATACCATCAGTCCCACAAAACGTCAATTTATCTAAGAGAATATTGTGATTCCAATGTCAAATGTGTTAGAGAGGTCTCAGAAAATACCCACCGGAGCTGTTTTATTATTCAGTGCGTTGGACTGTAAGCATAATTATAGAATGCATCAAGAAATGTGAGCCCAATTTGCAACACATTCGGCTTATTATCTGTAAAAAGTAATGTGAAGGTAGGGTGCCTAAAGCGACTTTAGGATCCGGGTGGTACAGGAAGCGGTGACATAAAAAGCCAAAAGTGGACAAATCCTTGGTGTTTGAGATTAGCTTAGGTTAGAACGCTAAAAAGTAGTAGTTCTTATGACAGTTGACCAATAGGTATGGTTGTCGGGGTTGTGCAGCTTAGAAGAGAATGGCATGACCATCTTCTAAATCTGAAGGCTGTCCGTTGTCGCTGAAACACTTCTCCCCTGCTATTTGTTGTTCTCTTCATTTTTCGATAATTGTGGCACTTCGTCGCTGCCAGCAGATCTTCAACTATTTCCTTTCTTGGCACCTCTACGGATTTGTTTGGCAATATCTGTCGTGCCAATATCAGTATTACAAAGTTATTACTCGTATAGTTCAATAAATGGCCTAAAAGGTTCTTTTTTTCCTTTCTTGCATGGTTGTTATGAGGATTCGCTGTTCATTGTTCTCTTTCAAAACATTATAATTGGCTTATCTTTCCGTGTAGCTGGTCCTCTTTAGTCTTCCCTAAAGCAACATTTCCGTCACTTCGAAGCACTTCCTGTCAGCCGTCAGTAGTGTGCAGCTGTCGGAGAGATACAGGAGCCCACTCCAGCTGAATATTTTGTATAGTGTTTTCTCTTTTGTACACTAAACGACTTGTTCACTGGTAGATTTCCTTATTCACTGAAAGAGCGCTTAGCTGTTGCAGTCTTTTTCCAAATTCCATGAAGCATCTGATGTCTACTGTAAGTAAAAGCAAAATTTTAGAACCTTTATATTTTATTTCCCTAAATTTGGATGTCAAGTGATTTCTCATTTCTAGTTGCTTACTATAATAGTTTCGACTATTAATTTTAGGTACATATTTCTTAGAAACTATACTTTGCATACGCTTTCAACGTCAGTAAATGTTATTGAGAGAATGGGAATTCCAGAAAAAAATCACGATTATTAGGAAGTTTCGTTTATTTTTGACACAATCACTTTTTTGTGACAGTATCACAGCAGGTTTCTGCCTAAAATAGCCATATTCAGATGATTTGAGGGGCATTTGATGAACAAATGTTAATGCATTGTCGACTAAACAGATTTCTCCTATTGTGTTTAGTTGACAACGCATCAGGATTTGATCACGAAATGCCGCCCATAGTATCTAAAGATATCTAACGTTGCCTGAAACCTATTGTGATAATGTCTTACATATTTTCTAACATTGTCCTCAGATGTTTTGAAAGAGTTTGTGCGCCACACTTCGATTTTAGGTATGTTTAATAGTGTTCTTCTAGCTTTACAGTGTAACTGTCTATCTTTCAAGATCACTTCGAGTTTCCCTCAGTCAGTTCAGTCGAATGAGTTTTCAAGATCAAAGAACAGTATGTAAGTATCACTGTTTCATCCTAACTTCTGTAGCAAGCTCGTGAGTGCTTCTCTGATGAATATTTTTGGTCCAAATCCAGAGTGAACGTCCTCGGTTGTCGAAGATGATAGAGAAATGGTACCAGGCGACCTTGTGACTGTCCACCGCCGATGTATTCTTTTTTGTTGTGGATGTCAGCATTAATCTCATCGATGTGAAATTTAAAATTATCCAGGCAAATTAAATGTTCGAAGATATTTGCACTGGACACCTGCCAGTCATCTTCAGATGAGCCATAGTCTTCGTGGCTCACCCGAAGACGAATCGCAGGTGTCCAGTCGAAATGTCGTGGAGTGCAGTTTACGACGATCGGTTCAAATTCGCGAAATCTCTTCTAACACACTCATGGTTTTCCAGTTCAGGAGGTCTGTTATATCACCTCTGAGATGAGCGAGGGAGACAGTGACGCTGAAAATATTCAAGAAAGCGTCGGAGCCGTGACAGTCCCGATGACATTCACCGTATTCTCTACTATAGTTCAATTCTTTTATCTTGGTGGCTCGCGCATGCCCGCCCAGACGCGGGAGATTGCTGCGTTGCCAGTTACACACGCACGCGCTAAGAGAAGCAGCGCCATAGTACAGCATAGTTCGCAAGCTTACGTTTAGGGGGGAGAGCGCAGTTTATGAAGTAAAGCGACCACGGCCGCATTAACCCTTTCACTGCTACAGATACGTGCTCCCCGTATTCCGCGCTGTGCGCGATTTTGTCACTGCACTGCTCACCTGTGCAGACACATGGTGTTCCAACTGCTTTGACACTCTTATCATTCGATTTTATATGAAATTTAGGTATCTTGTCCACATTTCATCCTCAACATTGTGGCAACTAAAATCGACCATATGGAAACTATACGCTACAGACTTTTATCTCTACAAACTCTTCAAAATTTCGTGTAATGGTTTACTACATTTAATGCTGCACAATAACTGCGTTGAACATAGAAACAAAATGAAGTCATTTGTGGGGGGAAGGTATCAGTCAAGAAGATGTGTAAAAATCCAATTTTTGGGCCAAACAGTTTTTGTTAAATCGAATGATAAGTGTGTAAAAGCAGTGGGAACACCATGTGTCTGTACAGGCGAGCAGTGCAGTGATGACAAAATCGCGCACAGCGCGGAATGCGGGGATCACCTATCTGCAGCAGCGAAAGGGTTAATGAAGAGACAAAGCACTAGAAATTTCAAAAAAATTGCATTCAAACGATTAAAATTCGTGAAGTAAGACGCTTCGATATTGTTTTTAAATAAAGAAAATATTCAGCACTGTACAAGGTTTGAATTCAGAACCCTTCGCTCATTAGCTTAACACCTTCACCGTTACGCTAACGTAGCTTGTCTCACAGTGTAACATCATGAGGGTCTCACAATATAACTTCATGAGGACTCTAACACGTAACGCAAAATACTGACAAACACTGTTGGTATGACTATGAATTACTCACACTTCGTCGAAGTACAATAGGAAATAAAAAATTACTGCTGTTCTTCATTGCCAAAAAGGCGGTTCGTGGGACTGATACAAACACCTTCCCTTGCTATCGCCCGAATTAGGAGTATTATTGATTGTTTGGTTTAATTAATTAATGGAATATGAAGCAACTGGTATAAAGAATGCTTTTTCCAAACTTTCTATAAAAGAAAGTCTGCTATCAAGACATCGCTTTTGTTCAGTTACTTTATTTATGACTGAACGTTTCTAAAACTGAAGACACTCGTCTGTGCTCTGCACTGCAGTCGAGCTCTGGCAACGTCGTTCTCTGTTCATTGGCTGGCTGTGTTTTGTGACGTCAGATGCGCAGAACGAACCTAAACTCGGCCGCCAACATAAATGACGCGCACTTTAGTGGCTTTGGGGGTGTGAGTGGAGTCAACATGTTTGGGCATCGCTGGGCAAGAAGCCAGATAGTCAGCAATGAACGGAACAGGTAGCAGTGCAGTTACGGACGGCACGGAGTGGCGGCGCTGACGGCGCGTCCCGGTCGGCTGTTGCAGACGCTGGAGCGCAGGGCGCGGCTGCCCGCGACGCCGGGCGCTTCGGAGCCGCGGCAGGTGGCGGCGGGGTCTGCGCGGGTGCTGGTGGTGGACCCGGGCGGCCTGCGCACCGTCTACACGCCCGCGGGCGCCCGACAGCCCGCGGCTGACGCCGACGCCGACGCCGCCGCAGCGGCCGCCGCAGTGGCCGCCACGCTGGGCGGCGGCGCCGCCGCGCTGGGGACCGGACTCGTGGCCGCGCCCGCCGGCTGGGTGCTGCCGGAGGAGGTAGCTACACTGAAGCCCCCGTCTAGTGTCCAGCCTCTAACATTCCACTGCTTGCTCTCTATCGCTTTCCACCTTTACAGCAAGTCTTCCGGTCCAGGCTGTATACCAATTAAGTTCCTTTCAGAGCATGCTGATGCAACAGCTCCACAGATGACCGTCATATACAACCGCTTGCGCTACGAAAGATCCGTACCCAAAGACTGGGAAGTTGCACAGCTGAAACAATATTCAAGAGAGGTAGTGGGAGTAATTCACTAAATTGCTGGCCCGCATCATTAACGTCGATATGCAGCAGGATTTTTGAATATAATATTGTTTCGAACGTTATTAATTACATCGAAGAGAACTGTCTATTGACACACAGTCAACCTGGATCTAGACAACTGCATTCTTATGAAACACAACTAGCTCTTTACTCACACGAAGTGTTGAGTCCTATTGACAATGCATTTCAGATTTTTCCGTATTTCTAGATTTGCAATAGCCTTTCGACACTGTACCAAACAAGCGGCTTGTAGTGACATTGCCTACTTACGGAATATCATCTCACTTACGCTACTGGATTCCCGATTTTCTTTCAGTTCGTAGTAAGTGACGAAGAGTTATCGACTATAATAGGAGTGATTTCTGACGTTCCCCAAGGTAGTGCTATAAACCCTCTGCAGATCCTTGTCTATATATACCATTTAGGAGACAATATGACCAGCCGTCTTAGGTTGTTTACCGATGATGCTGCCGTTTATCGTCTAGTAAAGTCATCAGAAGCTCATAACAAATTGCAAAACGATTTAGAAGATATATCAGTAAAAATTGTCAATCAACTCTAAATAATGAAAAATTAGAGCTCATCCACATGGGTGCTAAAAGTTATCCGTTGAACTTCGCTTACACAATAAATCAGCCAAATATAAAGGCCATAAATTCAACTGAATACGCACGAATTACAGTCAAGAATAACTTAAATTGGAAAGAAGACATTGAAAATGTTGTGGGGAAGGCAAACCAGAGACTGCGTTTACTGGCAGAACACCTACAAAATGTAGCAGAACTACTAGACTGCCTACATTACGCTTGTCCGTTCTGTTTAGGACTACTGTTGCCCGGCCGCAGTGGCCGAGCGGCTCTAGGTGCTTCAGTCTCGAACCGAACGACCGCTACGGCCGCAGGTTCGAATCCTGCCTCCGGCATGGATGTGTGTGATGTCCTTAGGTTAGTTAGGTTTAAGTAGTTCTAAGTTCTAGGGGACTAATGACCTCAGATGTTAAGCTCCACAGTGCTCAGAGCCATTTGAACCAAGTACTGCTGCGCACTCTGGGATCCTTACCAGATAAGTTTAACGGAGTGAAGCGAGGAAGTTCAAAGAAGAGCAGCACGTTATTATCGCGAAATAGGGGAGAGAGTGCTACTGACATGATACAGGATTTGGATCGACATAATTAAAACAAAGGCGTTTTTCGTTGCGGCGGACTCTTCTTACGAAATTTCAGTCACCAACTTTCTCCTCCAAATGCGAAAATACTTTGTTGACGCCGACCTACATACGGAGCTACGATCATCATAATAAAAGAACGGAAATGAGACCTCTTACGGAAAGGTATATGCGGCCGTTTTCTACCGCGCACTGGAAGAATGGAAAACTATTGTGAAGATGGTTCGATGAACCCTATACCAGTAACTTAAGTGTGATTTGCAGAGTACCCATGGCGATGTAAATGAAAGTGTGTAACATACACAGCAATATAAAGAATAGAATGAGATTCTCACTCTGCAGCGGAGTGTGCGCTGATATGAAACTTCCTGGCAGATTAAAACTGTGTGCCCGACCGAGACTCGAACTCGGGACCTTTGCCTTTCGCGGGCAAGTGCTCTACCATCTGAGCTACCGAAGCACGACTCACGCCCGGTACCCACAGCTTTACTTCTGCCAGTACCTCGTCTCCTACCTTCCAAACTTTACAGAAGCTCTCCTGCGAACCTTGCAGGAGAGCGAACCTTGCAGGAGAGCTTCTGTAAAGTTTGGAAGGTAGGAGACGAGGTACTGGCAGAAGTAAAGCTGTGGGTACCGGGCGTGAGTCGTGCTTCGGTAGCTCAGATGGTAGAGCACTTGCCCGCGAAAGGCAAAGGTCCCCAGTTCGAGTCTCGGTCGGGCACACAGTTTTAATCTGCCAGGAAGTTTCAATATAAAGAATAATTCACCGGAAGAAATATTACTCATGTACACTAGCGGAGTGGTAACTTCAGGACTATCTAGGACTGAGGACGTCCAAAGAGAGTGTTTGGAATGGAACACTGAATTTTCAAATATTTTGCTCTCGTCTTGTAAGAGGGCTTCGCTCTAGTCGGTCGCAAAATTAAAATCTCCGTTGGCATCCGATGAAAGTTTGGACAGATATGTTGCGCACCGTCTGTAGTACGCCCTCCGGTCGTCTGACCTCGCACTTTTCAGTTCTGAGGGCACAGTGAGCACCTAGAGATGTTGCCAAGTACGGAGTGCGTGCTGTCATTGCATTTCTTAATGCTGAGTGGTACCACCTCATTTCATGGAGCCCACATGATGTAACGTGCGGCGATGGTGCAGGAACTTTGAAACACGACGTACAGACGTTCATGATGTAAGCGGTTAGGAAGTAAGTGAGCATCAACCGATGATCTTGTTTAGCGAGTGGATTAGGCGACTCGAGATACTCTCCTACGAAAGATAATTCAGAACAAGTGAAGACGAATGTTGTCCTCATGGATCATCCGTCTTCATGACAGTGTTCGGCCCCACGCTGCAACGTTTTCAATTATAAGTGTTTGGTCACGCACCATACAGCCCGGACTTGGCTCCATCTGAGTTTTAACTCTTTGCTCATAAGAGCCGTTGGTTACGGGTACAGCATTTTGGCACAAACCGCGACTTGCAGACAGCGAGCTGCAGACCAGCATGAAGAATTGGCGAGAAACACAGGTGACTGCCTTTCGTGACGCTGGTATTGGAAAATGTGTACAACACTACGACAGATGTCTAAGTCGGAGCAGCGACTATGTAGAGAAGTAACTGGAAAGTTTAGCGTCTGGCCATCCTGATTTAGGTTTTCCGTGATTTCCCTAAATCGCTCCAGGCAAATGCTGGGATGGTTCCTTTGAAAGGACATGGCCGACATCCTTCCCTAATCCGATGTGACCGATGACCTCGCTGTCTGATCTCCTTCCCCAAACAACCTGGCCAGCCGGAGTGGCCGTGAGGTTCTAGGCGTTACAGTCTGGAACCGAGCGACCGCTACGGTCGCAGGTCCGAATCCTGTCTCGGGCATGGATGTGTGTGATGTCCCTATGTTAGTCAGGTTTAATTAGTTCTAAGTTCTAGGCGACTGATGACCTCAGAAGTTAAGTCGCATAGTGCTCAGAGTCATTTGAACCATTTGAGCCAAACAACCCAACCCCAATTATCACATTCGTGGGCTTCTTTCTATGATTTCTTCTTTGTCGTAAAGTATAACGGCTGCGGTGACAGTTTCCGTTACCAAAGTGGACATCTTGCTTACTCAAACAGCGTGCGTGCTTATATGTAGGTGGAATGGAAAAAGGCACTCGCATTTGTTGAGAAAGAAAAGTGCAGCAACACACATGTGTTCTCTTGCGCGCGAGGCATACGCTGGCGCACGGCGACTTCTTGTATGTGCAAGGCTCTATAGCGTAAACGTACTTCCAAGAGGATGGCTGTGCAGATCATCCCGCCGGAGTAAGACTAGGCGGGAATTTTTATTGTTAATTTAAATATTTTCCTACTTAAATTTCACTTCTGTACTCGTGTAACGACTAGTGAGGCCCTAGAGAAGAGGAGAGTGATTGCGTCAACAGAGGATACGTGTTTTGCAATGTAAGATAACTGACAGATCTCCATGAGTCATGATTGGCTGACCAATGGGGAGAGCGCGAGGAAAATTAGGTTCTGATTGCCAGAGACGGCTGGAGCGTGGGGCCACAGACGGGCTCGGCATGACGTCTTTCCTCCTCTCTGCTTCCTAATCGTTCTCGGCACCAGCCCAGACCACCCTGACCGGCTTGTGGTCTGTTCTACAACCCACGGTCCCCAGTCGTACGAGGGCTATTTTCAAGTTCCTATCGGGCGCGAAATGGAAACCATAGTGAAAATCAAAACTGCGTCCTTCCGAATGGGAGTCCAGTGTGCTAACCACTGCGCCACTTCGCTTGGTGTGATAATTAATATATATCTAATATATCTGTGAGCTTGGTGCAAGACAAAGTTGGTAAGAAGCATTATGTTTAATAACTGAGATTTTAAGGAAATAAACACTGCTTCATCCAGTTAAAATGGCAAATAAAAAAGACATGTGTCAAAGGAAATGCAGCGACTATATCAGTGGCGACAAGTTTAAGACTGACGTTTCCAGTTCTCTTTACCGGGTACAATTATCCCAGTGTGAAGTTCCATTTCAACCTCTCTACGACACAGAAATCTGACAACATCCCAGAAGCTCTCCAGACTTTGGTGAAATTCCTGCAAAACTACGTTCACCGGGGTTGATGACCACTTAACGTTTCTTTCTCTTGAGAGCAGAACCCTTATTTCATGCTTAGCGTTTACAGTAAACAGTCCAAGAAGATGCTAACATGTGTTTATATTTATAGACATGGAGCTCTGTAGGGGTATATGGAAAGGAAACACAGAAAGGGTAAGGTACAATGTTTACAGGTTCACCAGTCAAACCCCATCGTGGTTTGAGTGTGTTTGGAGGGGCGGGGGCTATTATTTTGTTAAAAGCGTTTAATTAAATTCTTAAGTTTCTTCTTCAATGACCTTCAGCCTCCCAACTCTAGAGAAGTATACTTTGATATTGTGTGAGGTTTATCGCACTATTTGGGGGACTTAGGACGACAAGCACATGCCTCTGCATCACCTACACAACAGCGAATCAGCTGTTTCAGTTATGCCGACAGTTTCAGGACAGAACAGCGGAGAGTCGCACTTCGGTTGTACGTACCGACGCTTTTCGGATGCACAGATTGCAAAGAGTGCACACGGTGGCCAGAGCATGCAAATTACTGGCATCCGAAACTTTGCACTATTGCCTGAGAATTGTAGACATAAAAAATAGATTAAAACAGTTATCCCTGTCAGTCACTTTTTATTTTCTCTCACAACTCCGGGTGACTGAAAGGATTGTATTATACTTTTGTTTGCTGTTTGTAGCAAGTTGTCTATTTTGAGGTTTCTCTACAAATGGGGTGTAATCAGTGCTTGTGAACGCCGGATGACAGAAGTTTTCGTTGCACCGACATCTATAGAAGAGACTGAAATCACGACTTTCCTCCTCAGAATGCGACGATGTATTGTTCACTCCCATGTGCGAAGGGGAAAACGACTATTGTGATAAAATAACACAAACCAGAGTTCTTGCGAATATAGGTGTTCAATTTTCATACATGGAAGAATCGAGAAATATTCTGAAAGTGTTTCTATGAACCCATTGTCAAGCACGAAACTGTGGACTGCAGAATAGTGTAGTGTCTACAGAAGTACTTCTGTACCAATAAACTAGATCTGATGGTGAAAACACAGCTGTGAAATCCACCTAATGAGATCAAAGCATTTGTGAATGAAGGAGTGTACTTTAAATGAGATGAACAGAAACAAATTTCAGCTTCAAAAGAAATGATTGATGAATTTAAAAAGAAATATGTAAATTACGTGGGGTCATGGACCTCATGTCTTACTTTAAACTTACAATTAGATTTAAGACTTACCTCACGTTTTGTATAACATAAAGAATCAAAATTTGTGTTGCTGTTCACCCCGCAGAGAGGAGTGAATAGAAAAAACAGTGTTAATCTTATTATTTGTTCTATATACTGGTCTTTTGGCTGAATAGGAAAGTGTTAAAGTCTGTTTTGGATCTAGCACTAAAAGAAATAAAATTTCTCCGGTTCAAAAATATCCTTTTCCACCTACAGAACACCGATTACAATCTAAATGATTACTTACTTTTCCCATAAGTTTTAATCATGAATTAATCTCTTGGGTTGAGAACATAGTCACGTGGGTTCTTCACATACGTGAAGTTCTTGGTGTTCTTCTGAAGAAGCACCTGCAATTAGTGTTTCTAGTCACCCCACAAATTTCGAAGATACAACCCCAAATTTTCAATTAGCCGACAAATAAGTCAGATTAAAAGATACTTCAAAAAACACAACTTTTGATTAATGAAACGGGATTGCAAATTTTCTTATCATATATGAAAATTAAAACAACACAAACTGTACGTGCAACACAGTTCGAAGTAAGCAACATCAGCGCCAACTTTTAAACTCATAATTTCCCGTTAGACTAGTTTACTAACTATCTAGACAAAAAATGTTTGAACGATATTCCAGTTTGTATTTCAAAACAATAGCATTGAATTTTCTTGGATGTTTGCTTCTGTTCACGTTCACACCTTAGCTTCTATTGTTGTAGTGGTCTTCGTTACGAAGACTGGATTGACGCACCTCTTCATGCTACTCTATTCAGTGCAAGCCTTATCTTCGAACAACTACTGCAACTCATCCTTCTAGATCTGGTTAGTTGCCATCTCTTGGTGTCGTGGAGGGACACCAAGAGATTGTAACTAACCAGATACACGACTTTTACCCTCCTCTTCCCCCCCAAGGCTGAATTGGTGATCTCTTCATGTCACATGTTAGCTTCTATCAGCCGATCTCCTTTTTTTAGTTAATTTATGCCACAGGTTTCTTTTCTCACTAATTCTATTCAGTACCTCCTGCCTCTCTAATCTTATGCCTTGTTCTGTAGCACCACATCTCTTGGGCTTCTATTCTCCTCTTGTCTAAACTGTTTACCGTCCATATTTCACTTCCCTATATGGATACACTTCATACAAATACCTTCCGATATTAATAAAGGTCTCTTTTACAGAAACGCTTTTCCTGCCGTTACGAGTCTACATTTTATATTTTTTCTACTTCGGCCATTGCAGTTATTTTGCTGCCCAAAATGTACTACTTCAAGTTTCTAGCTTCCTAAGCTAGTACCTTCAGAATCACCTGATTTTATTCGACTACATTCCATTATTATTGTTTTGCTTTTGTTGATGTTCGTATTGTATCCTCCTTTTAAGACACTATCTGTTCCGTTCAACTGCTCCTGCAAGTCCTTTGCCATCTCTGACAGAATTACAATGCAATGTTATCGGCAAACTTCAAAATTTTCCTTTCTTCTCCCTGAATCTAAATTGATACTCCAGATTTTTCTTTTGCTTCTTTTACCACTTGTGCAATATACAGATTGAATTACATCGGAGATAGTGTACAACCCCACCTTACACCCTTCTCAACCACTGCTACCCTTTCGTGAGCAACGACTCTTACAGCTGCCGTTTTGTTTCCATACAAGTTGTAAATACCGTCTCGCTCTTTGTATTTTAGCCCTGATACCTTCAGAATTACAAAGAAAGTATTCCAGTCAACACTGTCATAATTTTTTTCAAAGTCTACAAATACTACACACGCAGGTTTGCCTTACCTTAACTTGTCTTCTAAGGTAAGACGTAATGTGAGTGCTGCCTCACGTGTCTCTACATTTCTCCGAAATGCAAACTGATCTTCCACGAGGTCGACTACCAGTTTTCCCCTTCTCCTGTAAATAATTAGTGTTAGTATTTATCAACCACGTCTTATTAAACCGATAATTCGGAATATACACGCACGTCAGCACCTTCTTTCTTTGGAATTATTACATTGTGCTTCAAGTCTGACGGTATTTCGCCTGTCCCAAAAATCTTGCACGCCAGATGGAATAGTTCTCTCATCGCTGTCTCTCGCAAGACATTCAGTAATTCTGACGAAATTACGCATACTCCAGAGGCCTTGTTCGTTATTTGTTATTCAGTGCTCTAACAAATTCTTCTCGCGCTATTATATCTCTCATTCATCTTCATCTACCTCCTCTTCCTTTTCTATAATACTGCGTGCAAGTTCATCTCCCTTCTATAAACAACCTATATTCTCCTTCCACCTTTCAGCTTTACCTTCTTTGCTTAGCAGTGGTTTATCATCTGAACTCTCGATATTTACACAGCTGCTTTCATTTCTCTTACGGCCTCTTTAATTTTCCTGTAGGTGGTATCTATCTTTCCCCCAGTGATGTATGCTTCAAATATCTAGCCGAACTGCACTTCCTGTCAGTCTAATTTTTTAGACCTTTCTATACCCTTTTATCTGCTTTATTTTCTGAGTTTTTATATTTTCTCCTTTCGTCAGTTAAATTCAGTATCTACTGTGATATCCAATAACATCTAGTAGGCCTTGTCTTTTTCAGGTTACCTTCCGTTAGGAAAGAGGGTGCACTCAGCGACTGTGGTATGATTTATAAATTATAGAGCGCATTAAACAGTCGTCATTTTGTTTTTTTGCGGGTTTTATTCGGCAAATCCAGATTTCGGCTAGTGCCTGGCCATTATCAGTGCACTGTTTTCTAGTCTCGATGCATGTCAGTTCCCTGTTGTTCGGGCGTAAGTCAATTCAAAGAACTGTGACTCATTCCCGAACAACAGGGAACTGACATGCATCGAGACTAGAAAATAGTGCCTTGATAATGGCCAGGCACTAGCCGAAATCTGGATTTGACAAATAAAACCTGAAAAAAAGAGGACTGATTGACCCACTCTATAATTTATAAACCTTGTCTTTTTGCCTATTTGATGCTCTGCTGTTTTCACTACCTCATCTCAGATCTACCCACTCGTCTTCTACTAAATTCCTTTCCCCTCTTACCTACTATTTTTCCTTCTATTTATTTTCCTACTACTGAATTCCAATCCCCGATCGCAATGTAATTTTCTTATCCCTTAATGATCTGAATAAATTCTTTTATCTCATCGTACATTTCTTCAGTCTCTTCATAATCTGCAGAATCGGATGGCATATAAACAAGTACCAAAGTGGAAGGTGGGGGCTTCGTGTTTATCATGGCTACGATGATGGGTTCGTGATGCTGTTGGTAGTAGCTTACACGCATTCCTATATTGTAGTTCATTATTAAACCTACTCCTGCATTAGCCCTGTTTGATTTTCTATTTATTTGTGACTGAGGCCTATCCACTTCTATTTTTAAATTTTCTAACCTACAAGCGCGATAAGGGCTCTAGGATTCTACGCTGTCCTGATGACGACATCCTTCTGAGTAGTCTCCGTCCAGAGATCCAAATGAGGGACTGTTTTACCTTCAGAGTATTTCACCTACGAGGACGCCATCATCATTGAACCATACAATAGAACTGCATGACCCCAGGAAAAACTACAGCTGTAGTTTCTCCTGGCTGTCAGCCGTTCGCAGTACCCTCACAGCGAGGCCATTTTGGTCGATGTTACAAGGCCACAGCAGTGAGACTTTGTTTCTTTTCACCCCATTTTACGGCATTTGAATAAGGTCGCGAGCTCCGGTTTGATCATGTCACACTTTATTGAACATGTCGCGAGACCATTTATCTAGTTTAGGTGGGGGGAGTGTCTGACCTGACCTGTATTCAGTTCTTGAGACGCCATGGCGGCGCTGTGTTTCCTTCCGACAGAAGGGCGGCGTGTGGTCGGTGAGGGTGCAGTCGCTGATCCACCAGGGGGTGCTGGTGATAGCGGAGCTGTCGTGGCGGGTGCCGCCCAAGGAGGCGGAGCGGCAGCGGCGCGCCGGCCACCAGTACCTGGTCACCTGGGAGGTGGACGGCGGCGGCATCACCGGCAACCTCTACACCGACTCCACCTGCGTCACGCTCTCCCTCTGGCCCGACACGGTCTTCCACATACAGGTAACTACTCCATTCTTCTCTAATAACCCAGAAAGGGATCGATAAGAGAGATGGAATGGTCATGGGGCTCAGAAATACCCCACTCTCACCCTCAGACATTTTAGCAGAAGTGTTTACACACAAGGTGTGTCAAAAAGAGTGACCTGATTGTAGAGTGTAATAATTAGGAACCAGGGGCATGCTGGACGGGAAACATGTGTTCACTGAACAGGCATGCCCTAGATTTTTAGAGAATCGCCATATATACCAATCGATGCGTCTGCTCAGTCGTCCTGAAGCAAGATGGCGTTTGCTTAACAGAAGGCATTTCGTTTATTACAATTCAGCAAGAGTGAGGCAGTGATTAGAGACCAGAGTGTATGTAGTAGGAGTTTATTTTGACTGATCCGCCTTTGCCGAAAAATATTCGTCACTGGTCTTGTTAGTGGGAAGAAGAAGAAAGATCAGAGTTAAATATTCCGCAGAGACCGAGTTCATTACAGACGGAGCAATAGCTCTAAACGTTTCATGGGTGGGGAAGAATCGGCCGTGCTCTTCCAAAGGTACTACCCCGGCATTCACTTTGAGCTGTTTGAGGATATCATGGAAAATTTGGATCAGCATGGTCGGATGCTAATTTGATCACTGAAATAATTCAGCAAACGTTGGTGTGAAATCGACTGAAGACAACCTACCGCGCATGTGGAAAAATTGGAATACCTGATATGAGGCCAAATACTTCAGTATGTCGATGAAAGAAGGAATACAGAAATAGAAGTCATTTAGAAATGAAGTAAATAAGAGGTGCAGAGAAGCTAAGGTGAAACGGCTGCATGAAAAATGTGAAGAAATTCAGAAAGAAATAGCTGTCGGAAGGACTACATCTTCCGTGAAATTAAAATCAAGGGCAGTAACACTAAGAGTGCAAAGGGAATTCCACTATTAAATACAAAGGAAAGGGCGGATAGGTTGGAGGACTCTGTGAAGGGGGAAGACTTGTCTAATGACAAGAAACAGGAGTCAATATAGAGGACATGGAAGACCCACTATTAGAATCAGAATTTACAAGAGATTTATGAGACTTAAGGTCGAATAAGGCAGAAGGGATGGGTAAGATTATTCAGATTTTCGATAATCATTGGGGGAATCTGTAACAAAACGACAATTCGCGTTGATGTGCAGAACGTGTAAGTCTGACGATATACCATCTGACCTTCGGAAAAATATCATCCATGCAGTTGCGAAGACTGAAAGAGTTGACAAATGGGAGAATTACCACACAATCAGCTTAACAGCTCACGCATCCAAGTCGCAGCTCATGCATCCAAGTTGCTGACAAGAATAGTATACAGAAGAATGGAAAATATCATTGAGGGTCCGCTAGATGAAGATCAGTTTGGCTTTAGGAAAGGTAAAGGCACCAGAGAGACATTTATGATGTTGCGATTGATAATGAAAGCAATACTAGAGGAAAATCCAGACACGTTCATAGGATTTATCAACCCGGAAAAAGCGTTCGGCAAAGCCAAATGGTACAAGATGTTCGACATTCTGACAATAATATGGATATTCTATAGGGAAAGACGAGTAATATACAAATTGTACAATAGCCAAGAGGGAATAATAACACTGGAAGACAAGAACGAAGTCCCCTGAGTAAAAAAGGTGTAACACAGGGATGCATTTTACTGTTCAATTAATATATCGAAGGAGCAATGACGGAAATAAAATAGAGGTTCGAGAGTGGAAGTAAAATTCAAGGTGAGAGAATGTCAATGATAAGATTCACTGACGACATTGTTATACTCAGTGAAACTGAATAATAATTACAGGATTTTCTGAATGGAATGAAAGTCTAATGAGAACAGGTTTGGATTGAGAGTAAATCGGAGAGAGACGAAAGTAATGAGAAGGAATGGAAATAGCCACATTGACAAACTTAACTTAGCAATGATGATCAAGAAGTAGATAATTTTAAGGATTCTGCTACCTAGACAGCAAAATAACCCATGACGGACGGAGCAAGGAGGACACAAAAAGCTCACTAGCGCTGGCAAAAAGGGCATTCCCGGCTATAGAAGTCTACTGGTATCAAACATGGGACTTAAATTGAAGAATAAGTTCTGAGACTGTACGTTTGGAGCACGGAATTGTAAGACAGAGAGACATGGACTTTGGGAAGACCGGAAAAGAAGAGAATCGAAGCATTTGAGATTTGTTGCCACAGAAGAATGTTGAAGATTAGGTGAACTGACAAGGTAAGGAATGAGCAGGTGCTCCGCAGAATCGGGGAGGTAAAGAATGTGTTAGAAACACTGACTGTAACAAGGGACGGCATATTAGAACATGTGTTAAGGCATTAGGAATTAGCTCCCGTGCTAGTAGAGACAGTTGTAGAGGGTAAAAACAAATGGGGAAGACAGAGTTTGGAATACATGCAGCAAAGAATTGAGGACGTAAGTTACAAGTGCTACTCGGAGATGAAGAAGTCACACACAGACGCAGAGGTGACGTTTGGTACTGACTTTAGTACCCTCATGCCATTGCTGAGCATAAAAGGGACTTGTCTAGAGTGAGCGATTTTTCTTTTTTGCCGATTGTTGTGAAAATATCTATGGTCCCACCTTTTTTTTAGGAACACACGGTGATTGGATGAGGAATCTTTGAATGGTGGATACGTGGCCTTTTCTCAACTTGAGGAGCATTAATGGCTTCATATTCTAACAGGACGGAGCCCCCCTTTATGTCACTACAGCGCGCGACAATTCCTCGATGACATACTGTCTCAGTACAAGATAGGGTTTTCGGGACTTCAAGACACTGCCCTCCATTCTTGGCTTCCAAGATCTTCAGACTTCCTGATTTCCTGAGAGAATATGTGAAGGGAACTGTTTCTTTCGCTCCTTCACCTCGTGACTTAGATGAGCTGAGGAACAGAACAGAACTGGAGTGACTTCCGTGATTTTAGATATGTTACATACAGCTTTAAATGAGCAGAAGATGAATATACGAATCGTCTAGACGTTGTCTGCCTGCTGATAGTGAACACGTAGAGTTTGTAATAACGTAGCTAAGTCTTTTAAGATTTTGGTCGCAGTTTTTCTTTAATATGTTTCTTTCACTGAATATTTAGTTTTTAAGTCAGGTAATTCGTTTTGATACGTTCAGATATGTAGTGGGAAAAACAACTTAAAAACCAAAGCTTTGGAAACTTAAACTAATTGGAAGATCTAGAAATAACATCCAGATTTCTTACCTAGAATTCGCAAGCCATTTTGCGATTCTAGCAGACCGCGAAACGGCAACAATCATACAGGAACTATCAAGAAATGCTCTGAAAGAATTAGACTCCGGTTATACTTCAGAAAAGTCAAGTACAGCTGCTCATCACATATGAACAAATCGAGACAGTTCTATGTTTCAACTTCTTACGAGTATACCGTAAACTTAGAGGCGCTTGTCTGGAACCATGCAACCGCTTCGGTCGCAGGTTCGAATCCTGCCTCTGGTATGGATGTGTGTGATGTCCTTAGGTTAGTTAGGTTTAAGTAGTTCTAAGTTCAAGGGGACTGATGACCTCAGATGTTAAGTCCCATAGTGTTCAGAGCCATTTGAACCATTTGAACACAGACACGAAAGTCAGGAGCTGTAACAAAGTTGTACGGTAGTGAAACGACTACACTCAACTGAAAATGTGAACTCGAAGATATCCTAAAAGAAGAATTCAAAATTCTAAGAAAGGCCTTCCTCTCAGAAAAAAAAATATCCAACCGATACTTTTAACAACCGAAAAAAGTATTGAATTTTGCGGCCGATATCAGAAAAAGGAGACTGAAATTTTATGAGAATATCCACAGACTCCCAACAACATAACTCACTCACAAAACTCCGAAGTACATAGATAAACTCCATCCAGCAGGACAATACAGGATTTAAAAAATACTTATACAAATATGTCAGACATTTTCAGCAGAAACTCATACAGATAAAAAATTATCAAAGAACATGTAGTGCCAGAGAATGAAGTCACCACCAGAGTTGGGAAAAAGTGGGCTGAAGAAAGAAAAAAAATTCCAGTGTGAAAACATTGGAGCTGCATGGAAACTTTATACGTTGGAGTCTAATAGCTTTGCGTGATCCTATAACGTCCGTCGTATCTATTCAACACTAACAATAAATATATGAATTTCCAAATTATAGAGCTAACTACAAGAGAATGAAGGGTCCCTAAAATGGCAACGACTGTTAGAATTTACAGACTGCATTTAACACAGGATGTTTTCCAACTCTTTGCGTGAGCACCTGCGCTGAGCATTTTGATGTATATTGTGATTTTTAAGAATCAATAGTTGCCTCTGAACACATGGTTGGTTGGTTGGTTTATTTGGGGGAAGAGACCAAACAGCGAGGTCATAGGTCCCATAGGATTAGGGAAGGCTGGAAAAGGAAGCCGCCCTTGCACTTTCCAAGGAACCATCCCGGCATTATTTGGCTGAATCGATTTAGGAAAATCACGGAAAACCTAAATCAGGATGCCCGGATGCCGGCTTGACCCGACATCCTCCCGAATGCTGGTGCAGTGTGCTGACCACTGCGCCTCCCCGCTCGGTCTGAACACTTGTATTTGGACATGACCTTGTGCTCGTGATGCTTTTTAACTGTTAAGTTTTTATTTCTTACAAACATTTGTATGAAGTGCTCTATTCTATCCGCCACAAAGGCATCATTGCGTGGGACCCTAACCCGCAATGAACACGTTTAGTAATAAATATTTTTTGAAGGCCACGAGATAACAGTTATATCTGCCGAAACGGGTTGTCAGAAATAAAGAATTTATGCGATTTTGGCTGTTGAAAGTTTTGCACCAATTCTGCTTTATGGATGTTAAGTGAAAGGTCTCTCACATGTGTAAGGAATAGTCCAGAGGTAGAACGGCGGAACCAGATCATTTAACGAGAAAAGAAAAAAGGACAGACTGACTTTCCGAAAGCTGACGGAAACGACTGTCAGCATTGCACTCCTTTGCACTCACACAGCATAGTCTGGGAAGCCGTCTTCGCGATCATAATACCAAGTGAATTACTGATAATGACAGGTGTACACCTTTGCTTTACGTCGTGTAAGTTATGAAGTTGTCAAAATGATGAGAAAACTGCTTCGACCAGACAAACTTCGATTTTCACCTGCAAAACAAACAACACTGCCATATGGATGACTTGGCACACAGCAATGAATCTAACAGAAAACAGACAACCGAATGACTGCCTCGCTTGTACTTGTATACTACACGGATTTTGTGATATTGCAGAAGACGCTAACCAGAAGGAGATCTATGAGAATATGGCATCACAAGAGAAAGTATACATGTAGTAGACAGACCAGTTGAACACTGTAGAGTTACAACCAAGAGAGATATTAGTACGCGTATCAGCCAGACGGAAGTACTTTGATAGTGAACATGGCACCTTCCTCGGACAGAATTATTTCCGTTTCGAAAGTAAATATTTAATTTCTAAGTAGTATACTGCGTTTCACGGACCACAAAATTTCGACATTTAGAAAGAAGTTTTTCTACATTATTATTTTCAAGAAATAAGAATTTCACTTTTCTGTTATCCTGGCTGAGGAGCAGATGCACAGCGGCAGTGGGGCCAGCGTTTAAGTTGTTCACACAGAACAAAATTTTAATTTCAAGAAGAACATTTTTTTGTGAATGGAAATTTATCATTGCTTTAAGTAGGAACGATCTTTCAATTTAACCTAAGATCTTTATTTCCAAGTTTGCATTAAAAAAAAACATAGAGAGAGTAAAGCAAATAGGGCCACCAGAAGAAGGCAAAGAAGGCGAGAGAATGCGTGAACAATAACGAGGTGGGATCCATGCCTCCTCCACCTCACTTCTCGCCCCACCATCATCACAGAGAGAAAACAAGAGTGGTCAGCGTGTATCGCTGTTATGCGGAGGATCCGTCTTCGACTACTGGTACTGCGATGGATTTTTGCTTGGTAGGAAAAGTGGGACGGAGGGCTCCGAGCCTCATGATGGCAACAGAGGATCTGCTTGAGTGAGAAGTAGCAGCTCCACCGTCTGGAAATTCGGCAAAACGGTCGGGTGGACGACGCAAAATGCAGCAAGGTAGATGACGACACGGCCTGGACGTTTCGGTTTTAAATTAAAGCGACACCACTAATCTCGAATACGAGTGAGAACCATTGTATCACCTCTGTTTGACCTTTTTGGTCAGCAAGAACAACGATTTCTAGACGCATTTTGGATCATATGTTGTATTCGAATACTTCGAAATACCTTGAAGAAAATGATTATTGAAACATGACTTAACTTGCATTCGATATGCAGATCTTGTTCAGCGAACCTCATGGACATCCGTCACATACGCCCGTCGATCGTTTTCCAGATCTGTCAAGCACCATTCTATTGGCGACTAAAACGATCTTGTTGAAGTTGTCTTCATTTCGAAGACAGGTTTAATGCAACTCTCCACGCTAATCTATTCTATGCAAGCATCTTCATCTCTGCGTAATATGTATTCAGTGCAACAAATTTCTCGTTTTCGGAAACTGTTTTCTTGCTATTCCCTGTGTGCATTTCACGTATTCTCTATTTTGGCCACAGTTAGCTATTTCCCTTAGTAAAACTCATCTATCCTTGTTTTACATTTATCGTAATTCAGATTAAAAAAATTGTTGACATATTTTATTTATGCTGACTCTTTGTATGTTTTACCATATGTTCCACCAACATCCAATAATTTTTCATGTGCAGTGATGTGTGTCTACCAGTTTCTTGTAATGGGATCATTTGTAACTTATATCTTTCGGAATGCTGACTTAACATTCAAATAATAGAGCACAGCCATCAGCCGGATATAATTGGGCGAATCTACGTTTCGACTAGTACCTAGCCATTATCAGTGCACCATTTCGGTCAGTCCCCTGTTGTTTGGGTTTCTGTCACAGTTCTTTCAAGACTCTTTAGTCAACATGCGTTCATATTATGAAATTATTCATTGATAATGGCTAGGCACTAGCCAAAATCTAGATTTTCCGAATAAAATCTGCAAAAAAAGGTAACTGATTGCTATGCTCCATCATCTGAGAGTCATATCACAGTCGTTGAGTGCGCCCACGTTCCTAATAGAAGGTAACCTGATGCTGACTAAACAGTTAAAGTACGGCGGTAGCTATTAACACTTACACTACAATTTGAAAGAGAAAAGGAAGGACTGGTATTTGGATTAGTTTTCGGTAAACAATGTGCACTATTGCAGCCCGGCAAGAAAGGAGAAGTAACCACATAACAGACGAATTAGTGAGCTTATACCGGCATTCTCTTTGAGGGATAGGCTAAGTTCATATGACAGAAAGCTGACGCGTGATTTCAAAACCTGCGTTTAGACACCTAACACTCAACTTCCAATCGATCGCATGAGCCTGCGTCAGCGCCCACGAAAAACGCTGAGGAACGTTCGTTAACGGGCAACTGGAAAGAGAAAGACGTCCGTATGCTGTTCGATCGAGGGCGCTTTTTAATCGTGACCGAATCCATCTTCTGCGTGTTTCTGTTACTTTCCCTTGATAGGCATTGAGAAAAGTTAGTGAAATCAAAGGCGAGAATATTGTCATAGAGTTAATAACTGACGAATTAGAAAAAAGACCAGCAATACTGACTATAGCATCTGAATAGCGTTTTGGAAACGGCAAGCTTGGAAGAAATTGGTTTTCATCTTCTGTGAGGGAAGTGACTCAAGGAAGAACGAGAAATCTAGGTAATAAGCACACTTTCGGTAATACCGTACGATGTGTATATTCAAGTCTGCCTGCCTTCATTAACAAAATAGTTGCTAAATTAAACACGAAGATTCGTGTACTGCGAGTAGCATTTATACTGTTCTAAGATGTCTTCTTGTTTAAATTCATCTGTATTTACAACATTGCTTTGAAGAACTGTAATCGTTTTTACAGTGTGTTCGGCGCAATCCACACTCAAAGCCACCAAGCGATGTAGTATCCTTCATTTCTTACACGCTGTAGCAAAAGTACTTTCATCGTACCTAACCGCTAGAATCTGCCGATAGTTAACTGTCTTTTCTTTTCATAAGTCAGCTGCTTTCCACCGTATGGTCCCATTAAGTTTTCCATCAGGCCAAAGGCTTCATCAGCTGCCATCACGTAGGAACTGCCGTGTCGTAGTTTGCTGTTAAAGATCTTTCTCTCGCGCATATCCAGAAAATGCTCAGAGTTTTTCATATAGAATGGAATATCTAAAAATTTCTGAGTCGTTGTATCTTTCATAAGTGTGAAAATGTAACCTCATAAAGTGATAGCTATTGTCACGCAGAGCCAACAGTCCTATAGAGAGAAATATTTATAAGAAAGTCGAGTGTTGTGTACTTTGTATTCCGGTATGTTCAGAAATTCAAATGGTTCAAATGGCTCTAAGCATTATGGGACTTAATGTCTGAAGTCATCAGTCCCCTAGACTTAGAACTACTGAAACCTAACCTAACCTTAGGACATCACACACATCCGTGCCCGCGGCCGGATTCGAACCTGCGACCGTAGCAGCAGCGCCGTTCCGGACTGAAGGGTCTAGAACCGCTCTGTTTAGAACTGAGAGCACCAGTGCAATGGGGAAACGTTGCTACTGTTCACATTTTTGATACATTTTCAATCATCTGGTGTTGGCGTCTCAGCGTCAGTTTCATCCAGGTAACTTCGCATTCTTAACGAATTATCACAGACACAGCCGATTTTCCAATTTTATATGAATAGTGTAGCTCCGCCCCTCGGCATCCGCTCGCCAGATATCTGAAACCGACAGTCTCTAATGCCCGAATTGTTGACAGGGCGTTAAACTCTTAATCTTCCTTTCTTCCTGGAACAGTAACACCGCGAGAGAGGTTCGCGTTCTACCGCTCGTCATCTCACCTGTTTTGAAATTTGATCTCGCGTTACCGTGCTTTAACGCACGTTACATCTGAATTTAGACTAAGTGAACCGATAGCAAACCCGAGTTCGGATGGCTGGGCTGGTTCTAAAACTCCGTTTGTCCTGAATAGCGTGCTACCGCTACGCCTCGCGACGTCAGAAAAAGAGGGAGGAAGTGCGCTTATCGTGTCTGACAAACAAGTTCTGTAATTACTGTACACGATGTTGAAAAGCTGTAATGACGCCTCAGAATTACCAGGAAAATGTTTGTATTAAAACGAAATTCGGGTCTCTTAGGTGCGCCAGTACGTACGGTCTTTCAGCCGTAAAAGTCCTCTTTATTGAC
Source organism: Schistocerca cancellata (assembly GCF_023864275.1). Taxonomy (NCBI): domain Eukaryota; kingdom Metazoa; phylum Arthropoda; class Insecta; order Orthoptera; family Acrididae; genus Schistocerca; species Schistocerca cancellata. Next base: position 351,976,910 of record NC_064633.1, read on the forward strand.
TTCCGTTGTTTGTTTTTGTCACTGATGAAGGTTCTCGTGCGTGTGTGTTTACAGAGGAGGGCGTGCCTGCTATCACAAAACACGCAGTTTAAGGGCGCCGATGTTTGGCTGTGACGGGCACGGAAATAAACAGCGTCCCCCGCTGAGAAAGTATTTCTGCCCGGGTGGTCCCCGGCGCCCGCGCGTCGCCAGTGCGCGCTCATTAGCCATTAGCGAGGTGTCTGCAGGGAGGCAGTAGCGTCGACAAGTTTACGTGAGTGCTCCGTCTCGTGATCCCGCAGTTGGACTGGCCCTGCTTTATTTGGAACGGTTCTCCACCGCAGGCAGACACGGCAATGACGACTGCAACTTTGTGGGTATACTATGTCAGTCGTCGAGGCAAAGGGACACGCGATGAGACGTCTGATACCGCAACGGAATGGCTTGTAGGACACAGCCAATAACGCTACTGATATGTGACATGCCGTGCACTGTGTGTGTCGTTGGATCAGTGAACGGACGAGGAACTGGAATGAGTGACGCAGCTATTTAAACCCTGAGCAGTAGCGTTGCGCCACATGTAGACATTCCTGGTTTTCTACTGTACCCTCGGACATTTGAAAAAAGGTATACGACCCGAAACTCACATAAGGCGTACAAAAGTGATTAAATATAGATAAGTCACCTACAGTATTTATAGTCAAATGTATTCGTCGACCCACTGCACATAACAGATTGTGGAACTAATTTTTTTTCCCATGACGATGTAGATAATCCAAAACTCGACTATTTTTAAACAGAATTCAAAAGGACATTAGACAGGTGAAAAAAGTAAGTACACTATTATTTCACAAGTAATCGGCATAATTGTTAATGTCTTTATCCGACTGTGATACAAGATGGTCAATGCCTTCAGGGAAATATGCTTGCACTTGTCTAGGGGACCATGATAGTACCCAGGCGTGCACATTTTCTACTGTAGCTGTACCAGTGAGACGCCCGTTAAACCCGCAGGGCAGAACAGGTGATTAGGATTGTGGAAAGGGCCAAATAAGGTGTCGGTCAGTTTCACTTCAGAATTGTAATTTACTGGTATTTAATAAAACCTTTAAACCAAAACGGCACATAGCCGAACCTTTACAACTACGAGTTTCAAAATCCAATTCTTACACGGTTGAAGGCCTCCAAACAAGGAATCTTAAAAGGTAACAAGATACATTTCAAGTGACTGAAGACATGCAGTTGCAAATAAAATAATTAAGCCTCAAGCAAAGGATAGAGCAAACATATACAAGGTGCAATACAGACGGCTTAAGGTCACAATTAAATTTCTAAATTTTAAAATGTATTACCATAATTTTTTAAGGCAGAAGGCCGCAATGTTTTTCCTTAAGGGGAAATTTTGAGAATAAGGCTTTAAGCGACTGAAGACCCATAGTTGATTTCCAAACATTCAAAAATACCTTAACCTTTAAGTTTTCAATGGCCGAACGGACACTAAATGAAAAAGATTGAGAATAAGGTTTTAAGCTGCTGAACGCCTACATAAATTTACATAAATTGATTTACATAAAACAGAATATTTTTTTGTCTTTTAAAGCATTGGCTATAATAGATTACCAACAGACCATTAAACACCCATGAAAAGAACAGTATAGACAACGGCACTCAGACGCCTCCAGGGAGCGGGGGGGGGGGGGGATTGGGGGGGGGAGGCGGAGGTGGGGCTGCCCCTCGAAACATTAACGTTCACTTAGGTTAGACAGGTGGTGGGCCCAACTACACTTGATCCGTCGGTAACCCAACCAAGAGACAGTCAAGGACCGACCGACCAAATGACGCACTAGCCACCAATCGCTACATAAAGACTCAAAGACCAAACTCTTACGGACGTGATAATCTACAATGAAATATGCATTAAGCTGTCAAAACTACACATCATGCTGGACAGCGACAACAGGTGAGGAAAGGACGCTGCCTGAAATTACGTAAGTGTCCAGGGCAGGTAACCGGAACACTAATGGCCACAAGGCAGAAAATTCCGCTGGTACACTTGAATTTGATATCGTTAACTTCAAAAACTAACGCTGCCTGAATTTACGTCAGTGGCTACGACAGGTAACCAGAACACTAATGGCCAGAAGGCAGAAAATTCCGCTGGTGCACTTGAATTGTAGTGAACCAATATAGTTAATTCCACCGCACGGCGGCTCTATTTCACCACTACAAACACTCGGTGTTGCTCACAGGGAAAGCTCTCCAACAGCGAACTACCGAAACGATCGACACAACATGATCGGACGTGGCTTGGGTACTTAACACACCACTCAACCTTGACGTCCTGGGTCGGTGAGCCACGAAGCTCTTAGCTACAAATGTTATTCTTCAGCGCTCCAAAAATATGGAAAGGGCATGGAGAGACATCGAACCCACATGTTGCCACAGTTGTTGCGACTATGCTGGACAGGTTTCACTGGGAAACCCTTACACATCCTTAAATACAGTCCCAATCTCTCACCAAGTGATGTTGTTGTTGTTGTTGTTGTTGTGGTCTTCAGTCCTGAGACTGGTTTGATGCAGCTCTCCATGCTACTCTATCCTGCGCAAGCTTCTTCATCTCCCAGTACCTACTGCAACCTACATCCTTCTGAATCTGCTTAGTGTATTCATCTCTTGGTCTCCCTCTACGATTTTTACCCTCCACGCTGCCCTCCAATACTAAATTGGTGATCCCTTGATGCCTCAGAACATGTCCTACCAAACGATCCCTTCTTCTGGTCAAGTTGTGCCACAAACTTCTCTTCTCCCCAATCCTATTCAATACTTCCTCATTAGTTATGTGATCTACCCATCCAATCTTCAGCATTCTTCTATAGCACCACATTTCGAAAGCTTCTATTCTCTTCTTGTCCAAACTATTTACCGTCCACGTTTCAGTTCCATACATGGCTACACTCCATACAAATACTTTCAGAAATGACTTCCTGACACTTAAATCTATACTCGATGTTAACAAATTTCTCTTCTTCAGAAACGCTTTCCTTGCCATTGCCAGTCTACATTTTATATCCTCTCTACTTCGACCATCATCAGTTATTTTGCTCCCCAAATAGCAAAACTCCTTTACTACTTTAAGTGTCTCATTTCCTAATCTAATACCCTCAACATCACCCGACTTAATTCGACTACATTCCATTATCCTCGTTTTGCTTTTGTTGATGTTCATATTATATCCTCCCTTCAAGACACCATCAATTCCGTTCAACTGCTCTTCCAAGTCCTTTGCTGTCTCTGACAGAATTACAATGTCATCGGCGAACCTCAAAGTTTTTATTTCTTCTCCATGGATTCTAATACCTACTCCGAATTTTTCTTTTGTTTCCTTTACTGCTTGCTCAATATACAGATTGAATAACATCGGGGAGAGGCTACAACCCTGTCTTACTCCCTTCCCAACCACTGCATCCCTTTCATGTCCCTCGACTCTTATAATTGCCATCTGCTTTCTGTACTAATTGTAAATAGCCTTTCGCTCCCTGTATTTTACCCCTGCCACCTTTAGAATTTGAAAGAGAGTATTCCAGTCAACATTGTCAAAAGCTTTCTCTAAGTCTACAAATGCTAGAAACGTAGGTTTGCCTTTCCTTAATCTTTCTTCTAAGATAAGTCGTAAGGTCAGGCCGAGCGGTTAAAGGCGCTACAGTCTGGAACCGCATGACCGCTACGGTCGCAGGTTCGAATCCTGCCTCGGGCATGGATGTGTGTGATGTCCTTAGGTTAGTTAGGTTTAAGTAGTTCTAAGTTCTAGGGGACTTATGACCACAGCAGTTGAGTCCCATAGTGCTCAGAGCCATCGTAAGGTCAGTATTGCCTCACGTGTTCCAGTATTTCTACGGAATCCAAACTGATCTTCCCCGAGGTCGGCTTCTACTAGTTTTTCTAATCGTCTGTAAAGAATTCGTGTTAGTATTTTGCAGCTGTGGCTTATTAAGCTGATTGTTCGGTAATTCTCACATCTGTCAACACCTGCTTTCTTTGGGATTGGAATTATTATATTCTTCTTGAAGTCTGAGGGTATTTCGCCTGTTTCATACATCTTGCTCACCAGATGGTATAGTCTTGTCAGGACTGGATCTCCCAAGGCCGTCAGTAGTTCCAATGGAATGTTGTCTACTCCAGGGGCCTTGTTTCGACTCAGTCAAACTCTTCACGCCGTATCGTATCTCCCAGTTCATCTTCATCTACATCCTCTTCCATTTCCATAATATTGTCCTCAAGTACATCGCCTTTGTATAGACCCTCTATATACTCCTTCCACCTTTCTGCTTTCCCTTCTTTGCTTAGAACTGGGTTTCCATCTGAGCTCTTGATGTTCATACAAGTGGTTCTCTTATCTCCAAAGGTCTCTTTAATTTTCCTGTAGGCAGTATCTACACTCCTGGAAATTGAAATAAGAACACCGTGAATTCATTGTCCCAGGAAGGGGAAACTTTATTGACACATTCCTGGGGTCAGATACATCACATGATCACACTGACAGAACCACAGGCACATAGACACAGGCAACAATGTCGGCACTAGTACAGTGTATATCCACCTTTTGCAGCAATGCAGGCTGCTATTCTCCCATGGAGACAATCGTAGAGATGCTGGATGTAGTCCTGTGGAACGGCTTGCCATGCCATTTCCACCTGGCGCCTCAGTTGGACCAGCGTTCGTGCTGGACGTGCAGACCGCGTGAGACGACGCTTCATCCAGTCCCAAACATGCTCAATGGGGGACAGATCCGGAGATCTTGCTGGCCAGGGTAGTTGACTTACACCTTCTAGAGCACGTTGGGTGGCACGGGATACATGCGGACGTGCATTGTGCTGTTGGAACAGCAAGTTCCCTTGCCGGTCTAGGAATGGTAGAACGATGGGTTCGATGACGGTTTGGATGTACCGTGCACTATTCAGTGTCCCCTCGACGATCACCAGTGGTGTACGGCCAGTGTAGGAGATCGCTCCCCACACCATGATGCCGGGTGTTGGCCCTGTGTGCCTCGGTCGTATGCAGTCCTGATTGTGGCGCTCACCTGCACGGCGCCAAACACGCATACGACCATCATTGGCACCAAGGCAGAAGCGACTCTCATCGCTGAAGACGACACGTCTCCATTCGTCCCTCCATTCACGCCTGTCGCGACACCACTGGAGGCGGGCTGCACGATGTTGGGGCGTGAGCGGAAGACGGCCTAACGGTGTGCGGGACTGTAGCCCAGCTTCATGGAGACGGTTGCGAATGGTCCTCGCCGATACCCCAGGAGCAACAGTGTCCCTAATTTGCTGGGAAGTGGCGGTGCGGTCCCCTACGGCACTGCGTAGGATCCTACGGTCTTGGCGTGCATCCGCGCGTCGCTGCGGTGCGGTCGCAGGTCGACGGGCACGTGCACCTTCCGCCGACCACTGGCGACAACATCGATGTACTGTGGAGACCTCACGCCCCACGTGTTGAGCAATTCGGCGGTACGTCCACCCGGCCTCCCGCATGCCCACTATACGCCCTCGCTCAAAGTCCGTCAACTGCACATACGGTTCACGTCCACGCTGTCGCGGCATGCTACCAGTGTTAAAGACTGCGATGGAGCTCCGTATGCCACGGCAAACTGGCTGACACTGACGGCGGCGGTGCACAAATGCTGCGCAGCTAGCGCCATTCGACGGCCAACACCGCGGTTCCTGGTGTGTCCGCTGTGCCGTGCGTGTGATCATTGCTTGTACAGCCCTCTCGCAGTGTCCGGAGCAAGTATGGTGGGTCTGACACACCGGTGTCAATGTGTTCTTTTTTCCATTTCCAGGAGTGTATCTTACCCCTAGTGAGATAAGCCTCTACATCCTTACATTTGTCCTCTAGCCATCCCTGCTTAGCCATTTTGCACTTCCTGTCGATCTCATTTTTGAGACGTTTGTATTCCTTTTTGCCTGCTTCATTTACTGCATTTTTATATTTTCTCCTTTTATCAATTAAATTCAATATTTGTTCTGTTACCCAAGGATTTCTAGTAGCCCTCGTCTTTTTACCTACTTGATCCTCTGCTGCCTTCACTACTTCATCCCTCAAAACTACCCATTCTTCTTCTACTGTATTTCTTTCCCCCATTCCTGTCAATTGTTCCCTTATGCTCTCCCTGAAACTCTGTACAACCTCTGGTTCTTTCAGTTTATCCAGGTCCCATCTCCTTAAATTCCCACCTTTTTGCAGTTTCTTCAGTTTTAATCTACAGGTCATAACCAATAGATTGTGGTCAGAGTCCACATCTGCCCCTGGAAATGTCTTACAATTTAAAACCTGGTTCCTAAATCTCTGTCTGACCATTATATAATCTATCTGATACCTTTTAGTATCTCCAGGGTTCTTCCATGTATACAACCTTCTATCATGATTCTTAAACCAAGTGTTAGCTATGATTAAGTTGTGCTCTGTGCAAAATTCTACCAGGCGGCTCCCTCTTTCATTTCTTAGCCCCAATCCATATTCACCTACTACGTTTCCTTCTCTCCCTTTTCCTACACTCGAATTCCAGTCACCCATGACTTAAATGTTCGTCTCCCTTCACTATCTGAATAATTTCTTTTATTTCATCATATATTTCTTCAATTTCTTCATCATCTGCAGAACTAGTTGGCATATAAACTTGTACTACTGTAGTAGGTGTGGGCTTCGTATCTATCTTGGCCACAATAATGCGTTCACTATGTTGTTTGTAGTAGCTTACCCGCGTTCCTATTTTCCTATTCATTATTAAACCTACTCCTGCATTACCCCTATTTGACTTTGTGTTTATAACCCTGTAGTCACCTGACCAGAAGTCTTGTTCCTCCAGCCACCGAACTTCACTAATTCCCACTATATCTAACTTTAACCTATCCATTTCCTTTTTCAAATTTTCTAACCTACCTGCCCGATTAAGGGATCTGACATTCCACGCTCCGATCCGTAGAACGCCAGTTTTCTTTCTCCTGATAACGACATCTTCTTGAGTAGTCCCCGCCCGGAGATCCGAATGGGGGACTATTTTACCTCCCGAATATTTTACCCAAGAGGACGCCATCATCATTTAATCATACAGTAGAGCTGCAGGCCCTCGGGAAAAATTACGGCCGTAGTTTCCCCTTGCTTTCAGCCGTTCGCAGTACCAGCACAGCAAGGCCGTTTTGGTTATTGTTACAATGCCAGATCAGTCAATCATCCAGACTGTTGCCCCTGCAACTACTGAAAAGGCTGCTGCTCCTCTTCAGGAACCACACGTTTGTCTGGCCTCTCAACAGATACCCCTCCGTTGTGGTTGTACCTACGGTACGGCTATCTGTATCGCTGAGGCACGCAAGCCTCCCCACCAACGGCAAGGTCCATGGTTCATGGGGGGCACCAAGTGATACCCAACATTCATTTATTTGTCCTGAAAACATCATTTTGGTTGAATGGGATATCCAACGTCAGGAGAGACAGTGCTCTGAGCCCTTGGGACGAGCTGGTTATTGTGATTTTGCGCTCTCAGCGCTCCCCAGCGGTAGTTGCCGGCTTTATTTAGATCGCCAACGATATGAATACAGTTGTCTCACGAAAATGGACATGCATAAAATGTCTGCATTAGGTCTATTAAAGCGCCAAGTTTTTTCCTTGTCCATGTACTAGTCACGTTGTTCTGTCTGTGATATACATAAATAAAAACTTCAGTATCCATGAACACGTAATAAAAGGAAAGTACATGTCCAGTCAGTGAGGCCATCATTAGGATAGTTGTGTCTTCTGTGAAGCAGGTTATTGACAGGACACGATTTCATATTCCTGACAGCTCTAAGTCTAATCTAGTGGAGCTACTGTTCTAGCAGTTTACAGAAATCGATGATCTCTTTTCGCTGACCTAGTTGGAAAAAGAAAGAATGGTTTAATCCTCCTGAACTAGTGCAGAATATTGCATCGAATGTCTTGAATTTATCGAAGACGTGTTTTTCATCAACGTGACTGCGACTATCACAAGGGCCCTTTTGCGTGCAAACCATCTGGCCTGCCGACCTTCCCTTGTTGTTGCTTCCCACTGGCATGCTCTTGGTATTACTGTACCCCACATGGAAATTAGCCTCAGTAACTTGTAAAACCGATATGAGTTTCAGTTAGATAACGCCCTGTGGTTATATAGTTACACACTAGGCATTTATCTTTTGTTTTCTTTTCCTTTTGTGTGGGACCCACGTAATTTCCCACTATAATGATTCGTTTGTATATAAACGTTAAACAGAAGAATAAGTTTCCTTTACCTTACGTCTATGGTCACTATCTTTTTGTTTAACAGATTACCGGTTTCGGTCTTTAATGACCATCATCAGATGTGTTTCATAAAGACAACGTGCTAATGTACTGCAGCCATAGTGGCATCGTCAAATGTTGGTGCTGATTCCGCATTTAACATTTGACGATGCCAATATGGCTGCAGTACATTAGGACTTCGTCTTTATGAAACAGATCTGGTGATAGTCATTAAAGACCGAAACCGGTAATCTGTTAAGCAAAAATAATGTGACCATAGACGTAAATTAAAGGAAACTTATCACATTTACGGGTCACTGTGTTTTTTCGCGACGATGTCGCAGCTTGTGAAACAGAAGACTGTCACTGGCAATTTTTTCACATACAGTTATTCCACTTCTTGCCTTTTCCTATAAGTTTTACTTTAATGAAAGCACTGACTGTTGTTTTCTGAAAATTACTTACTTAATAGCTTGCGGATCTATGGCGAAGAGTCAGTGAACACCCTTTGTTTTACGTGCTGTTTGACAGTCGTTTAACAGCACCCAAACAGGTGAGAAGTGGATTGTATCGAAGGCGATTTGGCACTATTAGACAAAAATTATCTTTATCAAATCAAGTTTGACCATCTCTATTCCCAGTAGTCCCCTGTATCAAAATGGATCAGCTGAATATGATTATTTCATTTCTAGAAAGTTCTGTACTACGATCACAATGTGAAAACTATTAATTTGTGTTGCCAAGTTCTTGAATAGGAACACAACACTCGCAAAACTATCGCGAGACGGAACTTATTTGCGAATAGTTGTAGTTTCTGGGTGAAATAAGGGCACTTATAAGAATAAGGAGAAAAAAATATGAAAAAAATGCCACCGGCCACGGGCTTTACGTTCCGAAATTAAGAGTATAAATCAGAAGACGCTATAAAAAGTGCCTAAATTGCTGTGATGGGCAAGTAGACTTTCTTCAAGCTGCACAATAAAGGAGACACAAGTGCATTACGAGTGGTTGACCTCTACAAAATTTGTGCCATACAAATAACTGCAGCCATTACCATTTAGCTCTAAACAAGGGAGCATGAGGCTTGATCCATCGAACGTTGTTCGTCCTGTTGATATTAAATTAAAACAATACTGATAATACAGAAATAATTTTTCGTTACATCAGATTTGAGACAATGCTAAACTGATTTACTGCTTCTCAGAGCTACACTTTTATGTAAATATTAGACTGGGTGGCTTTCTGTTCAGGATAATCACGTTCTGAGTTCGACCTCAGATTAGGGGAACGGCGGTATTATCTTATTTCCCCAGAATCCTAAATCTATTTCAGAAGGCATTAGCAGAATCGTCACCGAAACAAAAAGAAGAATGCAGCCAACAGAACAGAATGAGAACGTGCTGTGATGTGCCACCTTCGCGAAAAACAGATTTCAAATCCGAATCTGATGTGTCCACAAGTCATTACAACGTACTATTAGGACGTCCTCTTCAGTACAGTGTTAATCCTTCACTTCGCGTATCGTTGCTCAACTGATAGGATGACGAGGCCCTACTGTGGACGGACTGTGAAGCAATATGAAATCTATGTAATCTATAATCTGTGCAGTCAACGTGGAGTAAGGTACTTTTTATTTGATGTCTAAACTCATAGAGTTATGGAACTGAGGTGAAAAAATTGTGTAAGAACTTACATCAAACTGTCGTACATCCATTTTCTATTTCGGATGACTAGTATAAGAGAATTAATGATTTCACCCTTAGCCGTGTGTTTGTATCAGTTTATTTAAATGCGACCGGTCAGTAGTTCTGTGATGTATTGCATGTAGAGGGCCCTTCATGCATGAACTGAGTTTCACCGAGTTTCATTTCTATCCCCTGTGATGACAGTAAGCTAAATTGCATTTTTGCCAGTAAGAGGGGAGGGGGGCTGACGACGGTGGAATCTGTCGCAGAAATGGGTAGCATTTGAATAAAGAGAGTCATCAATAACCTATCCAAAAATTAAATAATACGTATGATTTCAGCTTATAACCAAATATGTGTTATGAGGAAGATCCCTCATATCTGTAACGAAATCACAAATTAGAAAAACACTTATAATCCAGGAGAGGATGACAAGCGATGGATTGGGAAGATATTACTCGATCTTACGAGGGCGAGTCAAATGAAAACCTTAAATTGGTAATAACAAATAGATATTTCGCTCTGTTATCCTGTTAGTTGGTGAGCGTGTTACAAACAGCGTGCAGAATTTCCTGTAGCATAGTGTAGATGCACATATACCGTCGCAGTATCAGTATAAACATGGCCGCCCCACTTTCGACTTGCACCAGGGAAGAACAGCGTTCTGTTATTCGGTTTTTGCGTAGTGAAGATGTGAAACCTATGTTGTTGGAGGTCTGGCCTGTTACGGCCTATCCTCCTGTCCCTTGCTGGGTGTCTGATGGTATATCCCCTCTTGATGGTTTGTCCTGGCGTGGGTTGTCGATGTCACCTGGCTGCTAGCATGCGAACATGTTAGCGGTGGACTTTGTTCTTCTGCGTCTTCATTGCCTCGCGCGAGGCTTGCTGGATAGCTGTCTCGAGCTCTGCTGTGAGCTGTCGTTCGCCGTCGAGAACCTCCTTCCTCCGAGTGACATTGAAGGATACTTCAGCATGTTCGCAGATTACTCATGGGTCAGCACACCACATTGTGCATGATGTGTTCCAGTTTCACAAAGTGTCTGCAAGATACGTGCCACGGCAGCTGACTCCTGAAATGAGAGAACGACTTGTTGATGCTTTTGAAGAACTTCTTCAGCGCTTTGAACGAGAAGGTGATGGCTTCCTTGCTAGAATCGTTACTGGGGACGAAACATGGGTTCACTTCCACCAACCAGAAACGAAGAAAACGAGCAAGGAATGGCGCCATTCCTCATCACCAAAACCAAATAAGTTTCGAACAGAACCATCAGCAGGGACTCTCTTTTGGAAAGAAAAGGCGTCATTTTGGAGCATTACACGCCTAAAGGGACCACTGTCACCAGTGCATTACACAGATCTCCTAAAAAATCATCTGCTGCGTGGAATCAAATCAAAGCGACGTGGATTGTTGTCAGCAGGTGTTCTTTTGCAACGTGACAATTCAAGACCCCACACTGCCCGTACAACAGTTGCAACAATCACAGACCTGCATTTTGAGAGTCTTCCTCATCCACCATACTCACCAGACCTTGCCCCAAGTGATTTCCATATGTTTGGACCACTCAAAGACGCAATGGGAGGAAAGAAGTTCTGTTCTGATGAAGAGGCACGCCACGCGGTGCATGAGTGGTTGCGAGGACTACCAAAAGAATTTTTTCCTAGAGGAATTTATGCACTTTGTGAGCGCTGGAGGACTTGCATTAAGCGTGGGGGGATAATGTCGAAAGTGATACAGCTCTGTACCAGTTCTGCACAATAAATAATATTTAAAAAATATTTAAGATTATCATTTGACTCACCCTCGTATATCTTCCATATCATTAAAAGTGAGCGATCTGTGAACCTCCGATTTCCCAAGCGACAGGATACCATTGCAAGTTCTCTATGTGGAGTGGTCGCAAGACAACTGTGCAAATATTTAGCAAGCACAACTCAAAAAACCTACACATCTATATCTACAAATATACATCGCAAGGCACTGTATGGTGCTTGGCGGAGGGTACCCTATACCAATACTTGTCATTTCCTTCCCTGTTCCATTCGCAAATAGAGCGAGCGAAGGTGAAACGACTCTGTGCATGCCTCTGTATCTTACACCTCTGTATCTTCGTGGTCCATAAGGGAAAAGTACGTTGACAGGAGCAGAATCGTTCTTCAATCAGCATTAAATGCCGGTTCATTAAATTTTCTCATAAGTCTTCGTCGAGAAGAACGTCGTCCTCCCTCCAGGCTTTCCATATGAGTTCGCACTGCATCTCCGCAACACTCAAGTGTCGATAGAACGTACCTGTAACAAATCTAGTAGTCCGCCTCTCAATTGCTTCCATATATTCCTTAAATACGACCTGATGCGGGCCGCAAACACTCTAGCAGTATACAAGAATGGGTCGCACTAATGTCCGTTGCGACTGAACCATTCTTTTCCGAAAGTCTCTCAACAAACCGAAATCGACCATTCGCCTTCCGTACCACAATGGTCACGTGTTCTTTCCATTCCATATCACCTTGGAACGTTACTTCCAGATATTTAAACGATGTAAATATGTCAGTCCTGTATTCTAAATTTTTCGGGTTTATTTTTCCTACTCATCTGCATTAACTTACATTTTTCTACGTTTAGAGCTAGCTGCCATTCATCACTCCCACTGCACATTTTGTCTGTCATCTTGTATCCTCCTATAGTCACTCAACGTCTACGCTTTCCTATTCACCACGGCATCGCAAGAAAACAATCACAGACTGCTGTCCACACTGTACGCCAGATGATTTATGTTCATAGAAAATAATAACGGTTCTATCAAACTTTCTGAAGAACACTAGCCGCCGAGGACAACGTACTGGATTATATTACTTAAGAACTCTTCGAGCCTCTCACATGTTAGGAACCTATTCCATATGCTCCTACCTTCGTTAACAGTCTTGCAGTGGGGCAACGTGTCAAACGCTTTTCGGAAATCTATATATATGGAATCTTCCTGTCACATTTCGTCCATAGTTCGCAGTATATCATTTAAGAAAAGGGCTTGCTGAGTTTCGCACGAGTGATGCTTTCTAAAACAATGCTGGTTTTTGCACAGAAGCTTACCGGTTTGAAGGAATTTTTTATATGTGAAACAATTCTGCAGCAGACCGGTTTCAAGGATATTGGTCTGTAATTCTGCGGTTCCTTTCTTTTATCCTGGATGTACAGGAGTCACCTCTGCTTTTTCTATTCGCTTGGGACTTTGCGCTGGGCGAGAGATTCGCGATAAAGTAAGGGTCTAGTGCCATGGAGTACTTTGTTAAACCTAATTGGGGTTGCATCCGGACCTTAGAACTTATTTCTTTTCAACTCTTTCAGGCGCTTCTCTTCGCCAGGGAAGTCTATTACTATGTCGTCTATACGGGAGTCTGTGCGACGCCCAAACGACGCTATGTTTGTACGAGTCTTTTGCGTGAGTGGTTTCATAAACGCGAAATTTGGAACTTCAGCTTTCGTTTCCGTATCTCCTACGGCCACATCAGATTGGTCAACGAGTGACTGGATGGAAGCCTTAGATCCGCTTACCGATTTTACGTAGGACCAGAATTTTCTCGGTTTCTCCCTGATCTTTTGCTAAGGTATAACGATTGACAGTCTGTTTAAACTTTGCCCATATTCTTCTACGTCCATCATACTGGAACTAAATGATGTCAGTTCACTGTCTAAGGGAGACACTAACCACTGCTTATCTGATTTTTCTAGCTGAAACACTCTCCTTGCCTTCTAAACTTACTTATTAGCTTCAGTAGCTATAGTACCTAAGATGACATCATGTTTACAAATCGCTGTCTCTGTACTGATGCTGTCGGTAAGGTTTGACTCATTTGTAACTACGAGGTTTAAGATATACGCACTGCGTGTCGTCTGTCGAAATGGTTGTTAAAGACGGTTTCCATAAAACGTCTTCAAAATTAATTCGCAAGTCTATATGTACTGGATACGATAAATGTACAACCAGCCGGTGTGGCCGAGCGGTTCTAGGGGATTCAGTCTGAAACTGCGCGACCGCTACGGTCGCAGGTTCGAATTCTGCCTCGGGCGTGGATGTGTGTGGTGTCCTTAGGTTAGTTGGATTTAAGTAGTTCTAAGTTCTAGGGGACTGATGACCTCAGATGTTAAGTACCATAGTGCTCAGAGCCATTTGAACCATTTGATAAATGTAAATGCGTCCCAGTGTATACTCGGTAGATTAAAGTGGCCTGCGGCAAGTATTGCATGATCTGGGTATGTGCGCGCTACTGACCGTACACTTACTTTGAACGACTCTAAAACTGTCACAGCGGAATCGGTAAAAATATCCGACAATTAATCTGATTTCACCTATACCTATTAGAGATCGTAGAAAGTAATGGAAATACGACACCTGTACATCATCACTGCGGAAACTATAAACCGCGTCACACCATCTCCAGGAAACAAATCAGACTGGACTGCCTCCCAAACCGGAGACAACGAACGGAACGCCGGAAGCTCATCCGAAACTACCGAGTGATCAAAAAGTCAGTATATGAAAACTTAATAAACCACGGAATAATGTAGATAGAGAGGTAAAAATTGGCACACATGCTTGGAATGACATGGGGTTTTATTAGAACAAAAAAAAAGTATTGGTAGACGCGGGAAAGATCTCTTGCGCTCGTCGTTTGGTGATGATCGTGTGCTCAGCCGCCACTTTCGTCATGCTTAGCCTCCCAGGTCCCCAGACCTCAGTCCGTGAGATTATTGGCTCTGGGGTTACGTCAAGTCGCAAGTGTATCGTGATCGACCGACATCTCTAGGGATGCTGAAAGACAACATCCGACGCCAATGTCTCACCATATCTCCGGACATGCTTTACAGTGCTGTTTAAAACATTATTCCTCGGCTACAGCTATTGTTGAGGAATGATGGTGGACATATTGAGCATTTCCTGTAAAGAACATAATCTTTGCTTTGTCTTACTTTGTTATGCTAATTATTGCTATTCTGATCAGATGAAGCGCCATCTGTCGGACATTTTTTGAACGTTTGTATTTTTTTGTTTCTAGTAAAACCCCATGTCATTCCAAGCATGTATGTCAATTTGAACCTCTCTATCTACATTATTCCGTGATTTATTCAGTTTTCAAATTTATACTGACTTTTTGATCACCCTGTATATCGTCTCGTGGTTTCACGTCCCTGAACTTTTCCCATTAGCTGAGGGTCCAAACCGGCCTCCGAAGGTATGTAATGCATCAATGGAGACACAAAAAGATCACTCAAAGAGTTAATTTCGACCAATCGAAGCTGACCGTTGCGTTAAAATGCAAAGCATTGCAAATATAAACTCGGGGTTTAAGGAAAAGAAAGACTTTGTGGTCAAAAAAGAAAGTGTAAATAACAGGCAGGCCATGAGGCAAGTTACAGCGCCGTATCTAAAACCCCATGTTTCAGGTGGAGCTGGTTTCACGCTCCGAGTCAGTGAGTCGCAGCCGGCCGCTGGTGGTGGACACCGGCAGGCTGGGGGTTGAGGGGCTGTCAGCTGGAGGCGGAATTGGGGGCGGAGGCGGCGTCTGGCTACAGGGCGTGGCCGGCCCGATCGTGGGGGCGGCACTGAAGGCGGTGGTGGCGCTGTTCGCCCTCTTCTTCTGCTACCGCGGCTCCTTCCTGCGCCGCCACCACCAGGAGCCGGAGAAGGCGGCGCTCATCGTGGACTTCGAGGACGAGCCTTGCTGCAAGAAGGGTCAGTACACCATGGCTGGCGTGGCACCAGAACGTCTGTGATTTCTGAATTATGCCTCACCGCGCCAGTGACTAACAAAAGTCCAGAAAATTTGAGAAAAATATTTTTGCTTCTGACGCTCAGGAGTATAGTAGAATAGAGTAGTATACATGGTAACACATGTTGTTTCTTGGTTGGTGTTTCAACGAGACAGATGGCTGTATCTACAACGCAGTCCTTCAGGTGATTCTAAAATCACTTTCCCATATTTGTTACTAGTCGTGTTACTGTAATATACGAGCTATGTGTTGTGCGCAGAATTTTTAAATATTTTGAGTTCTACTAATTTAAGGGCTGTATACAGGGTGTTACAAAAAGGTACGGCCAAACTTTCAGGAAACATTCCTCACACACAAAGAAAGAAAATATGTTGTGTGGACATGTGTCCGGAAATGCTTACTTTCCACGTTAGAGCTCATTTTATTACTTCTCTTCAAATCACGTTAATCATGGAATGGAAACACACAGCAACAGAACGTACCAGCGTGACTTCAACACTTTGTTACAGGAAATGTTCAAAATGTCCTCCGTTAGCGAGGATACATGCATCCACCGTCCGTCGCATGGAATCCCTGATGCGCTGATGCAGCCCTGGAGAATGGCGTATTGTATCACAGCCGTCCACAATATGAGCACGAAGAGTCTCCACATTTGGTACCGGGGTTGCGTAGACAAGAGCTTTCAAATGCCCCCATAAATGAAAGTCAAGAGGGTTGAGGTCAGGAGAGCGTGGAGGCCATGGAATTGGTCCGCCTCTACCAATCCATCGGTCACCGAATCTGTTGTTGAGAAGCGTACGAACACTTCGACTGAAATGTGCAGGAGCTCCATCGTGCATGAACCACATGTTGTGTCGTACTTGTAAAGGCACATGTTCTAGCAGCACAGGTAGAGTATCCCGTATGAAATCATGATAACGTGCTCCATTGAGCGTAGGTGGAAGAACATGGGGCCCAATCAAGACATCACCAACAATACCTGCCCCAACGTTCACAGAAAATCTGTGTTGATGATGTGATTGCACAATTGCGTGCGGATTCTCGTCAGCCCACACATGTTGACTGTGAAAATTTACAATTTGATCACGTTGGAATGAAGCCTCATCCGTAAAGAGAATATTAGCACTGAAATGAGAGTTGATACATTGTTGGATGAACCATTCGCAGAAGTGTACCCGTGGAGGCCAATCAGCTGCTGATAGTGCCTGCACACGCTGTACACGGTACGGAAACAACTAGTTCTCCCGTAGCACTCTCCGTACAGTGACGTGGTCAACGTTACCTTGTACAGCAGCAACTTCTCTGACGCTGACATTAGGGTTATCGTCAACTGCACGAAGAATTGCCTCGTCCACTGCAGGTGTCCTCGTCGTTCTGGGTCTTCCCCAGTCGCGAGTCATAGACTGGAATGTTCCGTGCTCCCTAAGACGCTGATCAATTGCTTCGAACGTCTTCCTGTCGGGACACCTTCGTTCTGGAAATCTGTCACGATACAAACGTACCGCGCCACGGCTATTGCCCCGTGCTAATCCATAAGTCTGCCAACTCCGCATTTGTAAACATTGCACTGACTTCAAAACCACGTTCATGATTACCACTAACCTGTTGATGCAACGTACTGATGTGCTTGATGCTAGTACTGTAGAGCAATGAGTCGCATGTCAACAAAAGCACCGAAGTCAACATTACCTTCCTCCAATTGGGCCAACTGGCGGTGAATCGAGGAAGTACAGTACATACTGACGAAACTAAAATGAGCTCTAACATGGAAATTAAGCGTTTCCGGACACATGTCCACATAACATCTTTTCTTTATTTGTGTGTGAGGAATGTTTCCTGAAAGTTTGGCCGTACCTTTTTGTAACACCCTGGGATGATGATGTTTGGTTGATGGGGCGCTCAACTGCGTGGTTATCAGCGCCCGTACAATTACCCAATCTTTGCTCAGTCCAATCTCGCCACTTTCCTGGATGATGATGAAATGATGAGGACAACACAAACACCCAGTCATCTCGAGGCAGGGAAAATCCCTGACCCCGCCGGGAATCGAACCCGGGACCCCGTGCTCGGGAAGCGAGAACGCTACCGCGAGACCACGAGCGGCGGACTTGTAACACCCTGTATAATATTACAGTTATTTCGAAGGTATTTTTAATTCTTCACTTATTTAATTCTATGGAAAATGAAATTCTGTATAGGCTACTCTAGTAGAGCTATCGACAGCTTATAGGAATCGATGACCCCGTTTCATTGACCTAACTGGTAGCAAGTGAACGGTTTGAGTCGTTCGAACTAACGTAGATCTTTCAGGCTGAGATTTGGAATCTTTCGAAGACGGGCTGCTCATCAATAGTGTCGTGATTGTGATCGCACCTGAGGCGTTTTTACCTATAAACCATCTGCCATCCAAAACTCTTCTTGTTGTTGCATTTCTTGGTGTACGGTTGACGTCACGATGTTCCATGTGGAAGTTTACTAACTTGTTAAAACGGTATGAGTTTGTGAGCTAACATTCCAAAGATGTTCGGGCTCACATGCGGTTCCTCTTCGTCGAAATGTCTTGGCTCCAACTCGTCTAGTGGTTGAACCGCCCGTATCGCATTACACGCCCTAAATTAGACACTTTGGACCCTTTGGTTAAAGTGTCTGGCTGATGGCAAGTTTGCGAAATTGCATGAAACATACAAGGTTAATATAACATATTATAACAGTAATAATAATATTGGGAGTTAAATTAACGACCCATAAATGATGTAGGTCACACAGTTGCGATTGGTCGTATTTACAGTTGCTGTTCCACTCGAGCGCATATCCATTTGACACACTTCGATCACTCACAATCTCGTCACGAAATACAACTCCAATACTCCACCTCGTTATCTGCACACTGGACTCGCATTCGGGAGGACGACGGTTCAATCCCGCGTCCGGCCATCCTGATTTAGGTTTTCCGTGATTTCCCTAAATCACTCCAGGCAAATGCCGGGATGGTTCCTCTGAAAGGGCACGGCCGACTTCCTTCCCCATCCTTCCCTAATCCGATGAGACCGATGACCACGCTGTCTGGTCTCCTTCCCCAAACAACCAACCAACCAACCGTTATCTGCGCGAAAAGTTAAGAAGTTCACACCAGGCGCGCTGCTGCTCACCGCTCAGAGACCAAGTCCAGCGATACCACACAATGCGGAATTTTCTAAGTCGTTGCAGTTGCTAGTCCCTACAGACCGACTGCCCGCTTTCGCGTCTCAATCCGAACTTTTGTGCTTAGACCAGAACTGTCCACTTTGGTGCCTCCAGCCGAACTGTCCGTCTCCAGCCGCGTCTCCCGCGTGCCGAACATCGTCGCTCAACCGACTAGTGCAGTTCCCTTCCCTGAAGCCGCCCATCTGATTGGTTACAGCTTATTCCACATTATTTTACATTTTTACATATTTAAATAATCAAAGCTTGACCACTTTCACGTTCTAAATAAACTAAGAATAATTACTATTACATGATAAACGATATATTCTTTTACATAAAACCAATAAAATTTCCTTCTTAACTTTGAATGTCACGGCCAGCAGCCTTGCACTAATGTGCTTTCTGATAAATAAATAAAGAGCAATAGTAACTATTATGTACTAAACTTAACAACAAATATTCTATTATCTAATGATTCAGTAAGATGTCATGCTGTCATCGTTCAATCTGTTTTGTGTGGACGAAATGATGATGCTTAACTCAAAATACTGATAATTTAAATTTACTGTAGCTTTTAAACAAATAAAGTTCCATAGTTGATATTTACAATATTTGTCATTTTAATGATACGCTTTTATATAAAATGTCGTTCGTTAAGATCGACCAAAGCATTCAGATTTCAGCATTCGGGTCTTTGTTACAAAACTTCTTAATTTCACTTTAACAGTAAATCCTAAGCTATTATACAGGGTGATTCAAAAAGAATACCACAACTTTAAAAATGTGTATTTAATGAAAGAAACATAATATAACCTTCTGTTATACATCATTACAAAGATTATTTGAAAAGGTTTTTTTTTCACTCAAAAACAAGTTCAGAGATGTTCAATATGGCCCCCTCCAGACACTCGAGCAATATCAACCCGATACTCCAACTCGTTCCACACTCTCTGTAGCATATCAGGCGTAACAGTTTGGATAGCTGCTGTTATTTCTCGTTTCAAATCATCAGTGGTGGCTGGGAGAGGTGGCCGAAACACCATATCCTTAACACACCGCCATAAGAAAAAATCGCAGGGGGTAAGATCAGGGCTTCTCGGAGGCCAGTGATGAAGTGCTCTGTCACGGGCTGCCTGGCGGCACAAACACCCATTCTCTGTAAACTGTTTATACCAACGTTTAATACACCACCTATCAGGAGGTTTAACACCATACTTCGTTCGTAATGCACGCTGAACAACTGTCGTCGATTCACTTCTGCCGTACTCAATAACACAAAAAGCTTTCTGTTGAGCGGTCGCCATCTTAGCATCAACTGACGCTGACGCCTAGTCAACAGCGCCTCAAGCGAACAAATGTACAACTAAATGAAACTTTATATCTCCCTTAATTCGCCGACAGATAGTGCTTAGCTCTGCCTTTTGTCGTTGCAGAGTTTTAAATTACTAAAGTTGTGGTATTCTTTTTGAATCACCCTGTATATCAGATCAATATTCAAGTTTTATTGGGATCACCATGAAATTTTAAGAAAGATGTTCGATTACTGTGGCTTTATTCCCTGAATTACTACAGAATTAAATAGTTTCCATAAATGTTTCCCTTTATGGCCTATCTTAAGTCCGCCATATTTAACACTGCTACAACTCCCTGGGCACAAACATCTCCTACGGAGTTTCGCTATGATGTAGTTCTCGTCTGTCTTACTCCCACACTACAGCGATTAGGCCTGATCAACCTGGCCTCATTCAGCACAATAGTCGCCTGTGAATTTACCCATCTCGTGACGAATCTGCGCTCTTTGTGGCACACGGTCCTGGACGGAAGCATTCGTTTCACAATTCCTGGAAGGCTGTCTCTTTCGGCCATATACTTAAATGAGAGCGAAATGCTCGTTAACGCACAAGTTTCAGTTACATAACGCCGTGATTATAGGTTACACGCTAGGTATCTTTCCTTTGTTTTTCTGTCCTTTTATAAATGGATCGCGTAAATTACTTTAATAAATAATTTTGTTGTACATTCCCAACCCAAGCAAAAGCTATAAAATATGTGAACTATTTTCTAATACTTCGTCGGTCTTGCTCCCTCCTGCATTTAGAAACGGAAGGAGGTATGCTACCATGGAATGTATGGTATTTGCAAACGAACTGGGTTTCATTAACGATCTAACCAATTTTACTTGTCCGGCAATAAAATTTTGCATTACTTTCCATTAACCTCTATTTAAAGTGTATTTAACTTGTAACTGGTTTTTGATAATAATTTACTTTCCATTACTCATAATTGCGGTGTATTAATCAATGTAATGGGGAGACTGTTAAATACAGCACCGAGAAGATATTCTCGATTTGCAATTTTTCAATGGAATATTTATTCCTACGTACATGACATCTAGAATATTTTTTTTCACATTTGAAATAGTTTTACTTTTCCAGAGTAATTTTTTAGCAGCACACAAAAGTAAATGCGATGCTTTATAAATGGAAAAAGACAATATACTAAACGTCTGTTACAGTTATGATTAGAAGTAAGTGTCAGAAAAAAGTTCCAGGGTACAGCATTCTCTCCTACTGTATAGACTCGCGCGACATAGAACGAGAAATCGGAAATTCTATGGAGTAGCAACGGCACAGAGTACTGTATGGCATCTTGTGTCGGAGGGAAGTACACAGGAAGTTCCCTTTCTCTTCACCACAGCAAATAACTTCCTGTCAGCAGCCTTTAGCACGTATGCCTTGCTAGGAACAACATCAGTCTGATATTGTTCTTAGGCATATGTACCAGAGCCTTGAACGTGTTTAAATTAATTTTTTTTACTTGAGAATATCTGCTCAAAACTTTGACCTTTGCTTTCTCGCAATGTAACTTTAGGGTTTCGTAAAACCACCTTCTGATAAAGACGTTCTTAGAAGTGCCGAAACCTGGATAAATGTGTAACCTCCCTCTTACTAATCGGCCTATCTTGCTTGCGATATAAATATGACCGTGAATCGCGTTTATGCCTAATGGATTTTTTTCTAATTGTATAAGGCCATCTTTCCCGAAGAAGTGATACCGATAAGTAGAAGGAAAGTGTACAACCGACCCTTCTGATGGAAAGTCTACTAAAAATAAAAGTAATTAAACCGAACAGGGCTATAATTTGGATAATGAAAGTTATTTTGTGCATTCCCTCACGAATAACACTGAACAGAAAGCGGTACCACTGATCATGAATCCAAAAGTTACACTAATGAACGAAAAGGAAGTAATTAACAGCCGCCAGCCCATCAGGGCAATTTACATCCAAAATCCTGTACAAGATGATGGGAAAGAAAAGTATGTATTATTAAACACTGACGTGGAAACTAAAGGTTGCCACTTTTTTTTTACACATATTTTAAGTGAGTATGGAATGATAAAGAAAACTGAGAATTCACTCTTATGTTATGCTCGGCATTAAATTTTGAAAAAGGCAATCGAGTAATGATTTGAAAAAATGCAATTAAGCTCTATGTTAGTACTGAACTTCGTTACATGAAGAACGACTTTCAGTGACCTCAACATATCGTCATCAAAGAAATTTAGGAAAAAGTAAGCATTTCTTACTTTTCCGTTACTTATTTTGGATTTCATATTATTTTCTGAACAACTGAGCCTTTATTACTGACGAACAGAATTAAATATTACTAGAATACGTACCAAACCAAACAGCCATGTGCTCCAAGCTGTATGTAAAATAGATAAGACTTCCGCACAATTAATTTGCGCATTTCTTTAGATTTGGATTTTTCCAATGATTGATTCTCAAACTTGAGCAATGAAACTGCTTTACTTTAGTCATATACTGAAGCCTCTGTTGTACAACAGTTAATTGAAAGTAGACTTAGGCTAATATTCTTAAAATAGAAATTATTCATTTATAAACTGGCTGTAACTATTCAATTTGTTTCTTATGACACTCAGTTAGCATATTAGGAAAAACAAGAAACAAAGATCCTGCTTGGTAACAATGTCTGGGGGCAATGAGGACACAATCGCCCTGAGTTCAACTTATTATTATTTAAATAAATCTGATCAATCAAATCACATTCAGTTTTGCTGCTGAGTTAGCCGTTAATACTTTCTACCAATGAACAGTCTTACTTCAGTGCTGTGCATACGACGAAACTCGGAGCCGACGACGAAACTGTGTTGCTGGAACTGCTGCAGTTGTTGAAGACGGTAGCATATTGTGGAGCCACGGCTCATTACAGGAATGAGCAATCGTAATTAATACAGCCTCTTCCGCCCGTCCACTGTCCGTACTCCTGTTACTAGACATCTGGCCGGCGCGCGCACATGATGCTGCCGAAAATGGTATTCCCTACTGCGAGAGCGCTAACACCACACTTCCGCATACTTCAAGCGTTGGAACCCGTCCCACTCTTTCTCCGCGCGCTCTGCGCAACAACCCCCTACCCAAAGATTTTACAACGCACAAGCACTGCTATTATCGTTGCTAGTCGATGCAAACAACAATTTCTTTGGCTTTTCCCAGATCTTATAAGTTTCACAGTAAAAGACAGATAAATATTATGAAATGTCAACAGACTTCTGCCTAAATGTACACATACAGTGAAGCAATGTCCATACTTATTAAAAGAAAACATTTAAATTACGAATATTTACAGACAATTAAAAAAAAAAGATTTTGTATATCGGTAGCAGGTGCCATGCATCCTGCATTTTCGGTGTTACAAATGTATCAAACAGTTATTTGCAATCAGTTGGCTGTGTGATTCCTCTGCTGAAACTGCGAGACAGCCATTTTTAACATTGTGGCATTTGTAATTTCATATTAATATGTTGTGTATTATACTTGCATCTACGTTTTCATATGTGGCATTTGGCCTGTGTTAGACTCTGCATAAGAAATCTAAAGGGAAAAGCAAATAAATATTTAAATAACACGTGTCACGTGGCTTGCGGATTATGTTGCATCTTGGGCAACTGCTCACAAAATTATCTCTCACGGTAGTCCGGACCACGCGGTGGAGCAGGGTTGCAAATGATGCGTGACTGGACTGCTTGTTACACATCAGCATACTATATGGCTACTAAGTGGTGGTGGTTTGGGCTCGTATTGTCATGACAACTCTGACTCTATAAAGGCAAAGTAAATCTGGTTCCAGCCAGACGAACAGCGAACAGTGAAATATAGAAGAACCCATTCTCTCCATGAATAACCGAAACACAAGCATCAAATATTTTAGTGGAGCTACACTACTTTTTCCGGTCAAGAAATAACGGAGTAAAAAGACATGGAAAATAAGGTTTTTGTACTGTTTTTGCAGCAGTTCCTGTTAGATTTACAGGAGAGCTACATCACTAAATTAGTCTCATCATATTTGCTATTTTCGTGGAAAAATTACAAGTGCCCTATTAAAAGGAAGACAAAGGTGATGCCTTTAGTTAATAATGACGTAGCGATGACGCATTCTTTTTGATTCATGAGCCTCTGGTCACTGTTGTTCCATGTGAAAATAGATGGCTATCATCTTTCAGTGATCAAAAGAATTTTGGCGTAAAAAAGTTGGGCACCTCATTCCACTTTTACTTCAACTGTGATTTCGTCCGTTATTAACTAGTTAAATGGAAAATTTCGTCTTGGAGTGACTATTACATGATCCCAAGATTTATGCTATTTTCTTTCATACAATTTCTCGCGAGTGTGTCAATGTAACTGTAAGCTAGTTCTATTATGACTTATTACATCTGAGAATTATCTTAAAATTTCTAATGGGTATATTTCACAACAATTAGTGTCAGTTTTTCAATGGAGAGTGGCGATAATTCCATACCGTTTCTTGTATTTTCACTGGGCATTACTTTACAGTTTCAGCACCAGTAGTTGATACGTTTATAGTCATAGTGCTTTTGAGGCTTTACCATATACGTTCCTTCACTTTCTGAACCCCCCCCCCCCCTTATGTGATGTCTGTTGCATTTCCCAAAATAAGACGCCTTGTTCATCGAAGCATTTGAAAATTACAACCAACAATACCTGTGACTAAAATATACAATGGTGGTAAAGGTGTTAGAAGTGTAATTGAAACAGGATGGAGTAATATGACGACCAAATACCAAACTTTCTGTTTTTTAATGCAGTGTTGTAACTATCATCTCATGATTAGTTTACTATATGAATCACTTATGAAGTAGTTACCTAAGATCTAATATACATATATATCATTTAATAAAAATTAGAAAAAAAGGGTTCTATTCCATACACTGTATTTTACTGATTTCAGATTCCACGTTGAATCCAGTGTGGACGGGTATTGAAAAGGAAGCAACGCCTCTCGAAGAAAAGTGCAACAACATCCATGTATGAAGGGACCTACCTGTTCCTTATTACTACCAGTGTCAAAATAGGTTTCTGCAAGGCTACCCTAATAAGTCTACAAAACCTTTTTGTGAAATTCTAGTCAAGTTTTCTCAAGTGCTTCATTAAGAAGATGTTGCAATTGTATAAAAACTTACCAAGGTCCTTCTGTATTGATTAGGTCCTGTAACACCTCATAAGCTTGAAATTCGTGCATAGCTTAGTGCTTACAAAGACTGTTCACAAAGGCAAGGGTGTGTGCCACTAAATTAGCTTGTTTTCAAATGTGGCATTTGGTTCCATCAGATTGTTGAGGTCATTCAGTTACGTTAAAGCAAGCTTAGAAGTAATGTACCCATCATAGTCCATGTTTATGTGCTACTGTGCTTCATTTGTTATTGAGACCTAAATGAGAGAAACAATGCCTGTAGGTAGTAGGGTTCAGTAAATGCTGAAAGTAATGGTCAATGTTCACCAGATGAAAATATTAATTTAACACACATTTTTGGAAATGCGTGTTCTTTACTTAACGGTATTTCTAAATAGTAAAATTTTCTGATTATTATACCCGCTGTCTACATAATATTTAAAAGCCTGGTATTTTAAAATATTAATAGTACCAAACTTAAAACATGACTGTATTTCTTGTATTTTCAACCAATTATTAAATTCACTTTCATTTTTTCTAATGATGTTTGCACACAATTTAAATGTTTAAATATTTTTCTCATAAATTTGAACACTAGCACAAATACTTAAAAATCAATTTCCAGTTATATTTCTTTCATAGTACGTAATACTTTGTGTCATTATGTTTAAGTCTACATACATTACAAATGTTCCTAACATGATACAATAACTACAACTATACATGTACTAATTAAATTGTTTCAGTGGTTGTGCATAAACATAATAAGTAGATTAAGTAGTCATTGAGATAAATTATTTATTAATATGGCCAATATTCATTCTTCAACAGCATTGATCCAGGTACATATGTAAACATAATATGTTTCATAAACTTCCATAAATTTGTGTAGAACATCTATTTCTCATGAAGATATCATATACTATGCTTTTGACAGCCTAATCTATCCTCTGTGTTATTTTTGTATGGTATATTTATCTTGTATCTCCTTACTTTTCCATAAACTGTGCAATCAAAATATAATAGACATGAAAGCTGAACATTTTTTCAATCTTTTCCTTACTATCCTTCCTACAAGAGCTATACCTCAAAATGTTACAAGAAAACGCAGTTATAACTTGTTGCAATAGATCCGAAAATACATTTTTCAACTACAGCAGCAATCCACCATGTACAT
The DNA here is from genome assembly GCF_023864275.1 of Schistocerca cancellata. Classification (NCBI taxonomy): domain Eukaryota; kingdom Metazoa; phylum Arthropoda; class Insecta; order Orthoptera; family Acrididae; genus Schistocerca; species Schistocerca cancellata. The sequence continues at coordinate 352,003,481 of NC_064633.1, forward strand.
TTGTCAGAAAGTTAGATATAGGTTCGCAGATATTATCAAACACACACACACACACACACACACGCACACACACACACACACACACACACACACACACACACACACACACACACACATACACATACACACACAAAACATGCATTTATGTGCAAATGAAATAATAACACAACAGATTAGTTAATTGTATATGTAGGATGGTAAGAGTGTTGGAGTGTTGTAGGGGAGATACTGTTGAGAAATTGTTGTTAGGAAAAATTTCGATATGTTGCGCCATATCCGAGTTATTTAAAATTGAAGCTAGCCAATCAGGTAGTCACGCGTGTAAATTGAAGTTTGCCAGACACAGTGTCGCCAAAAGTGTTCCTCGTTTGTTTTCCTCAAGCAGAATAACGTACCTTTTGCTCATCCAACTTAAATTTATCACTTACGAAAAAGGCACATTTCATTTGGTAATGAGCATTTGAACAAATGATTACCTACGAACCCACAGAAGTGTATACATTAGCACATTTTAGCGCGCTCAGGTGCACAAATTATGACGCATAACGACATTATTGGCTAACTTCAATGCTAAATAGCTCGGGAAAGGAGCAACGTATCGAATTTTTCTGTTAACGACTATTTCTGAGCACAATCTCCTCTGCTACAGTCTTAGAAGCTTATCAGACCCTTTCTGACTCCCATACAAAATCAGCCTGACAGAGACGGAAAGATGTTATTACCAAATGTGTTCTATATGTAGTTTCCTCAAACTGAACAAGAAAGAGATGCAAAAATTTTACATAGAACGGTAGTAGCGATCAAATCCAAACCAACGGTTGAGCAGTCTCGTACACGCTCATCTAAGCTATGAGAACAGCTGAAACTAATTGTATCTGTACATGTACTAATTAGGTCGTAAACGGAACAACGTATCGAATTTGCTTCGTAACAGTTATTTTTCAGCAAAACCTACCCTGCAACACCCTTAAAAGCTTTCCTAACCTCCCTGTATATATAGGGTGTCCCATTTATCTTGACCATCCTATATAACTGTTTGATCACATGCAAATTACAAAATGTTTCAAGCAAATGTTCTTCAGCCGTTAGGGGGACATCAATCAGCATGATTGTCTTCGTTGCAGCTTTGTTATTTACAAAGATATGAACAGCGGTATGCTTTTTTTAAATGGCATCCTGTATTTCTTATTCGGTAATTCATTTCCTCTGCTAAAGACCTATTCAAAAAAGTATCACAGTGTACCACTCACTGAAACACAACGTTATTAATTACATAACACAGCACTGACTTTGAGCCCAGGATCACAAACTCGTTCACTTGCTGGAGTTGTCAGAAAACAAATGAAAACCAAGTAAAAACATAACACAAAATTGACTTTAAATATTCTACTCCTGGTAGAGGAGAGTCAAAGGTACTCAAAGTGGTGACGCTGGATTCCGATACAATGGTGCACTGGTTGAATGAAAGAATTATTTACTGTTTCCAGGTTGTCTGCTGAAAAGAATTAAAAGCAAGCATGATACATTCCTGCACGTACTCTGAAGTTGTTGGGATATCGCGATAGACAACGTCTTTAATGCATCCCACAAGGAAAAAGTCCAGAGGATTTAAATCAGGAGACCTAGCAGCCAAGTAACTGTTCCTCCTTGACCAATCCATCTGGCCAGATACCTTAGGTTCAGAACCCGACGTGCATGCAAGGCATTATGTGCTGGGTATCCATCGTGTTGATACCACAAAAGCATTCTTGTTCCTAGCGGCACTTCAGCCAAAAGAGGAGGAAGAATTCGTCTGAGGAAGTGGGTATACGCTGTGCCGTTTAGAGTAAAATTGATGAAATAAGGGCCCGTAATTATAGTACCAAGCATCTCACACCAAAAGTGAACTCTCTATTGACGCTGATGTTCCACCTGTCTAAGCCATCGTGGGTTGTCACCGGGCCAATAATGCAAAGTCCTTGTATTTACCTGTCCTTTGTTTGAGAAGGAACATTCATCAGTTAGTAGAACATTGGAAAAGAAGTACCGGGTGACGAGGATTTGCTGCTGTGCCCTCTAACAGAACTGTACACGATTCTGGAAATCATTCCCATGCAATTCTTGATGTAAGTGTACATAATAAGGATGGAACCGGTGACGAGTAAGAATAAGATGTACATTGGTTTTAAGAATGCCAATCTCGTGTTCAAGTTGTCGTGTGCTCACATGTGGATTCATAGAAACGGAAGCGAGAACAAACAATTTCAGCAGCTTCGTCTGTGCGAGTGCTATGACGACTGCGTTGTCGTGGGTTGAAATTTCCCGTTATCTGAAGCGTCGCAACAAGACGAGAAAACATCCGTCGGGAAGGTGGGTTCTTGTCAGGATATCGCTCTCTGTACAGTTCCGCTGCCTGCGTAGCATTTCGCCTACCTTCAACAACAATAAAAAGAACGTCATGGCGATGCAGTTTGTAGGAAAGACAGCCTTTATTGTATGCCTGCTCTATACACAACAGTGTTTTAAAGGACTAATCTACTGTACTAAATGTACCCGTACATAAGAAGACAGTATTGCAATTACTGTTCTGCTAACTTGCATCCCATAGATGAGTAGCATTTCTACCTTCGTTGTGTACATTCTACTCACACAGCTCTTCAACTGACGCTGGTTGACGGAATGACGGGTGTGCATTCTACTTATGTTTACATTTCACCTCTGTCATCGTAAGCACGTGGATGTGTTCCAGCGCTGAGAGCGTCAACGTCAGTGTTGTACACTCCTGGAAATGGAAAAAAGAACACATTGACACCGGTGTGTCAGACCCACCATACTTGCTCCGGACACTGCGAGAGGGCTGTACAAGCAATGATCACACGCACGGCACAGCGGACACACCAGGAACCGCGGTGTTGGCCGTCGAATGGCGCTAGCTGCGCAGCATTTGTGCACCGCCGCCGTCAGTGTCAGCCAGTTTGCCGTGGCATACGGAGCTCCATCGCAGTCTTTAACACTGGTAGTATGCCGCGACAGCGTGGACGTGAACCGTATGTGCAGTTGACGGACTTTGAGCGAGGGCGTATAGTGGGCATGCGGGAGGCCGGGTGGACGTACCGCCGAATTGCTCAACACGTGGGGCGTGAGGTCTCCACAGTACATCGATGTTGTCGCCAGTGGTCGGCGGAAGGTGCACGTGCCCGTCGACCTGGGACCGGACCGCAGCGACGCACGGATGCACGCCAAGACCGTAGGATCCTACGCAGTGCCGTAGGGGACCGCACCGCCACTTCCCAGCAAATTAGGGACACTGTTGCTCCTGGGGTATCGGCGAGGACCATTCGCAACCGTCTCCATGAAGCTGGGCTACGGTCCCGCACACCGTTAGGCCGTCTTCCGCTCACGCCCCAACATCGTGCAGCCCGCCTCCAGTGGTGTCGCGACAGGCGTGAATGGAGGGACGAATGGAGACGTGTCGTCTTCAGCGATGAGAGTCGCTTCTGCCTTGGTGCCAATGATGGTCGTATGCGTGTTTGGCGCCGTGCAGGTGAGCGCCACAATCAGGACTGCATACGACCGAGGCACACAGGGCCAACACCCGGCATCATGGTGTGGGGAGCGATCTCCTACACTGGCCGTACACCACTGGTGATCGTCGAGGGGACACTGAATAGTGCACGGTACATCCAAACCGTCATCGAACCCATCGTTCTACCATTCCTAGACCGGCAAGGGAACTTGCTGTTCCAACAGGACAATGCACGTCCGCATGTATCTCGTGCCACCCAACGTGCTCTAGAAGGTGTAAGTCAACTACCCTGGCCAGCAAGATCTCCGGATCTGTCCCCCATTGAGCATGTTTGGGACTGGATGAAGCGTCGTCTCACGCGGTCTGCACGTCCAGCACGAACGCTGGTCCAACTGAGGCGCCAGGTGGAAATGGCATGGCAAGCCGTTCCACAGGACTACATCCAGCATCTCTACGATCGTCTCCATGGGAGAATAGCAGCCTGCATTGCTGCGAAAGGTGGATATACACTGTACTAGTGCCGACATTGTGCATGCTCTGTTGCCTGTGTCTATGTACCTGTGGTCCTGTCAGTGTGATCATGTGATGTATCTGACCCCAGGAATGTGTCAATAAAGTTTCCCCTTCCTGGGACAATGAATTCACGGTGTTCTTATTTCAATTTCCAGGAGTGTATTATGTAATTAATAAAGCTGTGTTCCAGTGAATGGTACACTGTGATACATTTTTGAATAGGTCTTTACGAGAGGAAATGAAATACCGAATGAAAAATACTGGATGTCACTTTAAGAAGTCACACTGCCGTTCATATCTTTGTAAAAAACAAAGTTACAACGAAGGCAATCATGCTGATTGATGTTCCTCTGACGGCTAATGAACATCTGCTTGAAACATTTTGTAATTTGCATCTGGGCAAACAGCTATTTAGGGTGGTCAAGGCAAATGGGACGCCCTGTGTATTAGACATGGGTGAGATTCTTTTGCAAACAAGTCAGAAACGAATTTTAACGATTTAGTTGAAAGAATAATGTGTGGCCACCTAAAGGTCCTGATTGCAGGACAGGCGAGTCACCGAATGCTTCCAGTTGTAGGTTCAAATTATACAGTGATATGAGGATGTGTGCACAATGTGCACAGATAGGTGCTGATCCTTATCTTCTTTCCTCTGAATGAATGAAATACAAAGCCAACTAGCGAAGGGTACATCGTTCGTTCACGACATGAGAATGGCGAAAGTGGACAAACGTGGTTCGCGTGACATCTACACTTCGTTATGAATACTTAGGTTCGTCAGCACAGAACTAGACTATGATATTGAGTGAACCCCTCGTCCAGGCAGTGAAGTTCCAGGGGCTGTCGACCAGCCGCCGTATCTTCCGCTGCCACGCGGCGTCGTGTGGTTACAGTATGGAGGGAAATATGGCCAACACGCCGCCTCTCTCGGCCGTTTTGCCGGCTTTTTAGACCTTGTAGCCGCTACTTCTCAATCAAGGAGCTCCTCGCAAGTACTGACCACTCAGTTACGGAGGCGGGTTATATACACTAGGCCTGAGAAACCAGTTCCCCCCCCCCCTTCTCTCTCATATATATATATATATATATATATATATATATATATATATATATATATATATATATGTGTGGTAAGGAAAATTTTGTGCACTCGTACTTCGCAGGGCGATTACTCGTAAATTAGGTACTAGTGATACAAAAATGTCTCACGAAATTTCGTCCCAGGCATATTTCCGGGAGTAAATGGACGTTAAAGACTGGCAATGTGGTAACACTGTGATCACATGTTCGGTAACTACCTCTGTCAGCATATAGAAGCAGTGCTGTGCAGGTGATGCAGCGTAAAGCGTTATGAGTTAGCATACAGTAGGCCGAGGGTTCGGTTCTCGGTCGAGGCTTATTTGTTTTTATTTGCCAGTTTTAGTCTCCTGTTTAATATTTTAGTATAACCGCTCCTTAAGCATCATGTTTTCCGACGTTTACGTAGTAAATGTTTGGAAATTACTTTCAAATAATGTTGCTAACCGTACTGGTGACATAAGGCCGTAACTAAATGTATTGGACGTGAACGTGGCAAGAATAATAGCTGGTACTAATCTTTGGGCAGTTGGGGGAGGGTGAACAGAAAACAGGTTCAGAGTCTAGTAGATGCAGTGGAGTGAAACAATTCGTGTCCACGACGTGAAAAATGTTTCTTTAAAAGCTCACCACTGAAAACGATTGTACTTCGGTTTCTGTGTTCGTAGTTCGTAAGTGCAAATTTTCAAATGTGTGTAAATTCTTAAGGGACCATCGGTTCCTAGACTTACAAACTACTTAAGCCCACTTACGCTAAGAACAACACAAACACCCATGCCCGAAGGAGGACTCGAACCTCTGGCTGGAATGGCCACACAGTCCGGGGCATGACGCCTCAAACCGAGCGGCTACTCCGCGCGGCTGCAAATGTTTTGTAGAAGACCCGTTGTAATCGCTGCGTGACGATTAAGACATCAGACACCGTACCACGCAGACTACATTTAGCAAATAAAAACAAATACGCTTCGACTCAGAATCGAATCCTTGACCTCCTGCACGCTAACTCAAAATGCTATCCACTGCACCATTGCACAGCACTACCGTTATATTCTGACAGAGGTAGTTAACATACATGTGATCACAGTGTTGCCAAATTGTCAATCTTTAAGGTCCATCTACTACCGGAAATATGCGTGGGACGAAATATTGTGAGAGATATTTTTGTATTGTTAGTATGTGAGGAATCGTGCTGCGACGCCCGAGTGCGCTAATTTTTCTTCACCCTGTATATGTATGTATATATTATTTTATCGTCTCTTTGGGAGGACCTCGCTTACAGCGCTAGTTGAATTAACAGCCAGGGAGGAACATGTGCTACAGCTTCTCTGAAGCCAATGTTTTCATGTTTTTCGGGATGCATGAAACCTCCTGTAGATGGACGATGTTAGGCGACAGAATTGTCGGAAGGCCGCCTCCAAGAAGAAAGTGTTGGTGAAGCTGCGTCCGTTTCACATTGTCAAAGCCGCAGCTACAACCCACACTGCACTAAGCAAGTGAACTCCGCGTGCGTAGAAAAACCCTGGTGCAATTGTTCCCCTCGTTTTCACCCATTTTCATAAGATATATTTGCGTTTTCATAAATAAATTTGTGCGCTGAATGCATACAGATTACACGCAGGGGCGCTTTGTTTACACGTAAATTCTTTTGGGTAATAAGTTCAAATGAGAGGTATTTTCGGCGAGCCCCGCTCATCTTGCAGCTGTGTAATCGATACAAGGCCAAAAAATTGCTATCCGAACCATGGAATAATGCCCATTAATTCTGAGCAGTTGTATATCGATTACTACGCGCAGTTACTCTTTCAGCGGAGTCGTCGAATAACACTGATATGGCGAATGTATTTTTTTTCAATTACTTCAGATAACCGTACCGGAAGAGTCGGTACCATAAGTAATTAGCTGATCCCAGTTGAAGACCGACGTGGGGTGCTACCACTGCTGGAATCGTCACGCTGCCTGTGCACGGCTGGTAACCATAGTCACCAACCGTGCACAGGCAGGATGACGACTCCAGCGAGCGACCAAATGCTGTAAATTGCCCTGAAGATGACCCCATCGCGGGTTGAAACCGGGTGGCGGCAAAATAAATAATGCAATTGTGACTGTCATTTTGAATAATTAACTAATTCAACAGGATATGCAGTTCAGACAGGAACAAGGAAATGGGTGTATGCCAAATCAGAAACAATATAATACAGATACATACAATCAGAACCATATGCCAGATCACATGGCTAACAGTATGAATCAGACACATAATCTGTTATATAGGAATAATGCAAATTATGGTCATAACGATAAGAACGGCAATGACTCAGGTTTTACACCTAACCGGAGCAAACAATATAGATCGGATCGAAGACTTAATCCTATGAATAGTAACTATCTAAGCCAACGGCATTGCCGCAGTGGTAACACCGGTTCCCGTCAGATCACCGAAGTTAAGCGATATCGGGCTGGGCTAGCACTTGGATGGGTGACCATCCGGTCTGCCGAGCGCTGTTGGCAAGCGGGTTGCACCCAGCCCTTGTGAGGTTAGTTGAGGTGCTACATGACTGAGAAGTAGCGGCTCCGATCAATAAAACTGGTAGTGGCCGGGAGAGCGGTGTGCTGACCACATGCCCGTCCATATCCGCATCCAGTGACGCTGGGGGCTGAGGATTACACGCCAGCTGGTCGGTAGCGTTGGGCCTTTATGGTCTGTTCGGGAGGGGTTAAGTTTTTTAAGTAGCCATATAAGAAAAAATCAGAACCAACAGTGGCATCAGACAAACCACACGGTTCTGCAACAGCAATAATCAAATCAGTAGTGCCGAAAGTAGCCACTGATCATTACTGAAGGAACTGACGAACGTGCTCCCCAACCAGTGCCTCACTCGTTACACTAAGCTCAACCATATCGCACCCCAGAGGAGCGGACGAAGAGCCATCCAGTTGCTTTATACTGAATGTGAATTGTTTCAGATATAGTGATGATGTAGAACTAAAAACGTATCTCTGTGTTGATACAAATAAATGTGTCAGGGATTATCCACAAGTGCCGATCTCAGTGGTAAAAGCAAATATTAAAGCACTTCCTGTTACTGCTATACTGGACACTGGTGTTCCAGTCTATTTCCTGCAGTCTCTTGGAAAGGTTGTCTCAAAGAATGGAGTTGTCTTCATTACGTGCAAATAACTGTAGAATAGCTCGAGTTGTTGGCAACTAGTTGCAGATAGTGAAGGTACAAACGATGCTTATGCTAAAACTAGGAAATACGGAGATTCAATTCCCATTCGTAGTATTTAATAAAATTAGGGTCGATTTTGTCGAAGGATGGAAAAGTATGTGAGAGAAGGACAGAAGAATTGACTTCTCTGCTGGAAAGTTATTATTAAGTTTGATGTTGCCGATGTTCAGCGAGACCTGCTGGGAAAGGAGAGTAAAAATGAGTGATAGGGCAGAAGTGATTATTGACAATAACAAAAAGTGTTCCCAGGGACCAGAACACAAGGAAAAGATAGGCACTCCGTCAGAAATTAGGAGAGACTGAGAATCTCACACAGGATCAGAAGAGTCTGTTAGTAAATTTAATTAATAATTGTTGTAAGGTCTTTGAGAACAGGCCAGCTCTCGTAAAAGGACACACTTGAAACCTCGAAGCCCTCCCACACCAAACCTTCTGCCATAACTTTTAACCCATACTCTGGGGGCAGAAATCAGCAGTGTAAGGGGAAATTAATCGCATGATTTCCTGGGATTTGATCAAACTCTCAAGCAGTCTCTTGCAGCCCACTCCTGGTGGTCCTGAAACAAGATGGCGAAGTTCGCCTAGTGTTCGAAGCCCAGGTCGTAAATGGAATATTGTTCCGGTATGCATTCTGATTAAAAATCAGCATTGGCGGCCGAAGACTTCCGGCATAAGAAATCACCCTCATTCTGCCAACGGCCATGTCAGAGAGGGCGGAGGAGAGGACAGACGTTCAGGGCACTCTGTTGTCCTGGGGGAGGGAAACTGTCCCTAAAAGGCGGAAGAATCGGCAGTGATCAACGGCATGAGGCTGCAGAAGGCAATGGAAACCACTGCATTAAAGACACGTAACGAGTATACACAGGACATGTGCCTGTAAGTGAAAAGTGTCGTGATGATCTCTCCATTGGCAAAAGATCCCTGAATAGTTCCCCATTCGGATCTCCGGATGGTACTGCCAAGTGGGAGGTGACCATGAGAAAAAGATTGAATAATCAACGAAAGGGTAACGTTCTTCGAATCGGGGCGTGGAATGTCAGGAGCTTGAACGCGGCAGGGAAACTAGAAAATCTGAAAAGGGAAATGCAAAGGCTCAATGTAGATATAGTAGGGGTCAGTGAAGTGAAATGGAAAGAAGACAAGGATTTCTGGTCAGATGAGTATAGGGTAATATCTACAGCAGCAAAAATGGTATAACAGGAATGGGATTCGTTATGAATAGGAAGGTAGGGCAGAGAGCGTGTTACTGTGAACAGTTCAGTGATAGGGTTGTTCTTATCAGAATCGACAGCAAACCAACACCGACAACAATCGTTGAGGTATATATGGACGTCGCAAGCTGAAGATGAAGAGGTAAAGCAAGTATATGAGGGTAATGAGAGGGAAATACAGTACGTAAAGGGAGACGAAAATTTAATAGTCATGGGACACTGGAATTCAGTTGTAGGGGAAGAAGTGGAAGAAAAGGTTACAGGAGAATATGGGCTTGGAACAAGGAATGAGAGGGAGAAAGCCTAATTGAGTTCTCTAATAAGTTTCAGCTACTAACAGCGAATACTCTGTTCAAGAATCACTATTATCTCTACAGATCACTTACGTCTGTACATGGTGATCACCAAGCTGCAATATTTTTTGCAAATTTGTTAGTTGTTACATTCAAGACTTGCAAGTTGAACATTGACTTTACAGGTGTATAGTTTTAAGTTGGTGTATGTTAGTGGAAATGAGAATGTAGTGTCGATTCACTATCGTGATTGCCAGAGGGGCTCAATCAGGAAACAGCTGTGCGAGAACAAACAGAAAATTTTACTGTTTTGCTAATGTAAGATCTATTGAATCGGAGATACCACTAGGACTTATTCCATAGTATGGCTGTTTATAAGAACAAGATAATCGATAGCCAAAGGTTCAGTAGTTACTTCAGCTGCAACAGGATCACTGATTACACAAGTTCTACAAAATAGTAGGTCAAGCGCTATATCATAGGAGTGTAAAATGCAAAGAATTGATGTGTTTGCATTTCCAGTGACTATGAAAAGAGGCCCATGTTTGAGGCCATTTTGGTCATAAGATAGTTACTCCCAGGACATCAGGTGTAAGGTGTTGAAAGAGACTCACTACTGTCAATTATGACAAAAGAAGAAGTCAGACAATAAAGGTGGTAAGGGTCCATTGCTTTCAATTGTACCAGATAAGCTCCTAGCCAGCATTTGTGTGGATGTTGGTGGGCCAATGTCTAGTACTAGAAGTGGTTGTTAAGTATATAGTTGCTTTCTCTAATGTCTTCACGAAATATGTAGAGGTGTATCCGTTAAAGACAGCAACCTAAAACGATTACTTGGCGACTTCGTGCTGTAGGTGTGCGAGTCACACGCAGTACTGTCGGATAATGCTTCCAAATTTACTGTTTTGCTTGGAGAAATGTATTAACCAGAGTTGGTATTAAACGAATTCTTACCTCAAAGTATCATTCCAAACGAAATACTGTGGAACTGAGTTTTAGAGAGCTAAATAGATTTATGCATACCTATTGCCATGTCACACAAACCGCATGGATTGACTACCTGGGGAAATTTGAAGAAATCATGAACTATTTGCAAAGTACTACCACAAATTTCACACCAGCAGAACTGATGTTTCGTCAAGAATAGAATGGTGCGTAAATAAGATCCCCAACTTACTGAGAGTGAATCATCAATGGGAGGAAAAGGTTAGACGCAATGGTTAATCTCACAGAGAAGACGAGACTATACAAACAAGTATATGATAGAAAAAGGTTGCAGATGCAAAGTTTTAGTATTGGAGAATAAGTACTCCTGCGTATACATCCTAAGTCTTTAACGAATTCAATAATAGCGCGTTTTAAATCGAAAAAACTTTAACTTAAAAATCTACTTTTCAGTAATACACAAGTTTTCCATTCTCGTCATTCAGGTTCATAGAAAATTATTGCCACTGACAGTGGAATAATGTGCGCGACTCCAGGAACTTTACTGTTCGTATAACCTATTGCATCACGTGCTCCATGCCTTGCAAATTTAGCACATGTGCTCCTTGATGTACAGAACAGTGGGTCCCATCTATAAATTATTGTAATTTTTTGCTGTTTGATCGTCAACTAAATCTGTAAATTCTTTCTGCAAACTGCTGCAATGTCTTTCCATAGCAAATTTGCTGTAGCCATCGATTCTGCGACTTCACATCGCGTAACAGAATTTTTATCTCTCTCTTCCATCATTCCCACTCATTTTAAGGGCTTGTGACGATGGATCGCTAGGCTGCCCGTTTTTGTGGAAGCAGCCACTGGACGTGCAAGCTTCTTTTTTACCACGAACATATAAACAGCTCTGACACCACGATATTGTCGAATAGTAGAAAGTCGTGCCGACTGAAGAATACAGCACCATAATGCTAATTGAGATGTCAAGCTGTACCGAGTACATCCGAGATCTTTCGAACTCAGCCGAGGCGTGCTCGAGCATAGTTCGGCTTTATTAGTGACAGGCATTCTTTCATTCACATACATTTCGCAGATATAAATGAAAAAGAGTTAAATGCATTCAGACGAAATAAAAGGTTCGACGGAGAACAATTCAATGAAGATCCAGAGACGTTAAATGTTTAACTGTGAGAGAAATTCAGATATGCTGGAAATGTAATATAATTAATGTGTATTGACAACTGAAAAAAATATAATTAATGTGTATTGACAACTGAAAAATATGTCTCCCCGTGGGAGAGCCCGTCTATATAGAGCTCTCACATCATAGGTGGAAACAGTGGCAATAAAATTCCAGCCAGCTCAGTTATGCTAAACGTCAAGGTGACAGGAAATCTGGGTTCGATGGCTAATCTGTCACTAATTATCAGTTGCCATTAGACATTCATACTGATACAAAGTCATCATGTGGTTTCCTGGAAGAGCACAGAGTAATAGATGACCGAAAGTGTAGTTGAATGTGATGTGTAGCATATAATGTCGTCCTTACGTTTATTGTTTATAACACTGTATTAAGTAATATTAATAAATTACAGCTTTATTCAACACAATAAAATAACAAATGGCTCTGAGCACTATGGGATTTAACTTCTGAGGTCATCAGTCCCCTACAACTTAGAACTACTTAAACCTAACTAACCAAAGGACAGCACACACATCCATGCCCGAGGCAGGATTCGAACCTGCGACCGTAGCGGTCTCGCAGTTCCAGACTGTAGCGCATAGAACCGCTCGGTCACTCCGGCCGGCAATAAAGTAACAGTTTCAAAGGAAGTTCTTCTAACTTAAATGAACCCTTTTCGTCAGTGTCTCTATAAAGTGCGCTTTATCAAAACCTAATCCTTCTTCTTCCAGATCAGTGGAAATTTCTTTGAGCGCCATATTCTTTGTGGCCATGTCCGTTTACGGTTTATTGAAATAACGTTGCCTGCATTTTCAAACATACCTTGTCACTGTCTTCAATTACGTAACAATTTATGCTCCCCAGGCCAGTTTAAATAAGATGTTGAAGCTATTTAGCAGCGCTAACATTTCCATGTCACCAAAGGCTCATATTAATCATCGAGTCTGTTCTTAGCCACACGTCAATCGTTTCTAGGGGAAGTTGTGTCCCAATTGCTTTTGGGCTCCCTAAGACTTGTGGACGTGTGTGTTGGAAAAAAAAAGTGAAACTGTGTCGCAACACTTCAGCAGAGAGACACCAGTCGCAATCCACTTTATCTTATTGTGCAATAGTTCTGGTCGAAAGGAGTCTACTACTAGTATGAAACCAGGCATTAGTATAAGGAAGCCATTTCTGTGAATGTATGTTTCGCTCACAGCAATAATTATGGACCGTGGGTACACCATATGAGTCATAAGGAATACATCTAAATATACGTAGATACTCCGCCACCCAGTGTAAGGTGCATGGTGGAGGGTACCGTGTTCCAAAACTAGTCATTTCCTTTCCTGTTCCATTGCCAAATAGAGTGAGGGAAAAACGACTGACTGTATGCCTCTGTATGAACCAAAATTTCTTGTATCTTATATTCGTGGTCCTTACATTGGCGACATATATACTGGCGGCAGCAGAGACGTTCGGCTGTCAGCTTCAAATGCCGGTCCTCTAAATTTTCTCAATAGAGTTTCTTGAACGTCGACTTCTATCCATATTCCCATTTGAGTTCCTGAGGCATCTCCGTAATACTTACTTGTTGTCCGAACATACCGGCAACAAATCTAGCAGCCCACCTCTGATTTGCTTCGATGTCTTCCTTCAATCCGACTGGTTCGGTTCCCAAGCACTCGAGCAGTACTCAAGAACAGCTGGCACCAACATCCTACATGCGGCCTCCTTTACAGGTCAACCACTCTTTCCTAAAATTCTCCCAGTAAACTGCTGTCGACCATTCGCCCTTCCTACCACAGTTCTCACATGCTCTTTCCACCTCATATCACTTTGCAACGTTACTCCCAGATATTTAAACTACTTGACTGTCAAGCAAGACACTAGTAACACTGTATCCTAACATAACAGTTTTGTTCTTCCGCATTAACTTACATTTATCCACATTTACGGCTAGCTGCCATTCATCACACCAACCGGAAATTTTGTATATGTCGTCTTGTATCTTACTACAATAAGTCAACTTCGGCATCTCACCATACCCGATGGCATCATCAGCAAACAGCCACAGATTGCTGCCCACTCTGTCCCCCAAATCATTTATATACACTCCTGGAAATGGAAAAAAGAACACATTGACACCGGTGTGTCAGACCCACCATACTTGCTCCGGACACTGCGAGAGGGCTGTACAAGCAATGATCACACGCACGGCACAGCGGACACACCAGGAACCGCGGTGTTGGCCGTCGAATGGCGCTAGCTGCGCAGCATTTGTGCACCGCCGCCGTCAGTGTCAGCCAGTTTGCCGTGGCATACGGAGCTCCATCGCAGTCTTTAACACTGGTAGCATGCCGCTACAGCGTGGACGTGAACCGTATGTGCAGTTGACGGACTTTGAGCGAGGGCGTATAGTGGGCATGCGGGAGGCCGGGTGGACGTACCGCCGAATTGCTCAACACGTGGGGCGTGAGGTCTCTACAGTACATCGATGTTGTCGCCAGTGGTCGGCGGAAGGTGCACGTGCCCGTCGACCTGGGACCGGACCGCAGCGACGCACGGATGCACGCCAAGACCGTAGGATCCTACGCAGTGCCGTAGGGGACCGCACCGCCACTTCCCAGCAAATTAGGGACACTGTTGCTCCTGGGGTATCGGCGAGGACCATTCGCAACCGTCTCCATGAAGCTGGGCTACGGTCCCGCACACCGTTAGGCCGTCTTCCGCTCACGCCCCAACATCGTGCAGCCCGCCTCCAGTGGTGTCGCGACAGGCGGGAATGGAGGGACGAATGGAGACGTGTCGTCTTCAGCGATGAGAGTCGCTTCTGCTTTGGTGCCAATGATGGTCGTATGCGTGTTTGGCGCCGTGCAGGTGAGCGCCACAATCAGTACTGCATACGACCGAGGCACACAGGGCCAACACCCGGCATCATGGTGTGGGGAGCGATCTCCTACACTGGCCGTACACCACTGGTGATCGTCGAGGGGACACTGAATAGTGCACGGTACATCCAAACCGTCATCGAACCCATCGTTCTACCATTCCTAGACCGGCAAGGGAACTTGCTGTTCCAAGCTGTTCCAACAGGACAATGCACGTCCGCATGTATCCCGTGCCACCCAACGTGCTCTAGAAGGTGTAAGTCAACTACCCTGGCCAGCAAGATCTCCGGATCTGTCCCCCATTGAGCATGTTTGGGAATGGATGAAGCGTCGTTTCACGCGGTCTGCACGTCCAGCACGAACGCTGTCCAACTGAGGCGCCAGGTGGAAATGGCATGGCAAGCCGTTCCACAGGACTACATCCAGCATCTCTACGATCGTCTCCATGGGAGAATAGCAGCCTGCATTGCTGCGAAAGGTGGATATACACTGTACTAGTGCCGACATTGTGCATGCTCTGTTGCCTGTGTCTATGTGCCTGTGGTTCTGTCAGTGTGATCATGTGATGTATCTGACCCCAGGAATGTGTCAATAAAGTTTCCCCTTCCTGGGACAATGAATTCACGGTGTTCTTATTTCAATTTCCAGGAGTGTATATAGAGAACAACAGCGGTGCTATCAGACTTCAAATGGCTCTGAGCACTATGGGACTTAACTTCTGAGGTTATCAGTTCCCTAGAACTTAGAAGTACTTAAACATAACTAACCTAAGGACATCACACACAGCCACGCCCGGGGCGGGATTCGAACCTGCGACCGTACGGTCGCTCTGTTCCAGACTGCAGCGCCTAGAACTGCTCGGCCACTCCGGCCGGCTATCAGACTTCCCTGGGGGACTTCTGACGATAGCCTTGTCTTTGATCAGCATTCGCCGTCGAGGACAACATATTACTTAAGATGTCTTCCAGCCACTCACATATCTGTGTACTTATTCCATATGCTCGTATCTTCGTTAACAGCCTGTAATGGGGCACCATTTCAAATGCATGCCGTAAATTTATAAATATGGAAAGTACATGTTGCCCTTCGTCTACAGTTCTCACTATATCACTTGAGAAAAGGATAAGCTGAGTTTCAGGGGAGACAGGCTTTGTAAAACCATGCTGATTCGTGGACATAAGCTTCTCAGTCTCAGGAAAGTCTGTTATATTTGAACTGAGAATATGTTCTAGGATTCTGCAGCAATCAGAAGTTAAGTCTGTAACTTTGCCTGTCCTTTCTTTTCCCTTTCTTATATGCTTGAGTCACCTGTTCTTTTTTCCAGTCGCTTGAGAATCTCCGCACAGTCGTCGAAGTAAGGAACATTATGGAAAACACTGGTGAGAAGACAGGACAGGTTATAGGAAATGTGAATGTCGTTACACTCCCACCCTTTTAACCACATTTGATCCTTTCTTTTGACTCTTCTGCAGTAGCGGTCAGAGCTACGAAAGTAAGCGTTGAAATCACACGTTCTCTTATGTGTGGCCGAGGTAAACATTTCAGAGACACCGCTACTCGGAATCGACACGAAAAGGCCTCAACAGGATGCATAAAAGGCTCCAATGAAACCAAACCTTCCCATAGGGCGTTGTTTCAAACACATTTACGTGGTCGGAAACGACAGTTCGCAGTATGATGAGGAACAGAACGACGATCTTCACAATCTTTGAACTGCTGACTCCAACCAGACGAGGTAACTCTTCTCCAAGATCTTTGCAAGCCAGCAACCTCACTTATTGCAGAAAGAAACATACGACATTCAGCAAATTATTGGTCATTCTTACAGAACCAGGTCTGTTTCAAGACCGTCACAAATAGTTCAAATGGCTCTGAGCACTGAGGTCATCAGTCCCCTAGAACTTAGAACTACTTAAACCTAACTAACCTAAGGACGACACACACATCCATGCCTGAGGCAGGATTCGAACCTGCGACCGTAGCGGTCGCGCGAATCCAGACTGTAGCGCCTAGAACCGCTCGGCCACGCCGTCCGGCCCCTATCATATCTGACCCTAAGCTGTTGATAGATACAGACAGATGTGTGGGTACTCAGAAAACCGGTTTATTTTGTACCTAGCGATTTGTTTCTCGCAATGAAAAAAATGGTTCAAATGGCTCTGAGCACTATGGGGCTTAACCTTTGAGGTCATCAGTCCCCTAGAAGTTAGAAGTACTTAAACCTAACTAACCTCCGGACATCACACACATCCATGCCTGAGGCAGGATCCGAGCCTGCGACCGTAGCGGTCGCGCGGTTCCAGGCTGAAGCGCCTAGAACCGCTCGGCCACACCGGCCGGCTCTCGCAATGAAACCTCGATTTACACGCACGAGTGATGAGATATCTGACACACCTTAAGTTTGCAAAAGATGATTTATTTTGAAGCCTGTGCTTGAATGATACTTCCACGCATCTCCAACAAAGAAAAATTTCTCGCTTATCGCAAATGCTGCAGCATCATCTGGATATCCATTTTCGTAAGCTTTCTTGTATCATCTGATAGATTTGTTGCTGCAAGTAAATCTAAGAGGAAAACGTAGTGCAACTTTTCCTACAGACACTGACGGCAGTTCCATCTCTGCACGACGAATAGTTTCTGAGCGAGGGCGAGGTGAATAATATATAACCTTATGCCTGTGTTCGTTGTGAGATGTAGCATCTCTTCGTGACATCCTCGCTCCGTGCCTTCACGTGCTCCAACGGAAGTGTCGATGCTGAAGTAATTTTGAACAGAGTGTAGTCGACGTGGGCAGTCGATACAAAGCCACAGGGACTGGTGGGCAGCGTCAGTCAGTCTAATTGAGTTCCCATTGCAGGTGGTCTGTTGAGTGACCGGAAATACTAGCTCCCCTGCATCGCTCCTCCGCGCTCCATTTTCAGTCATTGTCTCTGACGTCGGAACCGGATGCTCGCAGCGGTGCGGAGCTGCGGTTTCCCTGGAGACGGTGATTCACGACTAGCAGCGGGCGAAAAGCGGGAGAACAGCCGGTGGCTGCGTCATCGCTGCGGTCTAAGTAGACGGCTACTTTGTTCCAGAGGAACACCCGCGTGGAGACGGGACGGCGAATCCGCAGGAAATGCCACCAGTCGGTAATTACGCGACCGCTGATGGAAATCGGACGGAATGCCCGCGCTGTGTTTTAGCTGTCACACGGCCGGCCGCGCGGTCGGTATTCAGGGAACTCGATTGCGGCATCACCGATCTCGGCCATTAGACGTACGTCTTACGTCCGGCTAACTTTGCAAATGGCCTCGTGAAAGCAGTATTCCACATGAGCGGAGGATAAAAACTGGAAATTATGTGGCAGATCACGTTGCAAATATTCACGAAAGGAAATCCGAAGGAGGGATAGTTCATTAGGCAATTTACCTCCTACGTTTCCCGAGAGATGACGTTGATTGCATGCAAATAATTCCGTAGGATATCACCGTAATTTAGTAGCGATTTACAGTGATACTCTAGCTCCGGTTGTCCCCGGGAACTATTACCAAAATCTGACGTATTTCCAGCGGGGCTCTAAAACTGAAAAGTGACCAGCGCCTGAGTTAGAGCTAATTATAAAACGATCAACTGCAGATTTTAAGTTATTTTACCATCTATATTTACGAAAGGAGAAAATTATGTTTGCACTATCCTGTTCATAGACAATAGGCCGGCCCGCATCTCGTGGTCGTGCGGCAGCGTTCTCGCTTCCCACGCCCGGGTTCCTGGGTTCGATTCCCGGCGGGGTCAGGGATTCTCTCTGCCTCGTGATGGCTGGGTGTTGTGTGATGTCCTTAGGTTAGTTAGGTTTAAGTAGTTCTAAGTTCTAGGGGACTGATGACCATAGATGTTAAGTCCCTTAGTGCTCAGAGCCACAATAGGCGAACCAAGCGACTAGTTGCGCCCTGAACAATCATGTCCGGTTAACAGGACATAAATTCGCGAATCATTTGTATTCAAATGCAGACTACTATACGGCTATATTTATAATTTGAAAAGAGTGTTCCATATTTAATTTCTTAACA
Source organism: Schistocerca cancellata (assembly GCF_023864275.1). Taxonomy (NCBI): domain Eukaryota; kingdom Metazoa; phylum Arthropoda; class Insecta; order Orthoptera; family Acrididae; genus Schistocerca; species Schistocerca cancellata. Next base: position 352,022,348 of record NC_064633.1, read on the forward strand.
ATATTAAACTGCAACATTCACAAATTATTCACCTGTTTCAAACATGTGAAGAAAAAAAAACAAGAAATCTCGCTTAAGAACCAGTTAAAATGAAAAATAAAATGAAATAAATTTAGAAGCAAGTTACTTGAAATATAACCAACTCTATAGCATTCCACCACCATTCCATTACGAGAGTCATGAAAGGACATCAGGTTCGTTCACATGCGAACACAGGCGTGCAAATGCGACTTTCACTCTACATCTTGTTAAAATAATGCGCAGTATTTGTCAGTGTCGTCTTCCAACTTCCTGCAGAACATGCGAGCAGCGTCGTATTTCTGACACCGACACTCAGTACCGCCTGAAATATTTAGCCAGTATTTCTTAACTCATCCCACATTTCAATGGTTATTATGACAGTTGCATTTTCTTTTCTTAAAGGCGCACCTCTTGGCTCGTTCGCCTACGGTGCACATTCTAAGCCATTGTTTCCTGTTTACATGTCAGTTTGGGTATTTTTGTTTGTTTTAATTTTCACAACGTTCCTTGTAGGCTCACATAGCTTGACATACTCCATTTTCTCTTTTTTTACCTTCAATCAGTACTTCCGTTTTATTAATTGTACATCGTTCTGTTTTTGTAATGTAATTGTTTTTTGAGAAGCGACAATGAACTACTCAAAAGCTTCACAAATTCTTTTCCAATAGTAAAACACCAAATAAGTCCCCTCATGTGTCTGACGTGACATGATGTTTGAAACGCTTATTGGTCCTGGTAAAGGGTATCTGATGCTTAGTACTGTTCTTATTTACACACTATTAATCACTCGTCGCTCACATAAGGCACTCCATTACTAATGATGTGATAACTCGTTGACTGTGACCTGCTGCTTTCATTTACTGAGCATGCAAATACGAAATCTCCCACCACTGTGCACTGTAATGTGGTCGCCAGCAGGCTCCTCTACGATGAATCGTATTCTGCGCGAATTAACGAAGTCACGCACAACATCGTTGTTGACCGCAGATCTGCGATTTCTGAGAACACTAGTCTGACGAAACAGGTTTCTTAAAATTTCTTAATTGGCCTAAACTCGGACTTGACTCTCTCCAGAATATTGTACGGAAATTGCAAGCACATTCCGCATACTTGAGTAGGAATGTCACCAGTTGCCAAAGTATACAAACGAAGCAGAGACAAAATATAGAACCATTCCAGGGGCGATACGGACCATGAGTGAGGAAATCCACTGACAAAGGACAGATTGAACGCGTAAGCTAGGTTGTTATGCCGCGTCATGTTCCTACTGGCGGAATAGCTTACTGACTATGCTCACTGTTGAGAGCGGACTGTTTACTTGTAGTCTTGTACGGCGATACAAAAGCAATCCTTTGTGAGTCGTTTAATCTTCTGGTTATAAAAGTCCAGTCCAGTTAAGAAACTACACACAAGATGAAAACTAAAATACAGAGTCAAAACCATTAAGTATGGGACCCAGTTGCACAAAAGAAATTTCATTCCTTTACCGGTATCAGGCATCTAGTACCATTCTTCAGAAGGATATAAATATCACATTATTTGTGAGCATCAAAAATAAGATTACTGCAAGAAACCAAACAACAAGTGCAAATATCTAACTGAAATTGGCTGATCTTCCGGTCGTCCGCGTATTCTCAACATGATACTTCGACGCCATACTGCTACATCTTCATCAGGTGCTCCCTAAGAACACCTGACGAAGACGAGTACCGGCGTCGCAATGTGTTGGGAACAAGCGGTCGGCCGGCAGAACATTCGATCTCAGCGAGATGACAATGATTCGCCGACAAAGTCTGAGCTTTTCCAAGTGCAGACATCTTACCTGAACTGGACTTAATCTGCTAATGATTAGCTAATTAGCCCTAGTTCTGTCATAATGTCTGCACTTGTCGTTTGCTTTCCTTATAGCATATTTGTACAAGCACTATGATCTACATGACCACAGAACTATGCCACGTACACTTTTTGACGCTCACAAATAGTGCGATAACTTTAACCTTCTGAAGTCGGCAGTAGGTGCCCGAAAAAATTTCTTTTACGGATCTCTCTGCTGATAATTTCAACAAATAGAAATACAGTTGCTGAAGATGCAAGAAGTACTCCAATCAAGTATGGGACACAACAAAGTGTGAACTGAATTCACTCCCGTTCTTTCCCTGTTTAAATGTGCACCAATCTGCCAAGCAAATTACAGATTCGATAGTAATATCGTTGGGTTTGGATTATTTTTAATTGTGGCCTTTCTCGCTTCCCACGCCCGGGTTCCCGGGTTCGATTCCCGACGGGGTCAGGGATTTTCTCTGCCTCGTGATGGCTGGGTGTTGTGTGCTGTCCTTAGGTTAGTTAGGTTTAAGTAGTTCTAAGTTCTAGGGGACTTATGACCACAGCAGTTGAGTCCCATAGTGCTCAGAGCCAATTGTGGCCTTCAGAATATTTTTCTAGATAGAAAGTGACATATATACCATATCCTGTTGAAATTGTTACAGGTGTTACAATCATTTAGCTTAAATAATTTTTCCGCCTCTAGACACAAGGTACTAGTTGTGTCTTATACGAGTGGTAACTGTCTGTTTCCACTAAGTCATATGTCTGGTTGATAGTGTTTCATGCGTTCCAGAGCTATGCTGAACACACACACGCACCCCCCCCCCACACACACACACACACATACGCGCGCGCAATTCTCGAAACACACACAACACTGGTATAATGTTCCAGAATATTTATTATTTGTCACACGAACCGGTTTTCGACTATTACGCAATCATTAGGTACAAACATAAGTGTATAGTGAGGTGAAATTTTGTTGGATCAATGAATTTAAACTAGTGAATTCACAAATATCTCCATTTCCACAGAGGAAAGTGTTGATGTTAGAATTAGGAATAAAACAGGAGGGATTATTTCAGTGTAAATGCGATGTAAGACTAATTAACTGAGATAACTATGTGACATATTAACTGGTGGACTACAGACAAATTATAATAGTTGTACATAGAATAAAGCAACTGAATAATAAATTTTGGTGACGTATTCCAAAGGTCAGACAGGCAGAGCAATATGTATCCCCTTAAAGGAACACCACAGAAGTTCGAAACTTAGAAAAGGAGACTCTTCCTTTGCAGATCACCTGATTGTAGAAGGCCATAGTAACAAGGTGAAACATGAAGCATCACATCACATCCATAGGGGAAGGAAGATGAAATATCTCGATATAACGGAAAGTGAGAAACACGTGTCCTTCAATCGAAGCTTAGTACTGAATGACCAGAGTTAATTCTCTTACTCGCCACTTATAACTGGAGGTTCTACTCATAATCCCATCCAGACCATGTTGCAAATTACTCCTCTTGTTCACATGCCCCATTTCCTTTATTCAAGTTCCTATAATTTGTCTCACTGTGTTAAAAAATTTCACTTTGTTTATCCAAAGATGTTTCACTCACCTGCTTAATGTCACTATTACATCTTATCTATTTTTAATTTAGGACCTATTAAAGGAAAGATTATTTTTTACAGACACATCCTTGGAATATGTCACCAAAATTTATTGTTCAATTGTTTCTTTCTATGTAGAACTATGGTAATTTGTCTGTAGTCCATTAGTTAATCTGTCACATATTTATCTTGGCTAATTAATCTTATATCACGTCTACACTGAAATAATCGCTCTTATTCTATTCCTAATTCTGATATTAAAATTTTCATCTTTGTAAATAGAGATTATACACGCACTAGTTTAAAATGTTTGATCCAACAAAATTTGACTGCTTCGCATACTTATCTTTGTACCTGATGATGGCATAAAGCTGAAAACCGGTTCGTGTAACAAATACTAAATATCGTAGAATTTTACAACATTGTTGTCTATGTTTCATTCATAATACGTAAAATATTCTACCAAGAAACGACCGAAGAGTCTTTCAATGGAATTCACGCTCCGTAGCGCCTCAAACGTGTTTAGTCGACGATTTTAGGGGTAAGGCAACTTGAGTTGAGAGTCATGTTCTTCGTATCACTGTAGCACTACTCCGCCCGCATCTCGTGGTCGTGCGGTAGCGTTCTCGCTTCCCACGCCCGGGTTCCCGGGTTCGATTCCCGGCGGGGTCAGGGATTTTCTCTGCCTCGTGATAGCTGGGTGTTGTGTGGTGTCCTTAGGTTAGTTAGGTTTAAGTAGTTCTAAGTTCTAGGGGACTGATGACCATAGATGTTAAGTCCCATAGTGCTCAGAGCCATTTGAACCATTTAGCACTACTCCGGCCATGCGAAAAGGACAGTTACCCTGCTGGAAGATGCCATCACCGTCATGGAAGACATCAAGTTCGAAGGGGAGCGGGTGTTACACAATGATGTTCATGTAGTCCACAGGTACCACGGCGCCTTAGAGTACTATCACAGGTGCCACAGAAGCCCGTTCGCCAGGATTACAGCATATTCGGACACGACTGTCAAGCTGCTGTAGCACGAAACTTGATTCACCGCAGTCAGCGGCGCCTTGCATTGATTCACGGTCCAGTCCCGATAATCCCGTACCTACTGCAAACGCAACTGACGATGTAGGTCGAAATAGTGACGCGTAGGGGCCCCATGCTGCGGAGCCACGTGTCCGACAGCGTCCGCTGAGCGGTGTGCTTCGAAACACTTGGGCCGCACCAGTTGTCAAGTCTGCCACTTCATGCTTTACAGACGGGGCAAGCCTTCGCGCACCAAGTTCTGTTTTTGAGGAGTGGACGTCCAACGGATTGTCCTCTGGACGACTGGTTTCGACGGAGCTATGCCGTCTAAAATCATTGGGGGAAGTGGCAACAAAACGACTATTCACGTTGGTGTGTAGAATATATGAGTCTGGCGATATGTCATCTGAGTTTCAGAAAAGCATCATCCACACAATTCCTAAGACGGCAAGAGCTGACAAGTGCGAGAATTATCGCACAATCAGCTTAACAGCTCATGCATCGAAGCTGCTTACAAGAATAATATACAGAAGAATGGAAAAGAAAATTGAGAATGCACTAGGTCACGATCAGTTTGGCTTTAGGAAAAGTTAAGGGACGAGAGAGGCAATTCTGACGTTACGGCTAATAATGGAAACAAGGCTAAAGAAAAATCAAGACACTTTCATAGGATTTGTCGACCTGGAAAAAGCGTTCGACAATATAAAACGGTGCAAGCTGTTCGAGATTCTGAAAAAAGTAGGGGTAAGCTATAGGGAGAGACGGGTCATATACAATATGTACAACAACCAAGAGGGAATAATAAGAGTGGACGATCAAGAACGAAGTGCTCGTATTAAGAAGGGTGTAAGACAAGGCTGTAGCCTTTCACCCCTACTCTTCAATCTGTACATCGAGGAAGCAATGATGGAAATAAGAGAAAGGTTCAGGAGTGGAATTAAAATACAAGGTGAAAGGATATCAATGATACGATTCGCTGATGACATTGCTATCCTGAGTGAAAGTGAAGAAGAATTAAATGATCTGCTGAATGGAATTAAAAGTATAATGAGTACAGAGTATGGATCGAGAGTAAAACGAAGAAAGACGAAGGTAATGAGAAGTAGTAGAAATGAGAACAGCGAGAAAAACATCAGGATTGATGGTCACGAAGTCAATGAAGTTTGCTACCTAGGCAGTAAAATAACCAATGACGGACGGAGCAAGAAGGACATCAAAAGCAGACTCGCTTTGGCAAAAAAGGCATTTCTGGCCAAGAGAAGTCTACTAATATCAAATACCGGCCTTAATTTGAGGAAGAAATTTCTGAGGATGTACGTCTGGAGTACAGCATTGTATGGTAGTGAAACATGGCTGTGGGAAAACCGGAACAGAAGAGAATCGAAGCATTTGAGATGTGGTGCTATAGACGAATGTTGAAAATTAGGGGACTGATAAGGTAAGGAATGAGGAGGTTCTACGCAGAATCGGAGAGGAAAGGAATATGTGGAAAACACTGATAAGGAGAAGAGACAGGATGATAGGACATCTGCTAAGACATGAGGGAATGACTTCCATGGTAGTAGAGGGAGCAGTAGAGGGCAAAAACTGTAGAGGAAGACAGAGATTGGAATACGTGAAGCAAATAATTGAGGACGTAGGTTGCAAGTGATACTCTGAGATGAAGAGGTTAGCACAGGAAAGGAATTCGTGGCGGGCCGCATCGAACCAGTCAGTAGACTGATGACAAAAAAAAAAAATGCTGTCGTGATCAGATGATTTAAAATTGTTTACAGCATGTTGTCCATCAGTGTTGTAAGTGGCTTCATATTGCATATGGTAGTGGGAAATGCATAAGCAATGCGAAGCGACTTGCAACGCTGATGGACAATATGCTGTAAAAATTTTAAAGCATAACATACGATGATGATAGTGAAGTTCTGTCAAAACCAGTCATCCGATAAAATACTTTGTTAGCGATCTTGGATTGTGAAGTTTTCTTCAGTTACCCTCTGCCGAAATCGCTTATGACAGAGTATTTACACATCTGCAGTTCATATATTTGCTAGAATGGGTTTCATCTCTGCTATGGTGGCATTATTTGCCTCATCATTACGTAAACCGGTAATCACAAAGCAGAAGCAGCGATCCTGATGAAGACTGCTTACAATAGTGCCATACCCTAGGAGTTTTATTGTATATGACTATGCCACACACCAAAGAATTTTATCGAAATTAGATTAATTACTATTCGGAAAGTAAGATCCGATCTATTGCGGGATGAAAACCGAAGCTAAAATCAGATGAAGCTTTGCACAGATGTTGGGTTGTGCGTCTAGTATGCCTGTTGTCACGTCGCTCTATTCAGTTCTGCGCTCACAGTGAGCACGTAAAGATGCTGCCTGCACGTAAAGATAGTGCCTCCCCCCAAGTATGAGTGCCGGCGAGAGATTTCGCTTGATTTAATGCAGCCCACCCAACGTAACTTGTCTTGCAATTCGTTCCTTATGACAGTTTTCAGCCGCACACTGCAGGGACAATGAGAACGGTACAGCAGCGTGCCCGATGGGAAGTGTTTGCACCCGCCATACAGCCCGGACTTAGTTCCGATTTTCATCTCTGCTCTCATGAGCTGCTGACTACGAAGAGAAAACTTTAGCACAGACAACAACCTGCAGATCGAGGTAGAAAATTGGCAAAGAATACAAGCGGCTACCTTCTGTCACAAGGATACCTTCTATGACGAGGATATTGGAAAGTTGGCATAATGCTACGACAGATGTCTTAGTCGGAGCGGCGACTGCGTGGAAAAATAGCTGGAAGGTGTGGTTAACAGGTGCAAATAAAACATTTTGGTTTTCACTGTGTTTTCCATTAGCAACCGACCGAATCTAACTTTCCGAATAGTCATCATACATAACTACAGTTATCGGAGCTTAAGAGCGTTGTAATCAATATTCTTACAAATGAAATTTTATTAGTATTTTTTTATTACAAAAGCAAGTCGTAAATTCTCTTTTTAAATGTTTCCATGATTTTCTAAGATAATGGTATTTTGTGTTTTCCACTGTCGAACTTCACATGTTAGTTGGTTAAACACAAGAAAGATAAAAGGCGGAGGGTTTATGTGTTAATGCTGTATAATGTATGTCATTAACTGAGGCTGTGCAATATTCTGGCCCCATATACGGGGTGAGTCACTAGAATTACTCCAAAAGTATGATAGTAGCTGAAAAGTTTGTGGGACAAATGTTGCACCAGACAAAGGGGGCCATAATATGGCGTTAATTTTTTGTTGCTAGGTGGGGTCGCGTCAGAGTTATGAAGGTCAACTTTGTTTTCTTTTTTAAATGGGATGTTATAGTTTCGTACTTATTTTCAGACAGCGGCTATCCAATGATGCGTAACAGTAAGGTCTTTGAAGGTCAACGAAGGGCACTAAGGTGGCATGAACGTCCATTTACAGGAGGTGTTCGAAGTAATGACCATTGGTATCAATGCAATGCTGCAATCTTCTTATCATGGATTGAGTGGTATTCCTTATCACATCGGCACTTATCGAAGCACATGCTCTGACAATTTTCTCTCGTATATGGTGCAAATAGTAAATATTCGCCCAATATAGAGAATCCATCTAATGTGCCGTTGATACGTAAACACCATTCGACGGTTTCGCAATACAACACTAACAGGAAAGATAAGACTAGTATCGTCTAATCAAGCGAATGTGAAGAATATGTCGAAGAACAACTTCTCATTTGCGGAGAATGCCAACAAAATTCATTGAGACCTAGAGACTTATACGCTGAAAGATATCCTCAACGTACTCACCTTACAAATAGTTCATTTAAATATGTGTATGATAAATTGAGAAAAACTGGATCTTTAACGCACCGGAAACATATCCGGAAAAGAAGGTTACTAACGAGGAAACATAAATTGGTACTCTTGCCACTGTGGTTCGAGATCCTTGTGTTAGTTCACGTCAAATCACAAGGGAATCTGGCATGGGTCAGAGTAGTGTAGTTCGAGTTCTGCATCGCCATAAATATCATCCTTACTATATCAGTTCAAATGGCTCTGAGCAGTATGGGACTTAACTTCTGAGGTCATCAGTCCCCTAGAACTTAGAACTACTTAAACCTAACTAACCTAAGGACATCACACACATCCATGCCCGAGGCAGGATTCGAACCTGCGACCGTAGCGGTCACGCGGTTCCAGATCGTAGCGCCTAGAACCGCTCGGCCACTCCGGCCGGCTTACTATATCAGTCTCCACCAAATATTAACTGGTACGGATTGTATGCATCGCATTGAGTTCTGCTGATGGGCTCAACTTCAGATTCAGAGGGATGAAACATTTAATAATTTGATTTTATTTACTGACGAGGCTAAATTAATGAACCATGGAAAAGTTAATTTGCATAACATGCATTACTGGGCAACTGAAAATCCATGTTGGCTGCTGCAAGTTGCACACCAGGAACCGTGGTCGGTGAATATATAGTGTGGGATTCTGGAGGACAGAAATTACGCCTCTATTTCATCGAAGGTAATCTTAATGGTAGGAGGTACACCACATTCCTGCAAGAAACATTATGTCTGTTATATGAAGAAATACCTTTAGGAACAAGGAACAGAATGTGGTATCAACACGATGTGTGTCCGGCACATTTTTCGCTCATTGCTAGAAATGAGTTGCAGAGACAATTCCCAAATCGTTGGGTTGGACGCGGAGGAGATGTGTCGTGGTAAGCTCGTTCGCCAGACTTGACGTCTCTGGAGTTTTTTCTTGTGGTGATTCATAAAAGACAGTGTTTATAAAGACGTTTCAACTACATCTGAAGATATGCGAGACAGAACAGTCAGAGAATGTGCTTCGATAAGTGCCGATGTGATGAGGAATACCACTCGATCCATGATAAGAAGATTGCAGCACTGCATTGATAATAATGGTCATCACTTCGAACGCCTTCTGTAAATGGACGTTCATGCTACCTTTGTGACCCCACAGCCTGCCTTCGGCGGTGCTACGGCACGGACGTCTGTTTACGTCCCTGCCGGAGAAGTTCGCGCTCGCGCAGTTGTTTACCTCTTCGGCGTACTCGCGCGTTTAGACGACTCGATATAGAATGGCACATGCATACCGAAAGTCGACTCTCAAGATTAGTTTTTCGAATGAATATGCGAGACCCAAAGCCTACGAAGTAGAAAGGTTCCTACGAGACGAAGTTAAACTTGACTACAACGAACTTGTCGGAATCCACCTCTCCATAGTGAGCAGTGTCGTTTACGTCAAGCTGATTAACGATGCAGTATGTGACAGAATCATCCGAGATACTAAACATGGACTCAAATTTCCGCACTCTGATGGACATGTTGGACAAGTAATCATTGATCACGCAGGACTGGGCATACGAAACATACGTATTTTCGAACTTCCCTTCGAGGTTCCGTCTGACTTTGTCGTTGACGCCTTACGCCCATATGGAAGAGTGCTTAGCCACGTTGAGGAAAAATGGTCCAACTTCACGACTTACCCCGTTCTCAATGGGGTGCATCAAATCAGAATAGAACTGACACAACATGTACCCTCGTACTTGTTCATCGGCGGATGTAGAGCTATAGTCATCTACGATGGACAACCCAAAACATGCTCAGGCTGCGGGAAAGAGGGCCACGTCCGTTCCGAATGTATGCAGCGGAGGATAGTGCAAGTTCCAAACGGCGAACCCGTGCCTACGTCCACGTTGACGCCGCTACCACTAACGTATGCGGAAGCATTTCGAACAGATCCCATCCCGAAGAATGACCAGATACAGAATCCTGACAGTTTACGGCAACAGACTGCAACCGAGACCGCCTCCAGTGACGAAACGACGCACACTTCCGCCGCTCCGGTGCCGACGACGCCCTTAACCGAGCGGAAACGATCGGTAGGAGGTATGGAAATTGATCCTGCTGTTGTGCCGACAGCTGCTTTCGTCCCTGAGCACCGGGAGTCACTTCCGCACTCGGATACGGAGGCGCACACGCGCAAACAACGATCGCCGAAGCGGCACAAGAAACGACGGCTAGCGCCGTCGGATACCTGCTTACTGCAGTCCACGTCAGACGGACTTGGGTGTAACGTCGATACAGGGCATCCGGATGCGCAACGTGAGGTTCTACCTCCCACACAGCAGTACGACGCGAATCATACTGGACAGGGGTTGAATACAGACACACCGGACGGAAAGCCCACGGAAGGAGTCCCTCCACCCACCGCAGCAACGCCACTGCCTTCGGTCAGCCAGGCCGGAGAGACACGAGGGGAGGTGGACCTCCAGCACAGGAACTGGGCCGACGAATCCGATACTGACCCACACACCGACGACGTACCCGCAATGGCGAGTGCCGCGTCCACCGGATGTTAACCACGCAGAAGATGCAGACTGACGCACAGACAGCATGTCGCCGAGCAGCGGCACACAAATTAACATAAGCGTTCATGTGCGCTTTACGCACTGAGGAACAGCGGCAGGCATATCGAACAGCCTCTATTAATATTAATACGATCAGAACGCCTGTCAAATTGCAATTATTACGAGACATGTTGCATGCATCAGACGTCGACATCGTTCTGCTGCAGGAAGTATGTGTTGAGAGCTTCAAAATGGTTCAAATGGCTCTGAGCACTATGCGACTTAACTTCTGAGGTCATCAGTCGCCTAGAACGTAGAACTAATTAAACCTAAATAATCTAAGGACATCACACACATCCATGCCCGAGGCATGATTCGAACCTGCGACCGTAGCGGTCGCTTGGTTCCAGACTGTAGCGCCTAGAACCGCACGGCCACTTCGGCCGGCGTTGAGAGCTTCCCCGACCTCCATGAGTACGATACATACATTACACCTGCTACCAACGGCGGCAGCGGAACAGCGATACTTCTACGTAGCGGCATATTAGCCGAGGACGTGGTGTACCTGCCGTCAGCGCGAGGACTGGCGCTCACAGTGCTGGGAGTACGGGTCGTTAACATTTACGCACCGTCGGGGTCCGACAGACGGCGCGACCGATCCCGATTTTACGCAGATTAGATTGCGACACTATTCTTAGGTCGGTATGAACATGTCTTATTTGGAGGCGACTTCAACTGCGCGCTCGCACCAAAAGATCAACACCCACGTTATAATTCATGCCCGGAGCTGCGGCAACTCATACAGGACATGAGTCTCATTGATACATGGGAGACGATACATGGCGACAGACGTGGATACACCTACGTCACGAGTCACTCTGCAAGTCGTCTCGATCGCATTTACGCAACTCGTCGTCTCGAACCTGCAATCCTCGATGCGGAATTGTGGCCTGTCGCCTTTTCAGATCACATAGCATATATATGCACGGTCTCCCTGGGTCGTCAACAAGTGTGGAGGAGTCGCAGTGTTTGGAAACTGAATACAGCACACCTCAGGGAACCTGAGTGCAGACGCTTAATCGAAGACACTTGGCACCTGTGTGAACGACGCCTCCCGACATATCCGACGACGTTGCGGTGGTGGCTGGAATGCGTTAAGCCTGCATTGCGCAGAGCGTTAATTGCGTATGGAAGAGAGCAGATGATGTGGAGGCGACACACGACGGAATTTTATTTCACGATGCTCCGCGAACTTTCTGTACAAGCACCTTCACAGGAGCGTCGTGCCGGTATAAAACGAGCACAGGCCCAAATAATTTCCATAACGCGCCGCCGTCTGGAGGGTGTCGCAAACCGTGCAAGGGCCTTTGAACGAGTCCGTGGAGAATCACCGTCGATGTATCACGTTATCAGAGAAAAACAACGTAGCCGCAGAACCTTAATACAGACGGTCGTACTGCCAGATGGTCGCCGCATGACAACGCAAAAAGACATTGCCAACGCTTTTGTGGCACACTACGGTCATCTCTATGAAGAAGCGGAACACGATCAGGCAGCCTTTCATGAGGTCCGGCGAACGCTCTCCGCGTATCTCGACGAGACGGCCAACCTGAAGTTAACAGGTGAAGTCACAGTTGACGACATAATGGAAGCGATTGATAAGGGAACGTCGCACAAATCGCCGGGGCCCGACGGGTTTCCGTTAGAGTTTTATCGTACATTTAAAGATCTCATGACTCCACGATGGACTGCCATGTACTGCGAATTGATGTCTCCCAACGTGCCTCTTCCACCCTCCTTCGTGGAAGGAATGATCATCCCCATCCACAAACCATCTGGCGGCACAGGGATACAGGCCTAACGGCCACTGACCCTTCTTAATTACTACTACAAGATCTACGCCAGGATACTTGCAGCACGCTTTAAACGCGTAATACGCCAAGTGATATCGCTCGACCAAACCCAGCTAGGAGGAGATAGCAATATACAAACGGCACTCAGCGACTACCGCGATGTTATCGCACTGGCATCAACATGTCGTCTCCGGGCAGATGACCTAGTGTTTTTAGCACGGTCAGGCGACGAGGCAAGAGCGGCCTTGCATTGGATTAATTTGTATTGTATGGCTACGGGCAGTCGCCTGAACATGACAAAGTCGGGAGCGATGAACATCGGGAGAGGACTCCCGACAGGAAGTGTAGCACTATTACAGCCGATCAACAAGATGAAATGCCTAGGAATTATCTTCACTACAGACATTCGACGCACGGCGGCACTGAGTTACAGACATCTTCTGCAAACAATTCGTGCGAGTGTCCGAAGTTACAGGTTAAGGGCACTGGGTATGATACAACGGGTCACCTTTGCCAACACTTATCTAATTTCTCGCATCCCCCACCTGGCACAAGTTCTCCCTATGCCGGTGGTTTTGGCCCGCCGAATCCTGGCGGCACTAGGATATTTTGTGAGCACAGGTCTGCTTTTTAAGGTAGGATACGAAACCCTCACCCTTCCTCGTAGTCGTGGAGGTCCTGGACTAGTCCACGTACGCGACCGAGCAGTGGCTATTTATGTAACCACAATGATAAAGATGTGGACACGACACCAGACAAGTCTGACGGGCACCTTGATAGACGAACTCGCTCCACCTTCTCGTTCGGCCCCGGTAGCGGTGTCTCACATCTCACCATCGCTTGCCCATATGCGAACCCTTTTTGTGGAACACAGTTATGTACATATGGAACTACCGACTACCAGGACGGCAACAGCACGTGATATATATCACATCTTGACTCGACGACGGCTGAATAATGCCGTAGAGCGCCGCCAAGCAACAGTTACTCGGTCAGTGGTATGGCGTACAGTGCACCATCCACACCTTGATACGGGAACGCGCGCACTGTGGTATCAGGTGGTAAATGGGAAATACGTGACTCGTTCCAGGTTGCATACAATTCATATGGTGGACGAGCCACTGTGTCCGCAGTGCAATGTTATAGACACAGAGGAGCATCGCCTGATATGCGGACCTTCGGCGGACGTATGGTGTTTGGTCAAAAAAATGATCGCCTTCCTCCTTCGGGTGGGGCCGCAAACAATAGAACCGCGCATACTACTTCCCCCAGATAGGACATACTATCCCCGAACAAAGACAAACGCAGTGACTTGGATTCGAGGTTTGACTGTGCGTTATCTTTTCCGAGACGGCAGTAAGAATGTGCTCGACTTTTGGGCCTTACTACAGGAACATCACTCACAGCTTATGAGACATCCGAGATATCGCACATATTACGCAAATTTTTTAGGGAGTGCCTTGCTTGATCCCCCACCCAGTTGGGGTGTCCCGGGTAGGAGAATGTAATTATTGTCTATAAGTATCAGAACAAGAAAGGACCAGGACAGTGGAGAGGATCCACAACCACACGTGAAGACGTACCCGCCACCAACGAGAGGTATAACGGGATTAGCGAGGCACGCGCCCAAAAGAGGAAAGTAGATAGTTATTGTTTTGTACTGCCAGAAGCGGGATTTTTTTTCACTATTACGTAAAAAAAATTCCACTTATTTACGTTTCCCAGAAAAATTTTATTTTATAAAAGACATCGTCTTATATATTTAAAAAAATGCTAGAAGCAGTTTATGTTTGTTATTGTTACAAAAAATAAAAATGTGATCATCGCGACGGAATGTCAATCCTAAGGGGGGGGGGGGGGAAGTGGTCAGCGCGACAGAATGTCAATCCTAAGGGCCCGGGTTCGATTCCCGGCTGGGTCGGAGAAAAAAGCGGTTAAAGGCGCTACGGCCCGGAACCGCGGAACCGCTACGGTCGCAGGTTCGAATCCTGCCTCGGGCATGGATGTGTGTGATGCCCTTAGGTTAGTTAGGTTTAAGTAGTTCTACGTTGTAGGGGACTGATGACCTTAGAAGTTAAGTCCCATAGTACTCAGAGCCATTTGAACCATTTTACCTTTGTGACCTTCGTTGACCTTCAAAGACCTTACGATTACACATTATTAGATTCCTCTGGACAGCCGCTATCAGAAAATAAGTACCAAACTGTAGCATCGCATTTAAAAAACAAAGTTGACCTTCATATTTCTGACGCGACTCCACCTAGAAAAAAAAAAAAAGTCATATTATGGCTCCCGTTGCCCCATGCATCTTTTGTCCGACAAACTTTTCAGTGCCCATCATACTTTCCGAGCTATTCTTGGTGGCAATAGCTAGGCACTCACCCTTATATAAGATTTTACCGTGGTTAACAGAATGTCGTACGTGAAACTGACACTCTTTTAGTAATATTTCCAATTTTCAATCGAATCGCGAATGATTGGGTTTTCCCATAGAAAAACTCTTTAAGTATGAGAATTCGGCAGTAACCAAATGAAGTACACATACGCAGCTTTAGAGGATTCGTAGATGTCTTTGGTTCGCCGTTGCGGTGGCAAAAAGTACGTAATTTACAAGCAGACGCTGGTTCGTTATCATGAGTTGATGCAGTTTCTCTAGGATTAATTGCGATCAACAATGAATTTTACTTGAGCGGTGAAATATAGATCTCTATAAAACAGTTCGGCATAGCGTGCTGTGAGATCCGTGTTCGGAGTCAGTTTGCTTCAGCTAAAGTGCTGTGCTGAGGCTGAACTTCGCTGCGAGCTCGTATTGGGGACGACTAATCGTCTTTGCATCACCTGAGTGTCTTGTATTTCTTGCTTTGCAAGTTATTGGACTTTCCACGTAACGACTGAGGATTTTTAGTTGTTATCGAGCGACGGACTTGTTCATTGGAGTGAGGAGGGGAACAATTCATGACTGACTAAGTCAATTTAAGATGAAATCCTTTTATCCCAGTTCGACTTTTGAGCTAGCAACTCTGACCGTTACTGGTGAGCATTAATTATTGTCTCGAGCATTCACTATGAGCAAAATCTTCAGTTTGTTGTTAAAATGAATGGCTACATTACATTTTCCGAAACCGTTATTCCATTGGTAATCGCTAGGTGTAAGGAATTTTTCTCCGCGAAGCATGAAGAAAAGACATAAAACAAAGTTTCGTTTCAGACGTATTGTCATTTACGGAGGTAGAACCAAAAGGGAGATTTTGAAATAGGTCTTTTCAAGCAGCGGTAAGAAAAGACTTCTGTACGCCTCAGAGAAGTTGCGAGCGAAGGAAGAGGGAGGAAAGGTAACAACTTGTTAAAACCGTGTATAGACTACCATAGACATTCTGTCTTACGCCTTCGTTGTAAGGGGATACATACGGTCACAATTTTCTGAACGTTGAATCAAAACTCTTGAAACCGGCAGAATTTATACAGGCTTTATCACTACCAGTAGCTAAAAATTATACAGTTTAAACAGAAGCGAAAACGCTCCAGAAACCGGTTCAGAAATGAGTAGTTCACAAGGTATTTGCGAAAGTGGGGTTACGAGACGTCCAGTGTCCGAAAACTTTAGAACACCAGTTTATTTTAGCAGCCGACTTAATGTATCTTTTAATTTCTCGGGTGGTTTTAATGGGAGAAGCTGTATGTGCTTTGTGTCTGTTATTGTGATTGATTGTCGTGGATAGTTCTCTATCAGTGGGCCTTACGTCATTGGATAATTGGGCCAAACCGCAGCACGTCGCTGGAGCGAGCAGAGCCGCGTAAATCTGGCCACCGCTGACGACAAGTGAAAGGCCATTGCGACTCCGGGACGTATTGAGGGTAGTATTTGTCTTACAAGGCTTTCTGCAAACGTGACGTCGTTTGGGCTTCATGCAAGCATATTGCAATTCTTTTTTAAAGGAGAAAGAAAGAAAACAGAAAACGCCATTATTTGTACAATTTATTGCACGAATAATTTTTGTAGTAATCGAACGTCTCATAATGATTTATCGACGGTTAATGTTTTCATTAAAGTATGGTCTCTCACGAACCAGTTGTTACCGTCGATAATACGAGGTGCATTCAAGTTCTAAGGCCTCCGATTTTTTTTATAATTAACTACTTCCCCACAGTCGTTTATTGAACAAAGTAAGAGCATATGGACTATCAGACCAATTGTGTGATTGGATTGAGGAGTTCCTAGATAACAGGACGCAGCATGTTATTCTCAATGGAGAGAAGTCTTCCGAAGTAAGAGTAATTTCAGGTGTGCCGCAGGGGAGTGTCATAGGACCGTTGCTATTCACAATATACATAAATGACCTGGTGGATGACATCGGAAGTTCACTGAGGCTTTTTGCAGATGATGCTGTGGTGTATCGAGAGGTTGTAACAATGGAAAATTGTACTGAAATGCAGGAGGATCTGCAGCGAATTGACGCATGGTGCAGGGAATGGCAACTGAATCTCAATGTAGACAAGTGTAATGTGCTGCGAATACACAGAAAGATAGATCCTTTATCATTTAGCTACAAAATAGCAGGTCAGCAACTGGAAGCAGTTAATACCATAAATTATCTGGGAGTACGCATTAGGAGTGATTTAAAATGGAATGATCATATAATGTTGATTGTCGGTAAAGCAGATGCCAGACTGAGATTCATTGGAAGAATCCTAAGGAAATGCAATCCGAAAACAAAGGAAGTAGGTTACAGTACGCTTGTTCGCCCACTGCTTGAATACTGCTCAGCAGTGTGGGATCCGTACCAGATAGGGTTGATACAAGACATAGAGAAGATCCAACGGAGAGCAGCGCGCTTCGTTACAGGATCATTTAGTAATCGCGAAAGCGTTACGGAGATGATAGATAAACTCCAGTGGAAGACTCTGCAGGAGAGACGCTCAGTAGCTCGGTACGGGCTTTTGTCAAAGTTTCGAGAACATACCTTCACCGAAGAGTCAAGCAGTATATTGCTCCCTCCTACGTATATCTCGCGAAGAGACCATGAGGATAAAATCAGAGAGATTAGAGCTCACACAGAGGCATACCGACAATCCTTCTTTCCACGAACAATACGAGACTGGAATAGAAGGAAGAACCGATAGAGGTACTGAAGGTACCCTCCGCCACACACCGTCAGGTGGCTTGCGGAGTATGGATGTAGATGTAGATGTACTCACCCGAAATCGATGGTAGTGGCGTTACTTCTCGACGTAATCGCCCTGCAGACGTACACATTTTTCACAACGCTGACGCCATGATTCCATGACAGCGGCGAAGGTTTAGATTAGATTAGATTTACTTTCATTCCAATTGATCCGTAGTGAGGAGGTCCTCCAGGATGTGGAACATGTCAGAAAAACAACAATACATGACAAATATTTACAACTAAAACAAATAAGCTAATGTACCATTCCACAGGTCCCAAGTGGAATGATCGTCATTTTTTAATGAACACTAAGAATCATTTTACAAATACTAATGAACTGAATTTAAAATAAAAAAGTTTTTTATTTATTTATAAGGTAATAAACATGTGATACAACTACTGTAATACTTATTTACAATGAACACATTACTACACTGAAATGGTGCAGAAGTTAGATTATACATACACACTTACACACACACACACACACACACACACACACACACACACACAAATTTTCAGTGAACACATTACTGCACTGAAATTGTGCAGAAGTTATGTTGTACTTATATACAAATCAGTTGGTTTTACTAAGAAATTCATCAATGGAGTAGAAGGAGTTGGCCACCAATAAATCCTTTAGGCTTCTCTTAAACTGAATTTCATTGGTTGTTAAGCTTTTTATGGCTGCTGGCAAGTTATTGAAAATGTGTGTTCCTGAATAATGCACACCTTTTTGTACAAGACTAAGTGACTTTAAATCCTTGTGAAGGTTATTCTTATTTCTAGTATTGATTCCATGAATTGAGCTGTTGGTTTGAAAAAGTGATATATTTTTAATGACAAATTTCATTAAGGAATAAATATATTGGGAAGCTGTAGTTAGTATCCCTAGTTCCCTAAACAGGCTTCTGCAGGATGTTCTTGAGTTCACACCACATATAATTCTTACTGCATGTTTTTGTGCCCGGAAAACTTTAGCTTGGCTTGATGAATTACCCCAAAAAATAATCCCATATGACATTATGGAATTAAAGTAAGTATAGTATGCCAGCTTTTTCATTTTTATATCCCCTATGTCTGACAAAATTCGCATTGCAAACAGAGATTTGTTAAGACGCTTCAGCAGTTCTGTGGTGTGCTCCTCCCAGTTGAATTTATTATCAAGCTGTAATCCCAAGAATTTAACACTGTCCACTTCTTCTATCTTCTTGTCATCGTATGTTAGACATATACTCTTGGGATACCCCTTACAAGTTCTGAACTGCATGTAGTGTGTTTTTTCAAAGTTTAGTGACAAAGAATTGGCTAGGAACCAGTGATTAATGTCCACAAATATTTTATTGGCTGATCTTTCTAAGACTACACTTGATTTGCTATTTATTGCAATGTTTGTATCATCAGCAAACAAAACAAACTTGGCATCTGGTAATGTTACTGATGAAAGGTCATTGATATACACAAGAAAAAGTAAGGGCCCCAAAATGGAACCTTGTGGGACCCCACATGTAATTAGTTCCCAGTTGGATGATGCCTGATAGCTTGATACATGTCTCTTTCCTAATAACACCCTTTGTTTCCTGCCAGAGATATAAGATTTGAACCATTTTGCAGCATTTCCTGTTACACTATAATATTCTAGTTTACTTAAAAGGATATTGTGATTTACACAGTCAAATGCCTTTGACAGATCACAAAATATATCAGTTGCCAGCAATTTTTTGTCTAATGAATTAAGTACATTTTCACTGTAAGTGTAGATAGCCTTCTCAATATCAGAACCTTTTAGAAATCCAAACTGTGACTTTGACAGTATGTTATTTGAGATAAGATGGTTATAAAGACGACTGTACATTACTTTTTCGAAAATTTTTGAGAATGCTGGCAACAGTGAAATTGGACGGAAATTTGATGCTATTTCTTTATCTCCCTTCTTAAACAGTGGCTTAACTTCAGCATATTTCTGCCATTCAGGAAATATTCCACTGATAAACGACTGGTTACACAGATAGCTTAATATGTTACTTAGCTCAGAATCACATTCTTTAATTAACTTTGTTGATATTTCATCATACGCACTAGATGTTTTTGATTTTAAAGATTTTATGATGGACATTATTTCTGTTGGGGTAGTGAGGGTCAAATTCATATTATGGAATTTACTTGAAATGTCTGGTCTAAGGTAATCCATAGCAGCATCTACCGAACATGACAACCCCATCTTTTCAGAAACAGTTATAAAATGTTTGTTAAAAAGTTCTGCAACACTATACACATCTGTCACCAATGTATCATTTACTCTTAATGCTATTTGCTCCTCTTCATGTCTGGTTCTACCGGTCTCCTCCTTCACTATATCCCATATTTTCTTTATTTTGTTATCTGATATGACTATCTTTTCCTTGTAATATATTTGCTTTGACATCCGTATTACAGTCTTTAATATTTTGCAGTATTTCTTATAATGTGCTATAGCATCAACATTGGAAATGTTTCGGATTGACAGATACAGTCTTCTTTTTGTTTTACAAGATACCCCTATTCTTCGAGTAATCCATGGCTTCTTTGTAGACTTTGCTCTAACCTTGGTAAGTTTTGGGGGAAAGCAGTGTTCGAATAAGGTAAGCACGTTATTAGCAAAAATGTTATATTTTTCATTCATGCCATGAGCACTGTAAACATCAGTCCAGTGAATGTCTCTGAGGAGTGTCCTAAAATAATCAATTTTTGGCTTACTGATTACCCTCTTGAGCTCAGATTTAACAGATTTTATATCCTGTTCAGTATTAACATTTAACAGAAGGAACTGCATGTCATGGTCTGAGAGGCCATTGACTATTGGTTTTGTAATATAATTTTGTTCATTTGACTTTTCTATAAAGATATTATCAATGGCTGTTTGTGAGCAAGTGGCTATCCTAGTGGGGAACTTTACTGTGGGAATTAAGTTGAATGATAGTGTTACTAACTCAAATAAGTTCTTATTGGGAGAGTCTTTAAGGAAATCTACATTGAAATCACCAGCAACCACTATTTCTTTGTTTTTGGTTGTTAAATGGGCCAGTACAGCTTCAAGGTGGTTTACAAACAGATTAAAGTTACCTGCAGGTGCTCGATGTACACTTAATATTATGAAAAATTTTTTGTGAATTTCTAAGTCTGTTGCACATGCTTCCATATGCTGTTCTAGGCAAAATCTATGAATGTCTATGTTCTTAAATTTATGACAGTTCCTGATGAATGTGGCAACTCCTCCTTTCTCCATTTCTGAACTACAAAAGTGAGATGCTAACCTAAACCCTGTAACACTTAAAAGTTCTATACCAGTGGTCACATGACGTTCAGAGAGGCAGATTATGTCAGCTGGGTTTGAAGACTCTAATTCATCTATGCAGATAGTTAATTCATTAATTTTATTTCTCAGTCCTCGAATATTTTGATGCAATAAAGATAGCTGACATTTCACATTGACTGAGTTAAAATTGGGTGGAGTTAAAATATCTGCTGGCAGTTGAAAATTCTTAACCAATGGCTGTTTATGCTGATGTAATAAGCTGGAATTATGTTTTTTTGATTTCTTTCTCAAACTGAAGGTTTGTCTCAGTTCTAACCTCTCTTAAAAGTTGCTTTCTTTCTGTCCTCCCTACCCTAAAAAAGGGTCTTTTCTGAATCCTATAACCACTGGTATTTTACCACTCATGACAGTGCCTCCCCCCTTTAACTTTCCTGCTATTTCCCCAGCCAATTTACCCTTCCCATTCCTGTTGAGGTGAAGGCCATGCCTAGTATAATCCCACCTACTGAGAGAATCAACATGAACCACACCAATGTGTGACCCCGCACCCGACATGAGCAGCCGTTCCAGCTCCAAATTAACTCTCTTGACAGAAGAGTTCAAATGAGGTCGGTCATGGCGCCCAAGAACAGATACAAAGTCAACACTAGTATGCTTCGATGCTGATGCAATCTTCGCCAGGTCACACTCTATACTGTACCCAGGATCTCTGTCAATACTGTTACCTGCCCCACCCACTATAACCACGGTGTCTTCCTTAGTGAAATCTTTGCAAAGTGATCCTAAATCCTCTGTCACCTGCTCCAGACCAGCACTAGGTTTATAAAAATTTATGACCTGGTATTCTGATCCTAGTTCATCCTGCAAAAGTTGGCCGACACCTCTTTGGGAGTCTGTTTTGACCACTGGAAAATCGCTGAGGCAATAGCAGCACGGCTGGTGAATGTGCGACCACGGAGAGTGTCTTTCATTGTTGGAAAAAGCCAAAAGTCACTAGGTGCCAGGTCAGGTTATCACGAAGAAACTGTTGCGTAACGTTAGCTCGATGTGCAGGTGCGTTGTCTTGGTGAAACAGCACACATGCAGCCCTTCCCGGACGTTTTTGTTGCAGTGCAGGAAGGAATTTGTTCTTCAAACCATTTTCGTAGGATGCACCTGTTACCTTAGTGCCCTTTGGAACGCTATGGGTAAGGATTACGCCCTCGCTGTCCCAGAACACGGACACCATCATTTTTTCAGCACTTGCGGTTACCCGAAATTTTTTTGGTGGCGGTGAATCTGTGTGCTTCCATTGAGCCGACTAGCGCTTTGTTTCTGGATTGAAAAATGGCATCCACGTCTCATCCATTGTCACAACCGACGAAAAGAAAGTCCCATTCATGCTGCCGTTGCGCGTCAACATCGCTTGGCAACATGCCACACGGGCAGCCGTGTGGTCGTCCGTCAGCATTCGTGGCACCCACCAGGATGACACTTTTCGCATTTTCAGGTCGTCATGCAGGATTGTGTGCACAGAACCCACAGAAATGCCAACTCTGGAGGCGATCTGTTCAACAGTCATTCGGCGATCCCCCAAAACAATTCTCTCCACTTTCTCGATCATGTCGTCAGACCGGCTTGTGCGAACCTGAGGTTGTTTCGGTTTGTTGTCACACGATGTTCTGCCTTCATTAAACTGTCGCACCCACGAATGCAGTTTCGACACATCCATAACTCCATCACCACATGTCTCCTTCAACTGTCGATGAATTTCAATTGGTTTCACACCACGAAAATTCAAAAAACGAATGATTGCACGCTGTTCAAGTAAGGAAAACGTCGCCATTTTAAGTATTTAAAACAGTTCTCATTCTCGCCACTGGCAGTAAAATTCCATCTGCCATACGGTGCTGCCATCTCTGGGACGTATTGACAATGAACGCGGCCTCATTTTAAAACAATGCGCATGTTTCTATCTCTTTCCAGTCTGGAGAAAAAAAATCGGAGGCCTTAGAACTTCAATGCACCTCGTAATACAAAATCAGATAATAATCCTTCAAGACATACTATGATAACCAAAACAGGAGGCTATGTCACCTGACGAAGTGCTAGCGACATAGATAATGGCGTGATGTATAGTCGATTTACATCCTGCTACATGAACGTTTTTCATTCTGGGACTTTGTTATGAATGTAATACAAGTATGTTCTGCCATATTCAATCTTATTTCCGAGTGATAAGAGAACGAAGGATGAAATACTTGTATTTGGAGATTTCAGGAACCTAAGACAACAACTGAATTTTCTGAGAGCGAAACGAGTAGCAATAACGTCTATATTCCTCCTTGTCACAAATATTTCGCTGTTTATTTCTGGATACGTAGCGACTTCCGAGCGTGAGGTTAGATAAGAACTTAGGGGGACAGCGTTGCGAGTGAAACGTTGTCGATATTGCTTGTGACGTCAAAATGACGTTACGTTTGCAGAGATTATTGTGAAACTAGTGTTATCCCGTGCCCGCGTTGTCCATTGAACTTACACAAGGTATTGTACATGGAAACTTTATTAATTGTTATAAAAACTTCGATTTTGCCAAGAGATAAACGACTGAGCTAATGTTTGTCGTACTTTTATTCGATGTGCAGATTGTCCCAAAAAAAAAAACAACAACAAACTGTGGGGACAGGTTCCTTGCACGAAAACGATAAAATAATGTCTAGTAAACATGGGCTCTGGCCCAAAAAGAAAAAAAAAGTGGTAAACATGGGGTCTTAAATTGATACTTTAAGAGGTATGAGCACTCGTGCATCTTCGCTAACGGGAAACACATCTCTTCAACTGAACAACTGCTCATAGCTTTTAAGATATCTGTTTTAGGGTCCACGTTTAGCAGATATTTCTTTCTTATTTTGTTGCGTACTATCTCCCACAAAATATGAAAAGCAAAGAGCTTCCAGCAGAAGAGATGTATTTAATAGAATCGAAGACGAAAAAATGCTCACGTCTCTTAAGGTATGCGCTTTGGAGCCCTTGTTTAGTAGACACTTTTTTCTTGTTTTTAGTGTAAGGAATCTGTTCCTATAGTTTGTTAGTGTTTTTTTGGAACACTGTACATGCTCTGTGCGAGAGACCTGTAATAAATACTTGCTTGTTCCCCAGTTCTGGTTGCAGTATATTGCTGTATCAGTTACTTAAGCTAATTTGTTTTCAGGCTACCGAGGGTGATCGTAGACTTGCTCTAATTTGTAACGCAGATTGAAACTAGTCGAGATGAGTCCTTTGGGAGAAGAGTGAATGTGGCTGCTTTTACGGAATAAGAAGAAAACTGTCACAGTCAGGGAAGTTATGGATTTTTTAAAAATGTGTGCATATTCTCTGTGATAACTTTGCAGTTCTGTTGAAGGCGAGCTCTGACGGCAGATGTAAGGAGTTTTTCCTGCCCTGCCGCGTTCCCTGCATCGTCTCTAAACAATTTTCCTTCTCGTGCTGAAAATGTCAAACAACTGCCAGGCTTAATTAACATTGAAGCCAAAAAACGGAGTCCGGAATCCCACAGAAGTCACTGGCTTCGTTACGATGTATTCTCCTAGATATTACAAACGTAACGGAAATATAATTATTTCGCTCATGTCTCCATCTAAGTGGGTTCCGACGTAACCCACGATCAATTGTTAGGAAATATAGTAGATGTACGGCGTCTAACGCACAGAAATAGTTAAAGATGGTTATGTCGAAAGCGGCCTGCAGCTTCGCCTCCAAGATCACCTCAGCTCAGTTCTCTGAATTTTTCTATCTTGTGTAATCTCAAAGGAAAGTATAGATGATAATGTTGAAGAATTGGAAGGTACAAATCGTACAGATTGTCAAGATTCACGAGAGGATTCAGATGTTTTAGAAAGAATTCATGACTCGCTGCGAACATGAGAGCAGTGTTGCTTCCGAGTACATCACGTCGGACATCTTCTCTAACATATACGTGTGTGCAGCAAATTGTACGAGCGAAATTCTAAAGCAGTACTGTATTTCTTCTTAAGGTAGGCCATAAATGAAATTGGAGCCTAATTAGATGGGAACTTAATCTAAATGTTTACCTTTGAAATACATTTGTACTAATTATTACAATATTTCATAAAGAAGCCAGCAACGGCATGTAGGTGCTCTGTATGTCGCAATAGGCTGGTTTTCGAATTCATATTTACTGGGACGTTTTTGTTTTTTGTTATTATACGTGTAATTTCAGTAGTGTAAGTTTTCACCATTAATTGCATGACACCTTGTTGTTGTGATCGTTAAGTTCGAAGACTACGTTGCAGAAGCTGTCTATGCTAGTCTATTTAGTTCAAGCGACTTCATCTCCGTATATCTGCTGCAGCCTATAGCAGTTTCAACTTAATTACTGTATTCAAGCATTGGTTTTCGTCTTCAGTTTTTATCCACAACACTCACCTGCATTTCCAAACTGATAATTTCTTGACGCTTCGAAATGTGTCCCATCGACAAATGCCTTCATTTTGCCAAAATGTGCGATAAATTTATTTTTTTCCCAATTCAACTGGTTACCACCTCATTAGTTACTCGATTTTACTCAGCAATCTTCAGCAGTATCATATTTCAAACGCGTCTATTCTCAATGCAAACATCTGAAAGAATTTAAAAAGGCTATATGGTTGCTTCAAAACAGTCGTTGCTTTTCTCTGAATTTGTTTATAAACTATAATGTCACGTTCATATTTAACCCATCATTAGATGACCTACTATAAACAGACAAAAGTAATAGATGGTATGTTATAATTTCTACAAAAACGCAGATTTCTTGTAAAAGTCAGTTCTAAACTAATGCTGTTATATTCAAGGACGGAACACTTTTCTGATACAGTAATTTTCGATTAAAAAACGAATTAAACATTTACAGTTTGAAACTTTCTATAGACATTGTTTATTTTTAAGTAACATACAGGAGGATAACTACGTAGAAGAAAAATTCTCAGTAGGTTATGCAGACCTTACTTGCTGTATACACGGTTTACCACTTCGGTTTCACTGGAATAGAGTGAGGGACTGGTGGAAAATGTAAACAAAGCAATCCATATAAGGTAAGGCCCAGCAGGTATACAACACACTTAAAGTACAGATACCGCTAAGTTCGACCTTAGCTGACCAAGGCAAATAGAAAAATCACTGTAGTGGGCCTTTGCTTACGACGGTCTACGGTAGGCTACGGTAGTTTTACGAGGGCTATGTGGAGGTCGTGAAATGGAAACAACAGTGTAAATCCGATGAATATTTGCCCAGATGTACTGGGAGGTATCTCTGGTATGCTTGTTGATCGCATCACGTCGGTCTTTTCGTTTCTGAGCTCGAGCTAACATCCCAAAGTATTCGGGCTCACATGCAGTTCCTCTTCGTCGAAATGCCTTGGCTCAGACTCGTCTAGGGATTGAACCGCACGTGTCGCATTACACGCCCTCTTCCTTCAAAATGTTGAATTTTGTCTCTCATTAAGTCTCTGTTGGTTATATCATCTTCTCCTATATCCATCTCCTCTAAGTCTGCTTTGACTTCTTTGAACCAGGTAATTTGGGTTCTGGGGTTCTTGTCAAAAAACATGAATATTTTCTTTGTCAGCCTTTCATCATTCATTCTTTTCAAATGGGCGTAAAAGCTTACTCTTCTCTTGCTCATAGTATCTCCCACTTTCTCAATTTTGTCATACACTTCTCTATTACTTCTAAGCTTCCAAGTCCCATTCTCAAACCTCGGCCCAAGTACTCTTCTAATGATTTTTCGCTCCTTTTTTGCTATAGCTTCCATTTCCTTGTTAGTGTTCATTGCTAAACATTCAGATGCATACAGACACTCTGGCTTAATCACAGTGTTGTAGTGCCTTATTTTTGCGTTAATTGATACTGACTTCTTGTTGTACACATTCTTTGTTAGCTGGAATGCCATTTCCATTTCTCTTGTTCTTGTTTTATTTCCTTCTTTATCTGAAGCATTGGGCTGGATGATTTCCCCTAAATATTTGAAATTAGAAACCTTCTTTATCTGGCCATACTTTGTAATCATATTGTTCGGTGCCTCTTTTACATTGGTTAGGAACTTTGTCTTTTCAAAGGAGATTTTCAGTCCTGCTTTATCTGCTGTTTCATTCAGAATATTGATCTGTTTGACTGCTTCTTCCAAACTTCCTGCCAGAATCGCTAAGTCATCAGCAAAAGCGAGGCAATCTACTTCTAATCCATTTTTCATTCTTCCTAATCTGATTTTTTGTATTCCTTCTTCAGTCGTTTTCTCCCTCCACTCTCTAATAACATTTTCTAACACACAGTTAAATAAGGTAGGTGACAACCCATCTCCTTGTCTTAATCCTGTTCTGATTTTGAATGGTCTGGATGCCTCACCACGGAACTTTACTTTTGCATATGTATCCGTAAGTGTTTCTTTGACGATTGCGACTGTTTTCTTGTCTGCTCCAAACTCCCTAAGGATGTTAACCAAGGTTGTTCTGTCAACGGAGTCGTACGCCTTCTTGAAGTCAACAAACGTGGTAAAGATGTCTTTTCCTCTTAATCGTCTATATTTAATAATTAACTTCAAGTTTAAAATTTGCTCCACACAAGATCTTCCCTTCCTAAAGCCTACTTGGTATTCACCAATTTCTTGATCAAGTTGTTTCTCCAATCTGTTTTGTAGGGCCTTAGATAGAATTTTATACATTACCGGAAGTAAAGATATCCCTCTGTAGTTATTTGCATCGGTTTTATCCCCTTTCTTGAAGATGGGGTGGATTAATGCAGTTTTCCATTCTTCCGGTATACGTTCCGTTCTCCAAATCTCATTGATTATTCCCAGTAGTTTTTCTTGAGTTGTATTATCCACACTTTTCCACATTTCTGCAATTATCATGTCTTCCCCTGGTGCTTTATTGTTCTTAAGGTTTTTAATGATTTCTCTGATTTCTATGAGGCATAGGGGTTCAGAATTATTGTTTACTGTGTTTGGGGTGTTGGCTGGTAATTTGTCAATAGGCTCCTGACAGTTGAGGAGTTGTTCAAAATATTTTGCTAATATTTCACAATTTTCTTCATTATTCATTGCCAGTTTTCCACTGGCATCTTTAAAACACAGATTTGGTGCTACATATTTTTGTAGTTTCTGTCTGAATGTGCTGTAAAAGGATCTGTTATTGTTTCTCTTAAAATCTTTATCCATTTGTATAAGTTGGTTCTTTTCAAATAGTCTTTTTACTGATCTAATGAGTTTTGCTGTAGAAGATCTTTGCTGTTTGAGCTCCAGGTAGTTCTTATCACTTTTGGTTGAGTGCCATTTCTTCCATGCCTTCATCCTTTGTTCCATTGCTTCATCACATATCTCATCCCACCATTCGTTTTTCTTTCTCTTTTTCATTTTTGCGACTTCTTGAGCAGATCTTATCATTCCTTCTTTTATATCTTCCCATTTATCCGAACATATAACTATGTTTTGACAGAATTCTTCTCTTTTCTCTTTCAAGATGTTGGCGTCTATCTTTTGAGTTTTCCTGTTTTGTATTTGTTTCTTTCTTAGTGGTATGAAATTTAATTTGATTGTCGATAAGTAGTGGTCAGTTACAATGTTTGCCCCTTTCCGAACTCTCACATTCATTATTTCTTTTTGATTATAGTGTGTGATGGCTATGTGATCTATCTGGAACTCTCCAATACTTGTGTTTGGTGATTTCCATGTTTTCTGTTTCTTAGGAGGTTTTTTGAAATTTGTAGACATTAATTTTAAGTTATGACCCTTGCATAGTTCTATTAATCTTTCTCCATTTCTGTTTGTCCTTTTGTGAGCCGGGTAGTTGCCTACTGTTTTTTTGTATTTTTTTTTCTTGGCCTATTTGTGCATTGAAGTCCCCAAACAGTATTTTCACATTTGATGTTGGGATTTTAGAAAGTTCGTGGTCTAGAGATTCCCAATATGTATCTACTTTCTGAGGGTTTTTCTTATTGTCATTGTTGATGGGTGCGTGGCAATTAATAAGTGTATAGGTTTTATTTAGGGCGCGGAGTGTGAGAAAAGACAAGCGTTCATTAGGTGACTGGAAGTCGGTTATTGAGTTTACCCAGTTAGATTTCACGATGAAGCCTGTTCCAAGGTGGGGAAGGCCTCTTCCACATGGGTTCCAGCCTTTCTTTCCTTTAAATATCCTGTACCCTTCATAATCCATTAAATCTTCATCTGTAAATCTGGTTTCCTGCAGCGCACATATTTGGATTTTATATACCTTCAAGACTTTGGTGAGCTGCTTCAGTTTTCCCGGCTTCAAGAGCGAGTTAATATTTAGGGTTCCAAAGAAATGTACGTTGTTTTTCTTCAGTTTAGAGGATTTTGAATTTCTTGAACGACATGGTGCTTCAGGCTCTCCAGAATCCTTAGGCCTGATTGCGCTGCTGTTAGTGGCGGAGGATTGGTTACCTCCTGGAGTGGTTCTACCTAGAGAAATTGACATCACGCATAGTTGTTTGAAATTCAGGGGGGAGATGGCTTTTTGGGCCATTCCGAGGTTAAAACTGGGATTGTAAGTTCCAGAGTGTGTGTTCAGCCGCTCCTAACATGAAGAACAGACGCTGTTTGTAGCCGCTCCTCTAGGAGTTCAGACGCTACATTTCGTTAGTTTTTGGTCCGCCCTGGGTATTTGATTTCCCCAATACCACCTATATCTAGGAGGCATTCCCCTATCCGCCACCTGGGGAGGCGCCCGATGGGGGTACTAACAACCCCACACGGGTATACTGGCATTATAATTTGATATCCCCCACAACTGACAAAATTTACAAAAAAAAAAAAAAAAAAATTTCTTTGTCCACCCACACACTCCTGAGAATGACACATTAACAATATGCAATTACGCGCCCCTATTACCGCCCCTATTGATGAATACTCGGCACCTCCCAAGGATAAGTACTAGATCAAGAATATTAGATAAGTTGTTGGAAGTGGTTAAGCGTTGGTAGAAATCTCGTTTCTGAGCACACAAAGAGCTGTAACCGCAAACTCTGCACGGAACACGCGTTGGTGCAGTGCTGTAATACAGACCGTATATCTCCCTTCGAAGATGATATCCAAGACGCCGTCTGCAAGTCCGTACCACTCCATGGCTGAAGGCGAAGTCATCTCTCTCCACAATTCTCCCGCCTCACACGCGTACGAAAACGCGGCGGAAGAATACCCCGTTTCGGCCAATGTCGAACGCTCTATCATCGCCGAAATCCCTCCAACGGCATTTCTGAGATCTAGGCAATGATCGAGTAGGTCATATCGCCCCTAGACAAACAAAATTCCCGTCTTTGCCACGTGTTGCCCAGCACAGGTGGCTCCGGATGCCGGGCTATCCCCAAAAGCGCCGTATTGTCCCCCGTCTCCGGTGACCGCTACCTGCCGCCCACGGCGGCCCGGCGAGCTACGGCCATCTGCAGATTTTATATTCCACAACTCTCAACCTCCGACGCTTTTCACCAAGGCTTTAAGTTAGTGGCTCAATCGTGCAGACATGCAGGGAATACTGCTCGAGAGTGCCTCATATTTATCATAATTCAATAGAGTCATGATCTAATGCCCTTGCTAGTAACTGTATGGCAGATTAAAACTGTGTGCCGGACCACAGCTCTAATTCCGCCAGTACTCGTCTCCTATCTTCCAAACTTCGCAGAAGCTCTCCTGCAGACCTTGCAGAACTAGGTCTTCTGGAAGAAAGGATATTGCGGAGACGTGGCTTAGCCACAGCCTGGGGGATGTTTCCGGCATGCAGGAGAGTTTCAGCGAAGTTTGGAAGGTAGGAGACAATGTACTGGCAGAATTAAAGCTGTGAGGACCGGTCGTGAGTCGTACTTGGGTAGCTAAGATTGTAGAGTACCTGCGCTCGAAAGGGAAGGGTCCTGCGTTCGAGTCTCGGACCGGTACACAGCTTTAATCTGCCAGGAAGTTGCACATCAGCGCGCACTCCGCTGCAGAGTGAAAATTTCAGTCTATAAACATTATAAAACTCGTCTGAACTTTTTTCACTTGCTGCTTGCCAAATAGGCCCGCTGCCTGTGTAAAAAAGCGGGCTGTGATACTGCAGTTGGTCACTTAGCCGTCACATCAGTAACTCAAGATCAAGAACAACGGAAAATCCACACAGTAATGAATATAGACCCATCAAAGCTACACATACTGATCTAATACATATACGAACTTAAGTTACTGATGTGCCGTTGCCCGTGTCCCGCCCTGTGGAGGCGGACCAAGTACAGTTCAGGCAGTTTTAGTCAACTACTGAGCAGCATTTAATAATTAGCAAAGAAAAAGAAAATACATACTTGTAATTTTAGATATTAATAATACAAAAAGAATCTTTAATTATTATAATTTGAAGTATACCAACTCAAAAATACAAAAAATAAATGATATTTACTAAGTATCCCTTCACCAACAAGGCCATGAGAAGAAAATCTCGGAACATTCCTCGAGCCTTACCACTCTTGGCCTCATGCTAAATACTAGTTCTCATATTGCGTATCTGTGGTGTGTGTACTGTAAGACCTTCGGTACACACACCATCAGATTATTTGATGAGTCGCTCTAATGAAGTAGGCGAGTGTCAGCAATATGTCTTGTGGTCTTATCGTGGCGTGTTTATCTTCTGCCGTTAGGTCAGACAATAGAAATGCCACTTGCACGCTTAGAGTAGCAGATTGACGGTGACCAACTTTAAACAGAACTTGATTAATTTTCACACACATTTATTAAAATAATAAAAAACATAAAATTACTTAACTTGATTCTGGATGCTGTTTACAATTGACAATCTGAAGTTCCCTTGGTCTTGGTACGTTAATCTTATTCTCACATATCTCTGATACTTGACAAAGTGTCTATACATTTCTCTTCATGGCTATGTACAGGAATATGATAATCTTATTAGGCGCAGACTGAAACTTGACTATAGTCTGGGACAGACTAATGGAGACTGGTACATACAGGTGCAGATAAATGCAGATTGACTAATCGAAGGTCTGTACACTTGTTATAATACCTGGCGCATTCAGGTATCACTGCACGAGTGTGATCCGCGAGGAGAACAGGTTCTACGTTAGCAGCAATCTCATTGGCTGCGTTACATATTAATATGCGGATCGGCGGAAGCAGAATTTGGTCCGTCTCTAAGGCAGCGCCATCTAGTAGTGCGGAGACAGACGAGCGCTGCGCCTGCACTGTTGTGCTCAGCGGGGCGCGCTCTAGTGGGAAAGTAGTGTACGCGCTGACTACGCAGAACTATGTACACAACAGTATCCATATTCAACATCTATAGTGATTAATGCTATCTTGTTACAGTAATACATATATTTTGGTGATGCTGGTGTGAGGGGCATAATTTGAAGTGTGAACTATGAAGTATGAACTTTTTTTTTTCATTTAAACACTACAGAGTAGCCCACCACCTGGGTTACTAAGGTGGGCCGTGTCCTACTTAAAACAAGTAACAAGCCAGGCAGTGTTTGGTCTCTTAGCCGAAATGGCTGCTTGCAAGTTATGTCGGCTTGACAAGTCCCCATTCCGTTACCGTCCCTGCCACGTGGAGGCGGACCTTTTCTAATGTTTCTGCCCTGGCTGTTGCTCTGTGTGTTAGTACGCTAATTATTACAGTGAGTGACGTTTATCTGCAAACTAATTGATAAAAAATAATATAATTATTTAAATATAAAATGAAACAAATAAGATATAAAAAAGAAATATACACGAAAGAAAACAAAAAAAAAGAATTCTAAACTATAAGTTGTCTACAGAGAACCGAGTTCTCGCTGCTACAATTTTAGAGTACAATTTAAACATATGCCCAAAATTTGAAGTGGGCTAGATTTATCTATGTAAGATTATAAGTGATATTAGAATTTTACATGAAACATAGTAGCATAATGAATATTAAAATAACTTGCATAGACAATCTTAGATACAGGAAAAATTAAATTAAAGTATGAGATAACATACAAGTTATAAATTTTTAGAAATAAGTGAATATCAAAGTTAATATAATTAATAAAAAGAATATGATTATACTTAGAGTAAAGAAAATAAGTGTCTGATTCTCTCACATGCAATTCCTGAATGTGAAGGCTATGTATGTGCCTGTAGACTGACCATAACTAGATTCCTCTATGCGACATTAGAAATGAGATTACAAAAACAGAAAAACAATATTAATATATCATAAAAGCTAGAAGACTATATAGACAAATCAAAAATAAGTTGCATGGAAGTTTAAATTTTGAAAATTTAAATGTAAAATTACTTAAATTAATACAGTAAATCCAGTATATGTAGCAAGACAAGTGACAAGGTTGCGAGCCAGGAAGGGGAATCTGCATGAATGTCCAATAAGATCTCTGATGCTCTATGAGACAAAACTGGGAACCTACAGTGTATGTTAAAGGAAGTACATCAACAGTATGTGTGACACAGTCATTGTGAGTTAGGCCCATCTACATCCATATAGTATTGATCAATATCTATTTCGCAGCCCTTCTACACCTTCCGTCAGAATTAATCACTGTCTGTTCTATTGTCTGTGTCACTGTCAGAGCTTGTATCTTCCCAAGTAATGTGTTGAGGTTCTGTCACTGTCTGTATTCTTGTTCTGGCAGTAGGATGTTGATTTTTGTATATGTCAAGCAGTGTCATTGACACTGAGTCAGCCAGACTATTTAAGGTGTTCCATTTATCTGGGTCCCGAAGGACCGCACTTACCTCACCATCTCTTATTTCAGGTCGTTCATGGTCGAGTAGATTACACCTTAGCACAACATGTTCAGGCGTTCCAAGTATGAACTATGAGAAGTAACTCGCTTCGCGTCGGATACGGCTGGAGGCACTAGTAAGACCTGCATTGTCACGTGCTGTGACGTACTTGCCACGGCCCGTCTTCCTCGTGGGCCTCGGCCGGTAAAGAGTGATGTCGTACGGAGGTGGCTGCATATGATTTACGACAGAGTCTCTCAGGATTCTATCACGGCTAAAGAGGAGCAATCAAGGAATACCCCGGCAGTGATTGCTCCGAGACGCTGCTCCGTGGTCGTGCGCCACTGTGTTACGATTGCCGGGGATGGAGTTTGGGTGCGTCGAGACACGAGCAGTCCATTACTGAGGGCAGAAGGCGCTGCTGGTGCTCCGCCGATACGCCGGCGCCCGGGCCACTAAGCCGTCGAGGAAATGGGCCGTCTAATAAGACCACTCTGCTCTAATCAGAGCCCCCGCGCGTGTGTGTGTGTGGGGCACAACAGGCCCGCTACTGGATGAAACACGGCCGTGTGTTTGAGCGCGCGGGCTTATCTGAACTCGAGCGAGGCCCTCGCCGCGCCGCGTCGCATCGCGTCGTCTTTGGGAAGAACAAAGGACAAGGTGGGCCAGGGCGGCTATTATGCGCTGCTGATGGAGGACTGGGGTGCGTCCTTTAATCTCGGCGGCGGGCGGTTGTTAATTATCCGAATGCGGTGGGCGGCGCCGGCCGGGGCGCGCCCAGCTGAGGCCGCGGCGCGCAGCTGGCGTGCCGCGGCGGTTCCCGGCCCTCGGTGGTTCCCGGCCGCGCTCTCGTGGCAGCTGAGCTCAGCGCCGCCGCGCTTCCTGGCCGCCCCCACAGGGGGAGGTCCGGAGGTCCCGGCCCATTCGGCCCGGCCCGGCCCGGCCGGATGTTTATATCTGTCCCGAAGAGCGGTCGCCGCCGGATCCCACGACAAACTTCTCAGCCGCCCACAATAACAGGGGGTATTCCACAGGAACAGCCAACCGCGCCGCTATTAGTCACTATAAAACAATAATTAAAAGTCGTAAACTAAATTTTTCCCTTTTGTTTACCAAGTGAGCGTCGGCGGGGGAGTGGGATGGATGAGTGCTGGGAAGAGCTAGCATAAAACTTCCGCTCCTCTTACCGCAGGGAAGACTTCTTTTTTGAATTAATGGCCGGCCGCGATGGCCGAGCGGTTCTAGGCGCTTCAGTCCGGAACCGCGCGACTATTACGGTCGCAGGTTCGAATCCTGCCTCGGGCATGGATGTGTGTGATGTCCTTAGGTTAGTTAGCTTTAAGTAGTTCTAAGTTCTAGGGAATTGATGACCTCAGATGTTAAGTCTCATAGTGCTCAGAGACATTTTTTAATTAATGAGGATGCTGAAAAGTCTAGAGTTGTTTATAATTTATATAAAAAACAGCTACCAGCCACATGTGTGGTTTAAAAAAGGTTTATTATCTTCAGACCATGACCGGTATCGGATTTATCTTTACAAATCCATCTTCAGATGGCAGATTACAAGCGTTCTTAGTTGGACCTAGGTTTTTTATGTTATTCATTTGCTGCACTGGGAAAGAAAAGAAATATTTTTGTTGTCATATCGGTAATGGTATTTTTACGAAAGATTTACTTCTTTTACAAGATCTAATTGCTCAGAGATGGTTTTTATAAACATTAGTAAGTTAAGTTTACTACGTTAAGTTTACTAAGTTAAGTTTACTAATGTTAAGTTTACTAATGTTTATAAAAACCATCTCTGAGCAATTAGATCTTGTAAAAGAAGTAAGTCTTTCGTAAAAATACCATTACCGATATGACAACAAAAGTATTTCTTTTCTTTCCCAGTGCAGCAAATGAATAACATAAACAAAACTAGGTCCAACTAAGAACGCTTGTAATCTGCCATCTGAAGATGGATTTGTAAGGATAAATCCGAAACCGGTCATGGTCTGAAGATAATAAACCTTTTTTAAACCATACATGTGGCTGGTAGCTGTTTTTTTCATATAAATTATAAACCTTAAGTACAACAGCCACGTTTCTTAACATGTCGACTTTCGACAAAATAGCGTCTAGAGTTGTATTGAAAACAGCTGTGATAGCAGACTTCTGAGTCTGATATCTCATCATCACTTTCCAACTCCAGTTGCCTGAGTGTGGTGTTCAAATGCTCTAAAAAAAAAAAAAGTTTAAAATGGCTCTGAGCACTATGGGACTTAACTTCAGAGGTCATCAGTCCCCTAGAACTTAGAACTACTTAAAGCTAACTAACCTAAGGACATCTCACACATCCACGCCCGAGGCAGGATTCGAATCTGCGACAGCATCGGTCACGCGGTTCCAGACTGAAGCGCCTAGAACCGCACGGCCACACAGGCCGGCCAAACACTTCCATTTTCCTTCTGTCTTTATACATCTCCTATTCCAGGACAACTTCCCATTTGTGTCCTTTCTCCTCCGCATCTGACCGTACAGTCTCTATTCAGTATTTTCTTGGTCTTCCCCTTGGTCTTCTTCCTACGAGGCTCAGGCTGAAATACCTTTTGGCAAGCTTTTTGCTGTTCATTCTCATCATGTGCCCATACCACTGAAGCCTGCCTTCCTGTATGACACTTGTAAGTAGGCTGTTTAGATTTTTATGTTGGTGACGCCACGTAGCGCTCTGTATGAAAATCACTGACTGTGCTGTGTGGAGTCTGTGGCCATGTCAAGAGTTAGCACTGTCTTTCCGTTGGAAGGACAACACTACTTCTTCAAGACTGCATGGAAATACACTACTTCCGTGTGCATTTTCTTTTACAGATCAGACTTTGTGTAGTGTAATTACTACTGTGATGAATGATCAGGACTGCCTTTATGGACTCTGATAAAATTTTTCCTTTTGACCAACAGTGTATCTGTAAGTGTGTGCATTAGATATTTTAGTTGTTGTAATTAAGAAAATTTTTTAAAAATCTGTATTGGGCACTGCCAAAAACAATTTGTAAAATTTTTTGTGGGGAGCATGGGGGCTATGTAAGTAGGCTGTTTAGGTTTTTATGTTGGTAACGCCACGTAGCGCTTTGTATGGAAATCACTGACTGTGCTGTGTGCAGTCTGTGGCTGGTCTGCATTGCTGGAATATTCTCTATTGTAGTGTTGGGCAGTTGGATGTGAACAGCGCGTAACGTTGCGCAGTCGGAGGTGAGCCGCCAGCAGTAGTGGATGTGGGGGGAGAGGAGGCAGAGTTTTGAGATTTTAACATGATCGGACTAGCTGGACGTGTGTCCGTCAGAAAAAGGAAATTTGCCGAACTGGGTGTCACAAATTATACATATATTATGACTTCTGAACACTATTAACGTAAATACATTGTTTGTTCGCTATCAAAATCTTTCAATTGCTAACTATATGCCTATCAGTAGTTAGTGCCTTCAGTAGTTAGAATCTTTTATTTAGCTGTCAGTATTGGCGCTCGCTGTGTTGCAGCAGTTCCAGTAACGAAGATTTTTGCGAGGTAAGTGATTCATGAAAGGTATAAGTTATTGTCAGGCAGGGCCATTCTTTTGTAGGGATTATTGAAAGTCAGATTGCATTGCGCTAAAAATATTGTGCGTCACTTTAGTGTTGATTAGAATAAGTAAAGAGAGAAATGTCGAAGTACGTTCAGTTTTGCCCAGCTGTTTGGAAATCAAATAACGTAGAGGTTTTCCAGCACTGTCATTTATAAATTTTTTTCTAAAGGAATGTTTCACACTAGCAACAAGAACCTCAATACCATCTACTTTTCTGTTCACGCAATTCCTGATTTTGCCCTTTCCAGTTGTCTGATTCATCGTTCTAATGAATCTCATTTCTGTTGCCCGAATTCTGATGAGGTCTTTGTTTAGTAGGGTACATGTTTCCAAACCATATGTTTGGAATGGTACAAACTAGGTACGGTACACGGTCGCTTTTGCTTTTTGGTGGCATTTTATCGTTCCAGAAGATTTCTGATTTGACTGTAAAAACTGAATGCTTTCTGTGTGCTGCTCAGTATTTCCTGCTTAATGGTGTTGTCTTTCTAGAACCTGCTTCCTAGGTACATGAAATGTAAAACAGACTCCTTCTAGAAATATATTTCAGGTTGTTCCTTACCGGATGACGGTCATTTCTTCTTATTACTATTTTTCATTACTTTAGTCAGAATTTTTTTTTCTTTTTTTTTTTTTTTTTTTTTTTTGAAATCCTATGGGACTTAACTGCTAAGGTCATCAGTCCCTAAGCGTACACACTACTTAACCTAAATTATCCTAAGACAAACACACACACCTTTGCCCGAGGGAGGACTCGAACCTCCGAAATTTTAGAATCCATAAGTCCAATCATTAAGTTTCTTCTGTGTTTCAGCTCCTGTCTCTTCCCATATTATTAAATCGTCAGCAAAAATCGGGGCATTTGGTTCGGTGTCTATTTTCTTGATAGGTTTTTGATCTTGTCCATTACTATTACAAACAGGAGCGGTGATATGCCACATCCTTGCTGGACACTTCCCTTGGTTTCAAACCATTCTGATCGACCGTTGGATATCTGGACACAGCCTGAGATCTCATGCTGGCAAAATAAACAGGGTGTTTCCGTAAGGGCGTGCAAAAAAGTAACAGTACATAAAGAATGCTTCACTGCACAATTTGAGGTACGGAACCTGGAATCGGAGAAGCCGGCTTAAGGAGATATGGAAGTAAACTCGTCTACTGCTTTGTCTAGCATTACTGTTTATCAGATTATTTACAACTAACTTGTGTACATGTTTACATGTACTTTGCTGTTTGTTTACATGTACATTCTTTATTTCCTGCAAGGAAACGAGGAGGACGGGCGTGATTAGGAGGAGGTCATAGTGCAGGTTTTGTTTTGTTTACTTTACTTGGACAAGGGTGGCCCTGTTCTCTCTGTGTTGTTGGAGAACATAACCTTGGCTGTTCGTGACGGTATAGTCCGCCTGCTTAGCTCGGTGGTAACGTGTTCTCTTCCCATGCAAACGGGCTCAGATTCGATTCCCGGCGGGGTTCGAGATTTTCTCTCCGCTTGGGGGCTGGGTGTTGTGTTGTCCTCAACATCATTTCATCCTAATCAACGGCGCGTAAGACGCCGAATGTGGCGTCGACTGAAATAACACTTCCGCTAGGCTGCCGAACTTCCCCGGATAGGGTCTCTCGGCCAACGATGCCGTAATCTCATTTCCACTTTTTTCGTGAGTGGATGTGGATACAACATGACAGTGTACCGCCTCACTTCAGAGTGATGTCCGCAACCATCTCAGTGCCGTATTTCTCGGTCGCTGGATTGGAAGAGGAGCTTCTATTCCATGGCATGCGAGGTCACCTGACCTGAATCCCCTTGCTTATTTCCTATGGGAATATCTAAAGACACTTGTATGAGAGCCCAGAGGACACGGAGGTGGAATTGGTTGTCAGAGTTGTAGCTACACACCGGGGATATTAGTCAGGGAGCGTCAGAATCTTGCTCGCTGATGTTACTCTTGCACTGAGTTTCAGCACATTTTGTAACATTGAGTATTAATTGTACGTTCGTTGTGTCAGTGATGCTTTTTGCAGTTAACTTTAACTAATGTAAATAAAAAAGCACACGTCAATGTGATTTTATTCCTATAACCTCGTTACGCTGGTTTCTCCATCCCATGTTCCCTATCTCAGATTGTTCAATGGAGCATCCTGTATGTCCTGCTAAATTTTTACACGCTCTTAAGTATACACCCTGTAGATAACAGTTCTCTACTAAGTTCTGTTTGCAGACTGGAGAATAAGTAATAAGCTGATTGTGCTGTAGTGTTTCAAGTATCCTTCGCAAGTTTATGAACAGTGGTCATCAAGATATAAGAGTTAATTATTTGCATTTCCTTGCTACTAGTCACATTAATTTAGTTTACTTTTTTTTTTAATGTAACGCATTACAATGAGTTTCAGACATGTCTCGCACGCCACACGTTTATGCACAGAGACGTTACTCAAAGATTATACGTGTTAGTATAAATTAAGCGTGAGATTTGAAATAGTTCAAATGAAAAACACCTTTTGCGTGCTGCACATTAAGTTATTTTCATTTAACTTATGGAGCCAGACGCGTTTAGCCTTAGTTACAAGGCATCTTCAGTGAGCATCCTGAAATATGACACGACTTTTGTGTTTGCTCATACCGGTTATTGATACAAATTATTGATTTAAAACAGTTCATTGAAGTTTTATAATAAAATGAAAAAAGGCAATGTTTAATTCATAATTTGTAAGCCAAACATCTTTCTCTCACGTGGCAAATTGGTTCAAAGTTTGCAGTTTACCAAGTGCAAGAAAGCTATACGGCATACAAATAATGAATTAGACGCTGATTGTAAGTACTTTTCTATTTTATTGTAACAACTTCAATTAATTGTTTTAAATCTATAATCTGTATTTGCAGACTATAACCTACTTGTGCAATCGAAAAAATCGTTTAACATTTCAGGACACTCACTGAAGATGGTTTGTAACTAAGACGAAGCGTGTCTGGCTGCGTAAGTTAAAGACAAAAACTTAATGTGCTAAATGCAGGACTTGCTTATCTTTCTGTTTTTTTAACTACTACAATTTATATACAGCTGCTACTGCACTTGTTAAACTAGAACTGTTCTGTTCACTAGTCTGCTGCTCGAGTGCTTCGAGGTATTTGGGAGGGGGGGGGGGGGGAATGGGGGGGGGGAGGGAATGGCTGGCAGTGCGAGTCCAGAAATTGATGTCTACTGTTTTGTGCTAACGTGAGCTGTGCCTCTTTTTTGTCATTAATACCACAGCCTGTGCAGGATGCAGTTGGTTTGCATCAGTTGTTATGGCGTGATAATCGTCTGATATAATTTTTATATGTCGGTTGATTTTGACATCGCAAAGTTCATCTGCATCGCTGGTATACTGGCTGAGCTTTGTTAAACGTTACACTATTGCGCTGGTTGATATGGCGGCCTTGCCGCATGTGGATCCCTGTCGACTATCGTTTCTTGCCAACAATGATGGTGATATTGAGTCTGGTAACCATCTGCTTTACACTAGCAAATCTTAAAGCTATTGAATTAGTGCTGTTTAAAGCTACTGAAGAATTCAATGTTTTAGAGTTCACAATTAAAAATATTATCTCCATTCTTTGTTTTATGAATGAAAATTTGCATTTATTCCCTCATCCATTAATACACCTTTTTCGATTTTATGCAAAGTTTCAAGTTCTTCGATTTTCGATGGGTGGCCAGTGTCATTAATTGTATTGCTACTGGCGATCTATAACATTTTTTTTAATTAGTGACTCACTGTATGTTCGTTATATAGAGTTCTGAAATTTCTGCCTATCTGACATGTGTAACATTCTGCTCCACGCCAGCAGAAGACAACAATGAACATCGGTTTCTGCCCAACCATTGTCCATATCTCTCCCAAATACCCCCAAAAACTTCAGCTGCAGAACTCCGAACTAAACAGATCTAGTTTAATTAGGACTAAGATATTTTATCTTTGAATAACATGCGGTTACATAAACGCCTGATTATATCGTGTCAGAAAACGTTGCATTGTGTTAAAATAAAAATAAAAGTAATAAATGTGACTGATGGCACAAAAATACAAATAATTATTCCACAAAGTCGTGGTTCCTAAACTTAGCCAGCATGACCACAGTCAATAAAGACATAGGGAACTATTGCAATGGTGTTACCTGAACACAAGATAAGAAGGCAGCCATTTCATAAGAACAAAGGTGACTGCAGCACATGCCCAGACTGTACAGAACAACTTTAACACCTCTGCGTTCTTTTGTCAAATGTTTTTGTCTTGCTGTTGTAGACTGAAGATGAGATTTATGGCTCGAAATATTTCGCTCCACGAAATAATTTAACGAAGCTAACAAATTTTGTGACTGGTAGTGGTCTCAGAAGACTCTTTTCATATCTTTTCTTTTTCATAACTATCAGTATGGCTGCAGACAAAATTTTAAACAAATCACAGCACACTACGCTGAAAACTAAACAGAAAAATGATACTTAGTCCTCCTGTATGGATGACGTAGCGTTCTTTCGGGTGCGGCCATTTTCCGCACCACAATAGCAGAGCTGCTCGCTGTTTAGATCACAGATTATAGCGTCAGCAGCTGAAAGAGATGTAAACGTAGAGCAGTTCATATTCCAGAAAGGAAAAATGAGCGAAGGAAGGTTAGGGTTTAACGTCCGTCGACGGCAAAAATATTAGAAAAACACGAGGTTTTATTGGGCAAGGTCATGAAAAGAGGTAAGGAATTTCCTTTTCTTGCTTATCCATGAAAGGATGTTGGTGACCACATGTTTCACCTCTATTTTACGCAACGCAGTACGTGGCATTTGATCTATACTTGGTAATCCTGCCAGTGTTTTATGTTATCTGATCATTTTCTTCTTTTACACTCCATCTTCGCTTCTCTTGACAAAAGTGTAGCGGTATTACTTGCTGTTCCGTAAGATGTGTCCTAGGTCTACAGTTTTTCTTCTTTCAAACATTGTTAACATCTCTCGTTGTTTTCTTACTCGTAGCAATCCTTCGGTGTAAGTGTTTTTGAGCACGGTATTTTAAGCATTCTTCAGTAAACCCACTTTTGAAAGGTCTCGATCTTCTTTGCTGTTGACGAATTTAATGCCCATCCATCAGAACCGAGTAGAAGGGTGCAGGTGAGATGTAGCATCTTACAAATACAACAGCAAGCTTTAGGTCTAGGTCTGTATTTGTGAGAATTTTCTTGAATTTTATGAAAGCATTACGGGCATTCTCTATGCGACATACTGTCTTCTCGTCTGATCTCCGGGGTACTTCAGTCTCCGGGGTACTTAAACTTGTCTCCTCTTGGC
The DNA here is from genome assembly GCF_023864275.1 of Schistocerca cancellata. NCBI lineage: Eukaryota > Metazoa > Arthropoda > Insecta > Orthoptera > Acrididae > Schistocerca > Schistocerca cancellata. Next base: position 352,065,170 of record NC_064633.1, read on the forward strand.
TAGCGTATCGTGATGACAAAAAAGACAAAAACCAGTGATTGTTTACTGCTGGACCTTGTAACATTGTTTCCTTTCTTTCCTTAGTTGAGGATACTTATTGTGCCCTGGCGTTCAGTGTCTTTTTCTGATGGTACCTTCAAGTATTTCATGGACAATGAAAGGTCAGACTGCTGGTCCACCGTGACTTAACGGCGACACAGTGGAATGCGGAGGAATGCCACTAATCTGTGTCAGTTTCTAAGGACTTGGTCGTTGACTGCACGTTAAACCGTAAACTATTCTTCAGTTCCCAAACCACGACAGAGCAGGCGGGTACAGCCGGGATTGGCAGGTGTCGTCTGACAGGGATGCCTCTCATAGCAGAGGCGGCCTTCTCACACTTTGAAATGATTCCCTAGTCAGATATCCTCAAAAAGCAGACTATGTGAAACTTTCCTACTGTAGCTATCTGGAGATCCTTCGAATGAAGCGGCCGACCACACGATGATCAGGATGAAATGTTTCGAACGACGGCATGGATATTAGTGGATGGGCGTTAAAGTCTAACTGCCTAAGCGTTAACTATAGTGTCAGTCACGAAAATAAGCACCTCAGGGTCATTTCACTGTCCTACAGTATTGCCTATTACTTATGAGTTTAAAAGGTAGTAAAAATTCCGGAAAAATTATTAGACATCGCTATTTTCAGTCTAGAAGATCATGGACTCCTTTCCAAAAGAAATTTCCTGACAGCTGCTATGAAAAAACAAATAAATAAATAAAAACTAACGTTACAGGACGTGTGACCTGTCATAGAAAAAGTGCAATGACGGTATCTCCACTGGCAAAATATTTCCATTTAGACCCCCATTCGGACTTTTATTTCTGTACTTCAACCCCCCGAAGACCACAGAACCACTAACATATTTCGACCGAAAATAATATATGATCACTGTGAAAGCTTATAGATGCTTCTGACACACATTTTGTCATGAATATATAAAATTATTGTGAGATAATTTGGACCCATCGTCTAGGGGGTGCCGTCTTTAATTAGTAATTAAAACGTACTCAGCCAACGGGTTCGAAACCCGCCACTGCTTAAATTTTGATTAATAACAAAAAAATGGCGGCCGAAGACTTCCGGCGTAAGAAGTCACCCTCATTCTGCCAACGGCCTTGTCAAAGAGGGCTGAGGAGCATACTGAGGTGCAGGACACTCTCTTGTGCTTGGGGTGGGAAACTGCTCCTAAAAGCGGAAGAGTCAGCAATGATCAGCGGCATCAGGATGAGAAGTTAATGGAATGCATTGCATTAAAGGAACGTAACGTGTATCCACAGGACATATGGCCAGTAATTGAAAAAGTGCGATGACGGTCTCTCCATTGGCAAAACATTCCCGAAAAGTCCCCCATTTGCATCTCCGGAAGGGGTCTGCAAAAGGGAGGTGAGTGTGAAAAAAAGACTGAATCACCAATGAAATGATAACGTTCTACAAGTCGAGGTGTGGAATGCCAGAACCTTGAACATGGTAATGAAGCTACAAAATCTGAAAAGGAAAATGAAAAGGCTCAATCTAGATATGGTAGGGGTCAGTGAAGTGAAATGGAAAGAATACAAGAATTTCTGGTCAGATGAGTATAGAGTAATATCAACAGCAACTGAAAATGTTATGACGGGAGTAGGATTCGTTATAAACGGGAGCTGGCCGTTGTGGCCGAGCGGTTCTAATCACTTCAGTCCGGAACCGCGAGACTGCTGGTGTCGCAGGTTCGAATCCTGCCTCGAGTATGGATGTGTGTGATGTTCTTAGGTTAGTTAGGTTTATGTAGTTCTAAATTCTAGGGGTCTGATGACGTCAGAAGTTAAGAGCCATTTGAACCATTTGAAATTAATCGTCAATTAAACCGTGTAAAACTAATTTTGCCGCGTGGGGTAGCCGCGCTGTCTGAGGCGCCTTGCCATGCTTCGTGCGGCTCCTCCCGTCGGAGACCTCCCTCGGGTATGGGTGTGTATATTGCCGTTAGCGTAAGTTAGTTTAAATTAGACAGAGTAGGAATTTACCGCCACGAAACATAACAAAAAAAAAAGAAAAAAAGAAAAAAAGAAAAAGAAATAGGAAAAAACTAGTTTTCCATGGCAGTCAGATAACACTGTAGACTTGCCTAACTAGAGGACCTAGAGGACTGTTGTCTCGTGCAGGTGGAATAATTTTCCGAGCCTTGATTTGAATATTCCTAGTAATTTGCAATACGGTGAACAGATACAAAGTCAAGTCTATTCGAACTCTTATTTGAAATCCAGAGCACAGAATCTTCGTGGCGCAACTGTAGGACCAGGTCTTGCAGAGCAAAACAAAACTTAACTGTCATTCTGGGGTTCGCTACGGACTCCTCTTTCTGCCGGCGCACGCTTACCTGACACAACTGAAGAGAGACGTCTTATCGTACTCACTTCCTTGCAGTTGTTAATTGGACTATGTCCGTGGAGCTCAATAACGCAGAAGTTCTAGCTATTGATATGTGTTTGTGCTTACTTACTGTTCTCAGTAGCAGCCAAGGATCTTACAACTCCAATTAGTACTGTTAAAGGCAACGCAGACGCGATAATTTCGTTTGTATACCTTCAGCAATGCAATGTTTTGCATATCCACGGTCAGGAGAGCAAAAAACTAGCGGGCAAAGTCAAATGTACCTGTTTAATTGGGAATCGGAAGCAACGCAACCATTCTAATTTCTACCGTCCCTTTCGAGCCTTTTGTTCTGTTAAAAGAGAACCGAGGGAAGCCGCAACACCTACGCAGTGAAGGATGGACTGATACGCATCTAAAATATGAGCTCACTAATGCAACAGGAAGTCGACACAACGAAGCTACACTGAGGAGAGCTTCTGTGAAGTTTGGAAGGTTGGAGACGAGGTGCTGGCGGAACTAAAGGTGTGTGGACGGGGCGTGAGTAGTGCTTGGGTAGCTCAGTTGGTAGAGTACTTGTCCGCGAAAGGCAAAGGTCCCGAGTTCGAGTCTCGATCCAGCACACAGTTTTAATCTGCCAGGAAGTCTCATATGAGCGCACACTCCGCTGTAGAGTGAAAATTTCATTCTACACTGAGCTGTTCCCGCAGCGACGGCAAACACATCACAGCACTGTGGCATCTGAGCATTGTTACATTACTCCATGTTTTGTGTTATATGTTTTGGTGATTTCATATTTCAGGCTTTTTCCACTATTACGAAGGCGTTTTCACGGAAACAAAGATAACTGAGGTATGAGATAATAAAACCCATAAATCATGATAATATTGTCAATCTGTAATGGTTCCGTGTATCAAAGCACTCAGCATATATCCCTGAACAACCTCCAAGGCTTCTCGGCACGGTTCGGAGTCATCCTATACAAGAAAAAGTATTTAGTTATGGTACAGTGCAAGATTTATCGAAAAGTCCTCAATTTTATGGCACTCTCAAACACGTACAGAAACAATAACTGACCTCAACCAAATGACATTTCATTTCGTTGTAATTCAAAGGTGACTCAATTCCTGATCACTAGGGTTTGCGTGAAAAGAAATGAGCACTGCAAAAAGTTAGATATTAAACGGCACACCCTATCTTAGAGTAGCAAAGCAACGAAAAGAAGTGTTTAATTGGAAACTTCTGGATCATTACGAATCCACTTCAGGCGTTATGGTTTCCAGTGCTGTAATTGCTACTTAAAATTTCTTGTAATGTGATTACAACGAAACAGAAGTTTCATATGCCTGTTACTGTTGACTGGTTTATGCAGATCTACACGTTAAGTTTCTTAACTTCCGACATACATTTTAACCTAATTACTTCGTCTCCCTCTACAATATATACCCCTCGCTCATCGCTAGAATACCACATTGACAATTTTTTCATGCCTAAGTTGTGTCCTATGTACCGATTCCTTCTTTTAACCAAATAGTTGATTAATTGTCCTTTTTCGAATTCGGTTAAGTACCACCTCTTTAGTTACCCGATCTACACATCCAAACTCCATTATCTGTAGCGCCACGTTTCGTGTGCTTGTACGCTCTTCTTGTACGAAAGCCTTACTGTCCATGCATCAGTTCCGTGTATCAATTCCGTATAAGGCCGCACTACAGACGAACAAATGTCCCCTTTCCAGTAAAGCTTTCCTGGGTACAGCAATGGATATCTACAAAAGAAGGCAAAAACAACTAGTCATAACCTTTGTAGATTTCAAAAAGGCGTATGATTGCATCCATAGATCTTCAATGATTAAAATATTAAGGAATTTTGGACTTCATCCTAAATTAATAAAAATGATACAGTTAACCTTAACAAACACCAAATCCAAAGTAAAATTTAGAGGAGAAATATCTGAACAATTTACGATTAAAACAGGGTTGAGACAGGGAGATTGCTATTCAATTGTGCTCTTGAATATGTAATGAGAGAATGGTACAAGGAAAATCCTATGAATATTAAAATTGGAACTAAGAAAGATAAAATAAACCTAAATTGCTTGGGATTTGCTGATAACCTAGCATTACTAGCTAATAATATTCAGGAAGCCACGAAACAAATAACAAGCTTACAAAATATAGCACAAAAATTAGGACTCCAGATATCATTTGAAAAGACTGAAATAATGGTAACGGATCGACTTGTAATAGATCACATCACAGTGAAAATAGGGAAATTAAAATAGTGAAACAATTTAAATACCTGGGTGAAATTATAACACATAAATTGGACGAGAAACCTGCATGGCGAGCAAGAACTAATAAAATGATAAAAGCTCAAAAACTAACATGGTCTACGTACAATAAAAAATGTCTATCAATTAAAACAAAATTAAAACATTACAAGACGGTGGTTCAACCAGAGGTTACATACGGAAGTGCAACTCTTTTTAAAGTCACCCAGAAAAACAGAATTGACAAAATTTTAAAAGTAGAGAGAAGAATTGCTAGAACATGCATAAATAAGAAATATCAAAAAGCTGGGCAATGGCGGATAGTTCCAAATGAAGTGGTATACAGAGAACTGGAGCCCATCACCGATACTATACGAAAGAAAAGGATCTCTTTTTGTGGTCACATTCTGAGGACACCAGAAACCAGATTATCAAGGAAAATTATTGAGAAACTCTGGAATTTGAAACAACAAGGAGGATGGCTTAAGGAAATAAGAGAGGATATGGAAGAACTGGAAATAACTCTAGATGATTTGCAGAACAAAACGCCAAATTTAAAGAAGTTGAGGGACACAGAAATAAGATTTAAACCAAAAATTGACAAACGACATACAATGAAAAGGGTATTTACAGATGAGGAACGACGAAAAGCATCGGAACGAATGAAGAGATACTGGGCCACTCGGAAGGGGAAAATACCAAAGAAGAGGACCAGAAATGATTGACTGAAGTGGTCCAATGAGGCCGTAAAAGCAGAAGAAGACGAAGATAAACGTAAATGGCGGTCTCAAAAAGAATCTTTCGATTCGAAACCGCTGCCATTTGAGTAAATAAAGATCATTATAAACAGTGACTGGCTGCTGTTTTCTTACACCCAAGATTCAGCTTCTAAAACCTTTCTTTTTAACGTTAAGAAATAGTCGGTTTCTTGATATGGTCTTTAAACTTTCTTGATAAGGTGATTTATTTATTGTATAATTTGTTTCGGTATTTTCTGCAGTGTTGCAGTGAGCAGAATAATAATGTGGTATCAGAATACCTACTCAATTTTTTGGATGCAAATCACTTATGCATAAATACATATCCATGATTTTTTCATTCTCCCAACAAATGTGAAATTTGGCTCTTAGAAAATTTCAATTCCCATGCTTCACACTACATATTTTGCTGCTCCAATAGCAAAACCCATCTACGACTTTTAGTGTCATATTTCCTTATGTTACTTTTTCCGCATCAGCTGGCTTAATTCGGCTACTTTCCATTACATTTTTTTAACCTTTCTTATTGTTTGTCTTATAACCTCTTTTCAAAACGCTATTCTTTCCAGTCACCTCCTCTTACAAGTTCTATGCTGTCTGGCGGAATCATAATCATATGCCTCCGTCACTTTGTCCCCTCTCTGCTTGTGACCATATGCCTGCGTTCACATTTAGAGATTCATCATGTTGTTAAGCTCCTCAGGGATATCGCCATCGACACCTAGGCTCAGGTATTTTGTAAGGATGCTGGAGGACTATGAAGACATGACCGCAGGTAGAGACGAAAGCTCAGGAAACACCGTGTTTCCTCAGCGGCATTACTCAAAGTGGCAAAAGCGTGTTAGCGAATGAAAAATAACCGTAAGTTCGTGTTTAGAAAGTCCGACGCGTCACGTCAGAGAAGAGGGGTAATGAACGACGAGCTTGTGACGCGGGACAATCGCAGATAATTCAAAGGGCGAGCGCCTCCTTTGCGCGGCAGGCAGCAGAGTCGTCCTCCACGTCTGCTGGACAAATTGCGGTCGCCTCCAGCGCGCACACGCCTCCTGGACAGCCGCCGCGAATTGCCGGGAAAGGACGGCATTGTGGGGGCGCTCTGTGCGGCCAAATGGATTTCTCGCGCCGCGGCCGGCCCTTTGGAGAGGAGACGAGAGGAGAGCTGCTGCTTTCACGGGACGCCCTGTGGGGGAACCCCCTCCCTGTCCAGTACCACTAGGCGACGGGAGGCTGGAAGCGCCCCCAGCTTTGTGACGGACCGCCTCCCACGCCTATCGACGTGGACCACCGACCACGTTTCACGGATATGCTAGGTTCTCAGAACTGTTTAGTGCTAGCCATTAGTTTTCTGTGGAAGCTTTCACTGCCACCGAATTCCGACACTAAGGATGCGTCTATGCTACAATCACACAGCTCGCTCCTCGCAGACTTTGTGCGGCCATTATGAAACAAGCTAACTCTTACCGGCGCAATTAACTTTCAGGGGTTTAGGGGTAGCGTCTTTGATTCATAATCTGTCTTCGGTCCCGGGTTCGAATCCCAACGCTGCTGAAATTTTGATAAATAATCACCATTGCCGCCTGAAGGCTTTCGGCATAAGAAGTCACCCTCCTTCTGACAACGGCCTTGTCAAAGAGGGAGGAGGAGCGGACAGAGGCTCGCTGCACTCTCTTGTCCATTGGATGGGAAAATGCCCCTAAAGGCGGAAGAATCAGCAATGATCAACGGCATGAGGATGCAGAAGGCCATGAAAACTACTGCATTAAAGACACGTAATGTGTACCCACAGGACATGTGGCCTCTAATTGAAGAAGTGTCATGATGATTTCTCTATTGGCAAAACATACCGAAATAGCTTCCTATTCGGATCTCCAGGAAGGGACTGCCAAGGCAGAGGTTACCATGAGATAAAGATTGAATAATCAACGGAAGGATAACGTTCTAAGAGTCGGGGCGTGGGATGTCAGAAGTTTGAACGTGGTAGGGTAACTAGAAAGTCTCAATCTAGATATAGGTGGACTGAGTGAAGTGACGTGGAAAGAAGACAAGGATTTCTAGTCAGATGAGTGTAGGATAATATCAACAGCAGCAGAAAATGGAATAACAGGAGTAGGATTCGTTATGAATACGAAGGTAGGGCAGAGAGTGTGTTACCATGAATAGTTCAGTGACAGGGTTGTTCTTATTAGAATCAACAGCAAACCAACACCGACAACGATAGTTCAGGTATATATGCCGACGTCGCAACTGGAGATGAAGAGATAGAGAATGTATATGAGGATATTGCGAGTGGAATACAGTACGTAAAGGGAGATGAAAATCTAATAGTTATGGGAGACTGGAATGCAGTTGTAGGTGAAGGAGTAGAAGAAAAGGTTACAAGATAATATGGGCTTGGATCAAGGAATGAGAGAGGAGATAGACTGATTGAGTTCTGTAACAAGTTTCAGTTAGTAGGAGCGAATACCCTGTTCAAGAAACACAAAAGAAGGAGGTATACTTGGAAAAGGCAGTGGATACGGGAAGATTTTAGTTAGATAACTTCGTGGTCAGACAGAGATTCCGAAATCAGATACTGGATTGTAAGGCGTACTCAGGAGAAGATATGGACTCAGATCACAATGTAGTAGTGATAAAGAGTAGGCTAAAGTTTAAGATACTAGTCACGAATAACCAATAGGCAAAGAAGTGGAATACGGAAGTACTAAGGAATGACGAGATACGCTTGAAGTTTTCTAAGGCTATAGATACAGCAATAAGAAATAGCTCAACAGGCAGTACAGTTGAAGAGGGATATACATCTCTGAAAAGGGCCATTTCATAGGGTCAAAGAGCGTAACTGCGAAGAAACCGTTTATAACAGAAGAAATACTTCAGTTGATTGATGAACGGAGGAAGTGCAATAATGGCCCAGAAACGCAGGAATACAGAAATACAAGTCTCTGAGGAATGAAAGAAGTAGGTATTGCAGGGAAGCTAAGACGAAATGGCTCCAGGAAAAATGTGAAGACATAGAAAAAGAAATGATGTCGGGAGGACAGACTCAGCATACAGGAAAGTTAAAACAGCCTTCGGTGACATTGAAAGCAAGGGTGGTAACATTAAGAGAGCAACGGGAATTCCACTGTTAAATGCAGACGAGAGAGCGGATAGGAGGAAAGAATACATTGAAAACCTCTATGAGGGCGAAGATTTGTCTGATGTGGTAGAAGAAGAAACTGCAGTCGATTTAGAAGAGACAGGGGATCCAGCATTGGAATAAGAATTTAAAAGACCTTTGGAGGACTTAAAGGTCAAATAAGGCAGAAGGGATAGATAACATTCCATCAGAATTTTTAAAATCATTGGGGGATGCGGTAACAAAACGACTATTTGCGTTGGCGTGTAGAATATATGAGTCTGGCGACATACCATCTGACTTTTGCCCATTTGACTTCTGGAAAAACATCATCCACACAATTCCGAAGACGGCAAGAGCTGACAAGTTTGAGAATTTTCGCGTAATCATCTTAACAGCTCATGCATCCAAGTTGCAGGGGTGCGCTAGATGACGATCACTTTGGCTTTAGGAAAAGTAAAGGGACAAGAGTGGCAATTCTGATGTTGCGGTTGATAATCGAAACAAAACTAAAGAAAAATGAAGACACTTTCATAGGATTTGCCGACCTGGAAATAGCATTCGACAATATAAAATGGTTCAAGTTGTTGGAAATTCTGAAACAAGTAGGGGTAAGCTATAGGGAGAGACGGATCGTATACAATATGTACAACAGCCAAGAGGGAATAATAAGAGTGGACGATCAAGAACAAAGTGCTCGTACTAAAAAGGCTGTAAGACAAGGATGTAGCCTTTCGCTGTTCAATCTGTGCATCGAGGAAGCAATGATGGAAATAAAAGAAAGGTTCAGGAGTGGAATTAAAATACAAGGTGAAAGGGTATCATTGATTCGATTCGCTGATGACATTGCTATCCTGAGTGAAAGTGAAGAAGAATTACATGATCTGCTGAACGGAATGAACAGTCTAATGAGTACAGAGTATGGACTGCGAGCAAATCGAAGATAGATGAAGGTAATGGGAAGTAGTAGAATTGAGAACAGCGATAATCTTAACATCAGGATTGATGGTCACGAAGTCAATGAAGTTACGGAATTCCGCTACCTAGGCAGTAAAATAACCAATGACGGACGGAGGAAGGAGGACATCAAAAGCAGACTATCAATGGCAAAAAGGGCATTCCTGGTCAAGAAAAGTCTACTAATATCAAATATCGGCCTAAATTTGAGGAAGAAATTTCTGAGAATGTACGCACAGCATTGTATGGTAGTGAAACATGGACTGTGGGAAAACGGAACAGAAGAGAATCGAAGCATTTGAGATGTGGTGCTTCAGACGAATGTCGAAAATTAAGTGGACTGATAAGGTGAAGAATGAGGAGGTTCTACGAAGAATAGGAGAGGAAAGCAATATGTGGAAAACACTGATAAGGAAAAGGGACAGGATGATAGGGCATCTGTTAAGACATCAGGGAATGACTTCCATGGTACTAGAGGGAGCTGTAGAGGGCAAAAACTGTAGAGGAAGACAGAAATTGAAGTAAATCCAGTAAATAATTGAGGACGTAGGTTGCAAGTGCTACTCTGAGATGAAGAGGTTAGCACAGGAAAGGAATTCGTGGCGGGCCGCATCAACCTATCAGAAGACTGATAACAAGAAAGAAAAAAAAAAAAGAGTGCTGCTTACTCCATCCGTCGGCAGTCGAAAACATCATCTAACTTTGTTTTGTTTCAAGCTACAATCATGGCCGGCCATGCTGAAACGTCATTTGCGATTGGCCGCTTCCGGTCCTTGCCATCGTTAAGACGAGTGTGTCCGTTTGCAATCGTTTGGGTGACGAAAAGGCGTTGAGAAAAAGAAAAGTGATATATGTCGTTAGCTAAAGAAGATTTATAGATCCTCAGCTGTTCATACTCTGCATATAAGAGTTAGGAAACAATCTGAGCAGCACTCCTAGGTCGTTTGCACATTATGTTGCCATTTACGGTGTAGTCAAGTCATCAGAGGATCAAACTGAATTAGACACGATATCTCAGGTTGAGAAAAGTGGCCGTTAAATTTCGTTTACAGGATGAATCACGCCAACCTAAAGGCTGTCTGTTCAACTAAATACCCAGGAATTACAATTACGAACACCTTACATTGGAAAGATCAAACAGATTTTGTGAGAAAGGCAAACCAAAGATTAGCTTTCATTGGCAGAACATTTACGAGTATGTATCACTCCTGCTAAAGAGATTGCCCACATCACGTATGCCGTCCTCTTCTAGTGCGTTGCTGTGCGGTATAGGATCCTTACGAGATAGTATTGGTGGAGGACACAGAAAAAGTCCTAAGAAGGGCAGCTCGTTTTGTACTGTTGAGAAATAGGGGGATTGGTATCACGGACATGATAAGCGACTTACGGTGACAATCATTTTTGTTGCGACGAGAATTTTTTATGAAATTTCAGTCAGCAACTTTCTTGTCTGAACTGGAAAATATATTGTTGCTGCCAACCTACATAGAGAGGAATCTTCATTCTAATAAAGTAAGAGGAATCAGAGTTAGTACGGAAAGATTTCAGTGTTCATTTGTCTCTCGCCCCTGTTAGAGAGTGGGACGGTGGAGAAATAGTTTGAAGATGGTTCGAAGAGTCCTCCGCCAGGCACTTAAGCGTGATTTGCAGAGAAGGCATGCAGGAACTTGCTGCAAGTACTCGCAGAAGTGGTTCCACTAGAACCGTGTTGTCAGGTAGGCAACTGGAATTTCACACAAAGTTCACAGTGTCATGCTTAAAACACAGAGCAGGCACCATTGTTTATACATTTTTATGACTGCGGAAAAATCGTGACGCAGGACAAGACGTTAAGAAAAAAAAGAAATATTTTGGTGAGGAAGTGGATACTTAGGCGTACTTATTTAAATTATCAAGAAACATTTCTTAACTAACTACAACCGAAGGACTTGGTCTGTACTGGAAATGAGGGTTGGAACATATTTATTGTGCACCCAAATATTCGAAAATTGGATACAGAAATGAGGAAAGCTGTATCACCAAGATATTACGCTTCTGTTCTTTCAAATATTATTTATTACTTTTATTACAAATGTAATTTATTTAGATATACAGTAACATTAAAAATCATTTAAAACTTAAGTACGTCTACACCGCCACTTACCTATCCTTTGACGAAACACAATAGGTATATTCATTTCTCATTTTCTTAGTTTACGGTGGTCAGTTATATATCTTTAGGGATTCCAGTGGTACATTTGGTTAGGCATATGTCTTTGTGCTAGTCTCCTTTTCAACGCTGACACTTATTGAACACACAACTGGTACTGGAGTTTGAGAAAAACTTACAGCAACCTGGCAAGTGTTAGACGCAAGAGGTAAGCAATTGTTTCCAGTAACCTGCTGAAGCTACTTCTGTCAGTTGACATAACTTTCGGAAGATGACTTGCTGGGGGTGTTTCCACATTCAAGAATTTGCTTACGAGGCTTCTGAAAGCGATTTGCAAAATGTCACTTGCTAGTGAACACAGACCTCTCGTTCTTGCCGTTTCTCCATCATACATCCACTCTGAAAACCACTGTGAAGTGCATGGCAGAGGGTATTTTCTATTTTATCACATGTTATCACTTTGTTCCCTTTCCATTCGCGTATGGAAGGCGAGAAAAATGACTGCTTTAAAGCTCTGGCCACGCTATAGTTTGTCTAGCTTTGTCTACGCCATCCCTACGGAAGATGTGTAGAAAGCCTTGGCTACTCTTAGATTCCTCGGTATTAGTTGCTGAAATTTTGTAAGTAAGCTTACGGTATGGAATAGCTGGCATCTACTAGCGCTTGACAGTTCAGTATTCAAGAAAGGGTCATATAAGGGCTTAGGAAGCAAGCTCATTTTTAGGATGACTACATTATGGCATTGCCCTACAAATAATATCAACATACGCATAGTGTTTGTTTAGAAGATAGAACGTAATGTCAAGAGTCTAATGACAATTTTAAATTGGCACTAATTTCAGCGGTTTTTGAAGTCACCGCTGTCTGGGACCGGAAACATACAGATCATCACAACCACTTATTACGCAATAAAAGTAAGTGTAATAATTTTTAGAAATTAGTTCTTCTCTTTCAGTAAACTTATCGGTTATAAGGGTGTTTCACGAGTGGTTATAGAGGGGAATTTGTTAGTAGATAAAGGTCAGGTGAAAGACCATCTCCGAAAATTTTTTGTATGTCCATGCTTTTGATCGACGGCCGTTTACTATTGTGAGAAAATAAAACGCCTACAGCCGTCCGTATGATTTTATTTATTTCGTCGGAGCCAGTTTCGGCGCTTCAATGCACCATCTTCAGGCTGTAGTTTATGCGGAACGGGTTGTACGATCCCTCTATATACAACGTATCAGTGGCCAGCATAATTGGATACGCAGATAATCTGAAAATTTAGGTGTCAGCAGTTGATGGTTAGAGTGCTGACACCTAAGTTTTCAGATTATCTGCGTATCCAATTAAAATGATGCGATATATATATATATATATATATATATATATATATATATATATATATATATATATAGAGAGAGAGAGAGAGAGAGAGAGAGAGATCGTTTCAACCCATTCAGCATCAAATACAGCCTGAAGAAAGCGCATTGAAGCGCCGAAACTGGCTGCTACAAAATAAATAAAATCATGAAGGACGGCTGTAGGCGTTTTATTTTCTTACAATCTCCGAAAATATACCGTTTGGACGTAAAATAGGTCCTACGATAGAATCATGTTCAATTTCTTTTTCTTTACTCCATTTGAGCTAATAATAATGTTAATTTTCGATGACCGGTTTCTGTAACGAATGTTACCCTATTCAGATGGTACCACTGATTACCGAAACCAATTGTCAAGATTAAAGTTTATTATTAGCGATCTTGACAAAGAAATTTATCTTCTCTAATCTACTTTCAAAAATATTTCAAACTTCATGGTATGCACACAGAGGATATAACGAGTTCCGACTGGTCTGTTCTGCAGGAGCCCATGGTGAGGCCAATGTTTCGAGTGCTCGTCGTCGGGTTCTCTACTACGTGACGAAGTAAGTCACCTTCAAAGTCGAGAGTGCTCTGCAACTTAGCCCACTGGCTAGGTTGCGAACTTGGGACGTTTTTGACAGCCATTGTTTTCCTCGGACGACAATGATGAGTTTTATAATAATTACAGAAGTCTCTGATAACGGTGCCCTCTTCTCAGTCTGTGTGCGTCCCGCGAAATGCGAGATTTCAGAGCCATCCCATCTTCAAATTTATTTTGTATCCAAACGATACATTTTCAGGTATGGGTCCCTCATCAAAACTTTATCTAGTAAGTCCCCTCTTCCACCTCTATAGCCCTGTAACGATAAGTGTGAAACACACTGTATTCGGCAAAATATCAGGACACAAGGCGTCATATCTGCGGCAGATGTGATACATGGAGAGCATTAAAAACTGACGAAATATTATCTCAGAAGGAGTAGTCTTACCAATCGCGAAAAAACTACTATTACTCTCGTCAGACGATCCAGGGAATATTGTTATCGCTTCACGCCAATGCAAATATGCACTCAGCTAGCTATGAGGACAGCTGAACGGTGAGGGTTCCTGGCGGAAGCGATGTTTTAGCAGCGATTTATCAGCAGCGAGGAGCGATGTGCGAACAGTGATATGCTAGCAGCGAGGTTGTAGGATAGCATATCCACATTTCGTGTAAACGGACCAATGTTTCGTGTTAACGCATACCAGGGTCTACATCTACAAGTATACAATGAGGTGACAAAGGTCATAGGATACCTCCTAATATCGTGTCGCACGTTCTTTTGCGCCGGCCGCTGTGGCCGAGCGGTTCTAGGCACTTCAATCTGGAACCGCGCTGCTGCTACGATCGCAGGTTCGAATCCTGCCTCGGTCATGGATGTTTGTGATATCCTTAGTTTAGTTAGGAGACTGATGACGTCAGATGTTAAGTCCCATAGTGCTTAGAGCCATTTGAACCAATTTGAACATCCTTTTGCCCGGCGTAATGCAGCAACTGGACGTGACACTGATTCAAACTGGTTAGAAGTCCCCTGCAGAAATACTGATCCATGCTGCCTCTATACCCATCCATAACTGCGAAAGTGTTGCCGGTGCAGGATTTTGTGGATTTTTATGTTCCATAAACGTTTGACAGAATTCATTCGGGTGACTGGGGTGGCCAAATTATTCTCTTAAATTGTCCAGAATGGTCTTCAAAGTAATAGCGAGGAATTGTGGCTCGGTGACCAGGTGATTCGCCATCCGTAAAAATTCCATAGTTTTTTGGAACATGAAGTCAATAGATGGCTGTAAAGGGTCTTCGAAGAATTATTATTGGAGCAATAGGAGGTTTAAACCAAACATTAGTACGGCAGATTCTGGCATATTCAGACACCTGCAATGAATAATTAGATAATTAACTGTTAGAGAAAACACTTGAGAACTATGTCTACAGGCAAATTATCTTAACCATTTCCAATCAGTTAATGGTTCAGTTGGATATGAGGACCCAATCCATTAGTTACACACTCCACTCGATTATGGAACCACCACCAGCTTGCACAGTGCCTCGTTGACAACTTGGGCCAATGCCCTTGTGGGGTGTGCGCTTCACTCGAACCGTAACATCAGCTCATACCAGCTGAAATCGGGACCCTTCTGACGAGGCCACGGTTTTCCAGTCATCTACGGTCCAACCTATGTGGTCACGAGCCCAGGAGAGGAGCTGCAGGCGATGTCGTACTGTTAGCAAAGGTACTCGCGTCGACTTCTGCTGCCATCACCCATTAACGCCATATTTCGCCGTACTGTCCTAATGGATACGTTCGTCATCTGTCCCACATTGAATTTTACTGTTATTTCACACAGTGTTGGGTGTCTGTTAGCAGTAATAAATCTACGCAAATTGTGCTGCTCTCCGACGTTAAGTGAGGGCCGTCAGCCACTGCTTTGCCCGTTGTGAGAGGTAATACATGTAATCTGATGTTCTCAGCACGATTTTGACTCTGTAGATCTCGAAGTACAGGATTCCCTAACGATTTCCGTAATGTTATGCCCCGTGCGTGTAGCTCAGTTACCATTCCGCGTTCAAATTCTATCCATTCCCGTCGTGTGTCCATAGTCACGTCGGAAACCTTTTCACGTGAATCACTGGCATAAATATGACAGGTCCGCCAATTCACTGCCCTTTTATACCTCATGTACCCTATACTACCGCCATCTTTATACGTATATATCTCTACCCCATGACTTTTGTCATCTCACTGTATGCTATCTTACGATGCAGCAAAGACAAAAGCGTCCGAGTTGATGCAGTGTTCCTTAAGTGAGACATTCGATGTAGATCCGCGCTGTGAGCTAAGCGAGTATCGAGCAAGATTTCTTAGTGGATTCAGGACTTGCTAGCAAACGGAAACCTATACGTCAATCTTAACACTACGAAACAAACAAAAGTTACCGTTTCCAAAGTACCACTTGTCCTGCTTTCGAATGTAATTATTGTATATTTTACAGTACTGGTCAGTTTCAGCTACTGTGCCATTTCAAATTTCTATAGAAGTTCTGTCTTGCATTTTTCTTGATCGCTACAGATTTACGACCTTCCATCCGATGGAGACTGATCTTTTCCACATTTAAATATGGAGTGAAGACATCACAGCTTTTTATTCTAATTTTTGCCACTTTTTCTGAGAGTTCTACAACATTTTGATACCCTGATCTACTTCATATCTTTGATGCGGTCTGATACGCGTATTTTAGAGAAAAAAAGTGTGTGAAATCTTATGGGACTTAACTGCTAAGGCCATCAGTCCCTAAGCTTACACACTACTTAACCTAAATTATCCTAAGGACAAACACACACACCCATGCCCGAGGGAGGACTCGAACCTCCACCGGGACCAGCCGCACAGTCCCTGACTGCAGCCCCTAAGACCGCTCGGCTAATCCCGCGCGCCGTGTATTTTAGATGGTTCAAATGGCTCTGAGCACTATGGGACTTAACAGCTATGGTCATCAGTCCCCTAGAACTTAGAACTACTTAAACCTAACTAACCTAAGGACAGCACACAACACCCAGCCATCACGAGGCAGAGAAAATCCCTGACCCTGCCGGGAATCGAACCCGGGAACCTGGGCGTGGGAAGCGTGAACGCTACCTCACGACCACGAGATGCGGGCGTGTATTTTAGAGCTCTGAACATTAACACTCATGTGATGGACGACTTCTGTAGAAACGTAATAGCAATATGTTATTTCGATACCGAAATATTCTCTTACGTAGTGAAAAAGTGATGTTTAATCACTTTAAATTAACATAATCACTTAAATGTTAAAAAGTATTGAAATTTTTGAATTATTGGCTAAATAGTGTAATCCCTGGAGGCTAGTTATCGTACCTGTTGTTATCTAAATAGTGCACCTATGGTAAAGACCAAACAAAAAAAGTATTCAACTGTGACTTTCTTACTAGCCTGAGAAGGCAGTTCACAGGTTGCAGGAAAGCAAGTATGTAGCACCTCAAATACGATGACGGCTAATAAAGTACGGCTGTGTTCAAGCGAACATTTAAGCTGAGGACTGCTTCACTACAGCAGCGATTAGAGAATTCAGTGTATAACGAACAGATCACTGCACGTCTGAGATGCACGTCTGTCTCCTCCGAGCCGGGCGCAGTGCCGTCGTCTGCTGAAGCCACGGGCTGACCAGCGAGCTACACGGCTACAGGACCAGGCGACGTCCTCGGCTCCAGCGTAAGCATGTTGTCGGAGGACGGGGCGTCACCCGCCCGGCTGACCTTGGGCGCGGGTCACGAGGAGTACCGCTAGGGCCCAAGGGCTGAGGTCTGTGGGTGGGAGGGTACGCCGCCACGCCCGGGCATAAATCTGAGGGGCGAAGCCCTCGGCGCGAGTTTCCCACGGCGCGCTGCATCGTAACGCGCTCACTCCGCTTCCAAGCGCCTCACAGCGCGTCGATACTGTAGGTGACTTTCACACATGTTACGTTGTTGTGGTGTTCAGTCCGAAGACTGGTTTGGAGCTGCTGTGCAAGCCTCTTCACCTCTCTGCATAACTGCTGCAGCGAACATCTATTTGAAGCTGCTTCCACTAGTCAATGGTTGGTCTACCTGAACAATTTTTGACTCCCCCCACTCACCTCCATTACCAAATGGACAATATCTTGATTCCTCAGGATGTCTCCCATTAAATAATTCCTTCTTTTATTCAAGTTGTAATATAAATTTGATTCCTGCCCAGTTATGTTCAGTACTATGAAATTAGTTGTTACTGCCACATGGGGGTATTTCGATTCCAAGCCGGGACGGAGATTTTTTCTGCTCGGGTCTGGATGATTTGTTAACCTTCTCATCATTTCATCATCACTGAGGGGCAACTCACCAAAGTGGCGTAAAATAAAAAAGACTCATAATAACCAACTTAACCCAGATGGGTCGCCGGCCGTTGTAGCCGAGTGGTTCTAGGCGCTTCAGTCTGGAACTGCGCGACCGCTACGGTCGCAGGTTCGAATCCTGCCTGGGCATGGATGTGTGTGATGTCCTTAGGTTAGTTAGGTTTAAGTAGTTCTAAGTTCTAGGGGACCGATGACCTCAGATGTTAAGTCCCATAGTGCTCAGAGCCGTTTGAACCATTTGAACCAGATGGCTTCTCCCGGTCAATAATGCCACACAATCATTTCAGTTTTCTGTAGGACCACGTCTGAAAAGCTAGTATTCTCTTCTTGTCTGTATCATTTCTCGTCCGCGTTCCGTTTCGTTACGAAGGACAACGCCTGACAATCACAGGGGCGTAACAAGGCTGCAGCTCTGGGGACCCTAAAACTTGGAACCACCTAGACCCAGAAGACAGAAATTAGGAAAAATTCAAAATAAAAGAAAAAGTAGCAAAAATACATGCACTGATTTCAACAGAAGTTCATAACTAATCCTTTGAATGTGAGCTAAATGCACTTCGAACCATTCAGCCTGTACCACTAACTCAAAGATACAGTAACGGGACAAAAATATGGAAATACCGCGAAAATACTTACTTGACCATATATGCAGACCAAGCCGAGCTTGCAGGTTGCGGTCGTATTTGGCCACAAATAGCACCTGCGAAATGTCCCCAGCACGTTGCAAGTGTCAGTAGTGGTCAGAACTTTGTCCTGTGTGGTTCTGTTTCGTTGTGTAGCAGCTCACAGACCTCGAACTTGGAAGGATTGTTGTTGCTCTTATGAGAGATGCTTCAGTAACTGAGATATACGAAATTTTTGGTATTTCAAGAGTCACCTTGCTGAAAATGTATACGGCATACGGAAAGAAAACGGAAGAACATCATCCGCTAAGTCACAACGCGATCGAAAGTATGTGTTCAGTGAGCGGGACAGACGGTCGTTGAAGATTGTCACTAAAATTAAGAGAACTAAAGCTGCAAAAGTCACGGAAGAACTGAATGTTACACTTGCGAACCCTCTCAGCATCAAAACAACAGGAAGAGAGCTTCATAAACAGGAAATTACAGGGCGAGTCAGCATTCCAAAAACATTCATAATTGACGCAAATTTTCGTGAGACGAATCTATGGTGCCGAACCCGCCATACCCGGACTATGGAGCATCTAAAGAATGTCATTTGGTAGGATGGGTCTTGTTTAATACTTTTTGCTACTTTTGAGCGAGTTCACATCCTAAACATGGAGGGGGTTTGATGATCATTTGGGCAACCACATCGTGGTATTCTATGGGCCCTGTGGTTCCACTGCGAGCTCATATTACTGCCAAGAAATATATATTATGGATCATCAGGTCCGCGCAATGTTACACTGTTTTTTCCCCATGTTGATACTATGTTCTAACACAACAGAATACCTGTCCATATGGCTCGCGTCTACCAGGGCTGGTTTTGTGAACACGAAGGTGAACTGGCGTATCTCCCCTGTCCACCGCGGTCACCATATCTTAATATTATTGAACCTGTTTTGTCTATGTTGGAGAGAAGCGTGCGTGATCTCTATCCACCTCCATCATAGTTACTGAACTTGATTATATTTTCCTGGAAAAATGGAATAACATTCCGTTGAAAACTACGAAGGAACTGTATTTATCCATTTCGAAATGACTGTAAGCTGTTCTGTATCTAAAAGATTTCCTACACCGTACTAGGTGTGGTAATGTGTCGTATACAACGAGCGTCGAATTTCACCAGCAAACTAAATCAAGGAGAAAACAAGTACGGCAGTTCTTCGAAGGAAAATTTAACTCAAGGGAATCCTCCAACTGGCAGAGTGTCTTTATCTACTTTCGTAGCAGTCAGTTGCTTAGACTTGCAACTGAAGACGGTTAATGGTGTGGTACTAGTTACGATATGTGTCCTTCCTGATAGGTGAGCTGCCCTTCGTCATGTTCCGTGCCCCCTGAGAATTATGTATAATAAAAATGAATTCTAGTACTGTGGTAGACAACAATGCGCGATTTACCATCGCTGCGGTGTTGTCGAGTATCGGGAGCAGGGCAAGAAGTATCGGCCATATCAAACAGACGGAAGTCTGTCCTTTCCAGGAAAATATAAGCAAGTTCAGTAACTATGATGGAGGTGGATAGAGATCACGCACGCTTCTCTCCAACGTAGACAAAACAGGTTCAATAATATTAAGATATGGTGAACAGCAAAGCGGTATCACAAGGGACCAATGAGATGCTTGGAAGAAGCTGTGCCTCCCATAGTTCCGAGGCTTCACCGCCGCGCCTCTGTCCCAAAATAGCATCGCCAGATGTCAAGAGGTAGTTATGGCCGAGGTCGTATCCTGCCCACTTCCAGGGAGATCCTGTCGGAATGACGTTGTTGTGCTGCCTACTGTCCATGTCACAATCCGTGTGCAACACCTGGGAGTGAGAAGACTTCCGTCTCCTGAGAACGCCCCTGCGCGCCAACGCTATCAGAACTGTGTCAACAAACGTCTACGGACATGTGTTTTGTAGTGACTGTAGTGAAGCCACAGTAAGACCATTCTGAACTTGTATCAACTAGCCACTCAGTAATCGTGGATCATTTGATGTGTTCTGAATCCCAAGTCCACGTGAGCAGTTTCGTAGCTATAGCCCAGCCTCGTGAGGAAAGATAAGTTTTGTTGTAATTAATAAAGTATTACTTACTCAGAGTCTTCCAATTAACTTTATTATTACTAGCGATCTCAGTGTTGAAGAAGAGGGACGAAACGGTCCCCACTTGTCAAACCCAGATTGTCGGGAAGGCTGTTCATACACTAAAAAAATCGAAGAGGTAATTCGGGGGCTGTAGGCTATGAGACACGAACTTCAACGACATTTTAATTAGTAGGAAAAGGGTGAAGGGGTAGTCGTGGTGGATAGGGTACTGACTCTTCTTCAGGTATTTGCCCCGGGACTGTCTTACCTCCCTGAACAAACACCTCAAGTTAAGACTTTCTAACGAATTATGTACTATTTTAACAAATTACTCTTTCTCAGAAATTCTTTTCTTGCTATTGCCGGTCAGCACTTCATATCCTATTTACTTCTGCCATCATTAGTTATTTCGCTGCCAAAACCATGGCTGCTCCTTCGTGTCCTTTGGATCACGTAACTGCGTTGTATTTTCTGTATACGTTGAAGACAACCTTTCGCTTCCACTGAAAGAGTAAATGGATCGTAGCTATAGCTACAATAATAAATGGTGATACAAAATGTTTTGTCCCTGCTACCTTCAGAATTTCAGTGTGTTCCAGTCAACATAATCGAAAGCTTTTTTTAAACCTACAAATGCTATAAACGTTGGATTTGTTTTCTTCAGCCTGTCTTGTAAGACAAGACGGCAGTCATTCCCGCCTCAAGAGCTTCTGGATTTTTTTGAAACCAAAACTAATCTTTCCCGATGTCACCTTCTACCACTTTTTCCATTCTTGTGTAACTACGAGCAGTATTCCGTAAATAAGGCCCGATCGGTTGCGAAATGGAAACCACAGTGAAAAGGCGATAAAGCTTTGCATAGGTGTGTTGGACAGTATCTCTAGTATGCCCGTTGACCGTGTCACGTCTGTTCAAATGACAGTAAGCACTTTGGAACCTAACATCTGAGGTCATCAGACCCTGGACTTAGAACTACTTAAACCTAACTAACTTAAGGACAAAACACACATCCATGCCTGAGGCAGGATTTGAAACTGCGATCGTAGCAACAGCGAGGTTCCGGACTGAAGCGCCTAGAACCGCTCGGCCACAGCGGCCGGCGCGTCACGTCTGTCTTTTCAGTTCTGAGTGCAGAGTGAGCACCTAAAGATACCTAGGAAACAGTTCTACCGTTAAGTATGAGTGCCTGTGAGAGATTTCGCCTGATTTTATGCAGCCCTGTCATGCATTTCCTTCTTCATGTCAGTTCTTAGCCGCACTCGGCAGCGTTTTCTATGGGAAGTGTTTGATCGTCCTCCATACAGCCCGGACATTGTTCCCTGTGAGTTTCATCTCTGCTGACATGAACCACTGGCTATGAAGTCAACGTTTTGACACAGACAACGGACTGCAAATCAGCGTAGAGGATCGGTGAGAAGTGCAGGCGGCTGCCTTCTATGAAGAGGGTATTGGAAAGTTGGTACAACGCTACGACAGATGTCTCAGACATAGCGTTGACTATGTAGAGACGTTGCTGGAAGGGGTGGCCAACTATTGCAAGAAAAACACTTTTGATTTTCACTGTGGTTTCCATTTCGCGACCGATCGGACCTTACTTTCGGAATACGCTTCACAATTCGTGTAAATATTTTGCGGCCTACGCTTATGAAACAGGGGGTTCGATAATATTAATTCCTGTTAACATCCGCCTTCTTTGAAAGTCGAATTATTATCTTATTCTTGTAATGTGAGGGTATTTCACCTATCTGATGAGGAACTTTAAAAGGCTGAAAAGCAAAGCGATTTGAAGGTGGTGGTGGACACGTTGGGACTGGGGACGATGAAAAGTATTTGTGAGTGCCTTGATGTAATACGAGCCTTTGTCCTCCTGTTCAAGAGGAGAGTATTGTAATTTGTATTTGAATGGTTGTGTATTAAAAACATGTAAGAGAAGATTGGAATTGCATATATGTTGGCGCCTCTGAATGCTGTTTTGAAGAGGTTAGTTTCTCGGTCCAGTGCGCTGTTTTAATTTGGAAGTCGCTTCAGAATTAACGCGTCGGTTGGTTCGCCGCTCCGATCCTCGCCGAGGCAATACCCGGCCCGTCCGAGGGTGGTGGGATAGTGGTCCGTAGCGATAAGGGCGGGGGTGGGAAGGGGCGGCGCCTTGTGCTCCACAGGGAGGCGGCGGGGCGCTTCCAGGGCGACTTATCGACCCGCCCCCAGCCGAGGGAACCTGGCTTGTATAGGCCTCCCATCGGGACACGCCTGGTCAACGCAACACAGCTACTACACCGGATATATTGTCTCCAGGGTGGGGGATGGTCATCACCCAGTCTACCGTCGGACTAATGTGCCGCCTTCTCAGGGATGCGGGTGAGCCTCAGATTTCGACAGACGATGAAGTCACTCACAAGTAGGCAGTAGATACCGGGGACCGCACTGACGTCATGTTCCCCGAATTTAGGGAGGCGATCGATAATGTTTCGCACTGTTCACTAATGAATAAAATATCATACCAGGTTTTACATTGGTTTCAATATCATTCTGAACTGAGGAATGTTTTCAGAAGTAACTTCGCGCCTACAAAAAGGGAGTATTACAGGACTATCGGCAGTCAAAATAAATGCCCTACTTGATAATGTCGAAAGCTCCATGAACCTGTTTGTCGGCGAAGCTGTTGCATAAAGAGAGGTCGCAACGCTGGAGAATTATAGCAAAATGCAGGAACACCTGCTGAGGAGTGACTGCTGCTGCATGGATTGGTTGTCGGTCCTCACTATAAGAAATGTTACAACTTACGCATAAAATTCATAAATAGGGTTACATAGCAGAAAGCATCGTTAGTACAATGCGTTGTAGCAAACGGTATGGAAGTGTGGACGGGGAACCTGGTTTAACAGGTGGCGAAGTATGCGTGTCTACAGAAAACCTTTTGTAGGTTCGCCTTTGATTTCGGGGTAGTGAAGACATAAGTTTGTGTAAAAAGAAGATTTCTTTTGCTGAACTGAGTACTTACATGAGATGCCACCTGTCACTTGATGATCAGTTTTCATCAAAGCCTAGTGTGATTCTTTTACTGAGAATGCTGAATATCTTGGCTCACAGAAACAACACTATATACAAATACACAAGCCTAATTGAGACACCCTGCTAAACATACAGGACAGGACAAGTAGTAGGAATTGTGGTAGGATGTCAGAATGAGCGGCTGTCAGTTACACTCCAAACAGAACACTTCATTTATTTGTCCAGACATTACAGTGCACCTTCGAGCCTGACTATCGACAGAAAAGTCTTTAATTCTAAAACGGCTGAAGGCCCATGAATTAAATACAGCTGCTATAAATATTTTTTTTGAAACAAAAGGCTGTAGGCCTTAACTTTAAATAGTATTTAAGACCAAGCGATGTAAGTCTTGACTAGTCAGATAGATTAATTTTTTTAAAAGCGGCTGAAGGCCAATAAAGTTAAAACAACATAACTACAATAACCTTTCATAGGCAGAGGGCCCACGCTTTATAACCAATAAGAAATCTTACTCCTAAATGGCTGAAGGCCTTTGTTTAAAAAAACTGCAACCAGTTTTGAAGGCAGAAGGCCCAAAGCTTTTAAGCTTAAATAGTATTTAAGCCAAAGTGATGTAAGACTTGATAAATAAGAATCCAAAATATTAAAGTGGCTGAAGGCCCATCGTTTTAAGAACAATACAACTACGATAAATTTTCAACAGGCAGAAGGCCCACAGTTTTATCCTGAAATAATGTAATACTTGATAAGTAAGAACCTTAAAACTTAATGCTGCTGAAGGCCCATGCTTTTAAAAAAACAATACAACTACAATAAATCTTCAACAGGCAGATGGCCAAAGTTTTATCCTGAAAGAATGTAATAGTTGAAAGTAAGATCCTTAAAAATTAAAGCGGCTAAAGGCCGATGCTTTAAAACAATACAATAAATTTTCAACAGGCAGAAGGCCTAAGCTTTATCGTCAGACAATGTAAGGCTTCCCCAATTTAGAAAAACTTACCTTTAAAACGGCAGAAGGCCTTTGATTTTAAAAACACAATTACAAGTATACAATTCCAACCATCCTCTATGAGCCATCAAAAATACATAATTAAACGCCAACATGAAAGGCAGTATAGGGAACGGCGTTAAGAAATTTCCAGGGGTCTCAGCAGCCTGCCCTTGAAATCTTAACGTTCGCTTAGGTGAGACAAGAAGTCGGCCCAACTATACTCGATCCACCGGAAACACAACCAAGAGACAGTCAGGGACACACCGACAAGACGACTTGCTAACCACCGACCAGTATACAAGAATTCCAAAGCCAAAATATTACAGACATAGCCGTCCACAACCGAAAATACATTAAGCTGTCAAAAACTACACACCATGCTGGACAGCGACAACAGGTGAGCAAAGGACACTGCCTGAATATACGTCAGCGACCAGGGCAGGTAACCTTAACACTAACGCCCACATGGCAGAAACATCCGCTGGTGTACTTGAATTTCAAACCGGCAAACATAATTAATTCCACCACACGGCTGCTAAATGTTCACCAACTCGAACACTCGCTGTTGCTGCCAGGAATACCGCCAACAGTGAACCACCAACCAAGGTAACACCATGAACAAACGTGGCTTCGGTAATTATATCACCACTCAACTTTCATGTCCTAGGTCGGTGAGCCCCCACACACTCCGACACTGCATAGAGACCGCCAGCGGACCCAGCCGACTGCACCGCGCGGAGACTTGCTTGCTGATCCGCTGCAACCGACCGACTGGCTGCACAACTCCAAGCCGGAACTATAAGCACCACCAAAAATGGTATACGGCGCTAATACCGATACACACCACTGCTGCCACACATAGAAAGAGGAAGAACCACGGCGAAGCCGCAATAACTGCGGGAAACCAAACGACGAGTAACAGCCAAGTTTTAAAGCAACACATAATGCGGGGTCTGCACGACTCACTAATTATCTTTGAAGGCCACTGAACTAGATTATGGACGAGGTACATTCATCAGTCCTACACCCATGAACCATGGACCTTGCTCTTGGTGGGGAGGCTTGCGTGCCTCAGCGATACAGATGGCCGTACCGTAGGAGCAACCACAACGGAGGGGTATCTGTTGATAGGCCAGACAAACGCGCGGTTCCTGAAGAGGGGCAGCTGCCTTTTCAGTAGTTGCAGGGGCAACAGTCTGAATGATTGACTGATCTGGCCTTGCTGTGCTGGTACTGCGAACGGCTGAAAGCAAGGGGAAACTACAGCCGTAATTTTTCCCGAGGGCATGCAGCTTTACTGTACGGTTAAATGATCATGGCGTCCTCTTGGGTAAAATATTCCGGAGGTAAAATAGTCCCCCATTCGGATCTCCGGGCAGGGACTGCTCAGGAGGACGTCATTATCAGGAGAAAGAAAACTGGCGTTCTACGCATCGGAGCGTGGAATGTCAGATCCCTTAATCGGGCAGGTAGGTTAGAAAATTGAAAAAGGGAAATGGATAGGTTGAAGTTAGATATAGTGGGAATTAGTGAAGTTCGGTGGCAGGAGGAACAAGACTTTTGGTCAGGTGAATACAGTGTTATAAATACAAAATCAAATAGGGGTAATGCAGGAGTAGGTTTAATAATGAATAAAAAAATAGGAGTGCGGGTAAGCTACTACAAACAGCATAGTGAACGCATTATTGTGGCCAAGAAAGACACGAAGCCCACGCCTACTACAGTAGTACAAGTTTATATGCCAACTAGATCTGCAGATGATGAAGAAATTGATGAAATGTATGATGAGATAAAATAAATTATTCAGGTAGTGAAGGGAGACGAAAATTTTTTTAGTCATGGGTGACTGGAATTCGAGAGTAGGAAAAGGGAGAGAAGGAAACATAGTGGGTAAATATGGATTGGGGGAGAGATATGAAAGAGGAAGCCGTCTGGTAGAATTTTGCACAGAGCATAACTTAATCATAGCTAACACTTGGTTCAAGAATCATAAAAGAAGGTTGTGTACATGGAAGAATCCTGGAGATACTAGAAGGTATCAGATAGACTATATAGTGGTAAGACAGAGATTTAGGAACCAGGTTTTAAATTGTAAGACATTTCCAGGGGCAGATGTGGACTCTGACCACAATCTATTGGTTATGAACTGTAGATTAAAACTGAAGAAACTGCAAAAAGGTGGAAATTTAAGGAGATGGGACATGGATAAACTGACTAAGCCAGAGGCTGTACAGATTCTCAGGCAGAGCATAAGGGAACAATTGACAGGAATGGGGGAAAGAAATACATTAGAAGAAGAATGGGTCGCTCTGAGGGATGAAGTAGTGAAGGCAGCAGAGGATCAAGTAGGTAAAAAGACGAGGGCTAGTAGAGATTCTTGGGTACCAGAAGAAATATTGAATTTAATTGATGAAAGGAGAAAATATAAAAACGCAGTAAATGAAGCAGGCAAAAGGGAATACAAACGTCTCAAAAATGAGATCGACAGGAAGTGCAAAATGGCTAAGCAGGAATGGCTAGAGGACAAATGTAAGGATGTAGAGGCTTATCTCACTAGGGGTAAGATAGCTACTGCCCACAGGAAAATTAAAGAGACCTTTGGAGAAAAGAGAGCCACTTGTATGAATATCAAGAGCTCAGATGGAGCAAAGAAGGGAAAGCAGAAAGGTGTAAGGAGTATGTAGAGGGTCTATCTATACAAGGGCGATGTAGTTGAGGACAATATTATGGAAATGAAAGAGGATGTAGATGAAGATGAAATTGGAGATACAATACTGCGTGAAGAGTTTGACAGAGCGCTGAAAGACCTGAGTCGAAACAAGGCCCCGGGAGTAGACAACATTCCATTGGAACTACTGACGGCCTTGGGAGAGCCAGGCCTAATAAAACTCTACCATCTGGTGAGCAAGATGTACGAGACAGGCGAAATACCCTCGGACTTCAAGTAGAACATAATAATTCCAATCCCAAAGAAAGCAGGTGTTGACAGATGTGAAAATTACCGAACTATCAGTTTAATAAGTCACAGCTGCAAAATTCTTTACAGGCGAATGGAAAAACTGGTAGAAGCCGACCTCGGCGAAGATCAGTTTGGATTCCGCAGAAATGGTGGAACACGCTAGGCAATACTGATCCTACGACTTATCTTAGGAAATAGATTAAGGAAAGGCAAACCTACATTTCTAGCATTTGTGGACTTACAGAAAGCTTTTGACAATGCTGACTGGAATACTCTCTTTCAAATTCTAAAGGTGGCAGGGGTAAAATACAGAGAGCGAAAGGCTATTTACAATTTGTACAGAAACCAGATGGCAGTTATAAGAGTCGAGGGGCATGAAAGGGAAGCAGCGGTTGGGAAGGGAGTGAGACAGTGTTGTAGCCCGTCCCCGATGTTATTCAATCTGTATATTGAGCAAGCAGTAAAGGAAACAAAAGAAAAATTCAGAGTAGGTATTAAAGTCCATGGAGAAGAAATAAAAACGTTAAGGTTCGCCGACGACATTGTAATTCTGTCAGAGACAGCAAAAGTCTTGGAAGAGCAGTTGAACGGACAGTGTCTTGAAAGGATGATACAAGATGAACATCAACAAAAGCAAAACGAGGATAGTTGAATGTAGCCGAATTAAGTCGGGTGATACTGAGGGAATTAGATTAGGAAATGAGACACTTAAAGTAGTAAAGGAGTTTTGCTATTTGGGGAGCAAAATAACTGATGATGGTCGAAGTAGAGAGGATATAAAATGTAGACTGGCAATGGCAAGGAAAGCGCTTCTGAAGAAGAGAAATTTGTTAACATCGAGTATAGGTTTAAGTGTCAGGAAGTCATTTCTGAAAGTATTTGTATGGAGTGTAGCCATGTATGGAAGTGAAACATGGACGATAAATAGTTTGGACAAGAAGAGAATAGAAGCTTCGAAATGTGCTGCTACAGAAGAATGCTGAAGATTAGATGGGTAGATCACATAACTAATGAGGAAGTATTGAATAGGATTGGGGAGAAGAGATGTTTGTGGTACAACTTAACTAGAAGAAGGGATCGGTTGGTAGGACATGTTCTGAGGCATCAAGGGATCACCAATTTAGTACTGGAGGGCAGCGTGGAGGGTAAAAATCGTAGAGGGAGACCACTACATGTAAAACCCCCACGCTCAACGCAACCCGTTGACATCCTGCACCTGCCGTCCAAGAACAAACGATGGACTTCTTGCAACCTTCTGGGACAATCTGCACTATTGGCGGAGATCACAGGCATCCAGACTAAGGGACTTACCGCCAGATGCGCAAGCTGCCGTTAACACCACAGCACAAACGGCTGCGTTTGGAGTAGTGCTGAGATCGCGAAGCATGGACTGCTTATGAAGTGCGTCACTTTGAGTTCAGAGACTTTTCGCCGTTATGCGCTACCTGGATGACCGTCGTCGACGAGTGTGGTGACGACCTGGGCAAAGGTCCCAATCTTCCATTGTTTTGGAAAGGCACAGTGGTGTCATGGTTTGCGGAGCCATCGGGTGTGGCTTCAAATCACAGCTAGTAGTTAAGTGCTGGAAACAGAACGATACGTCACGGGCGTCTTACGTTCTCACCTCTCATGCGCCAGTACCGTGGTGCCATTTTTCAGCAGGTCAATGCTCGTGCACGCATGCCAGATGTCTCTGTGAATAGTCTGCGTGATGCTGAGGTATCCCATTAGCGAGCGACATCTCCTGATCTGTCCGCGATAGAGCTAGTGTCAGACCAGTACGAACGTCAGTTCCATTCCATTGCCAGCATCCAAGATATCAAAGACCTGTTGCAACAGTTGTGGCTAGATCTTCTCAGGACAGTATACTGCAGCTTTATGTCACCATTTCCAACCGAATCAGTGACAGAGCAGTATAGGTGCAACGTCGTACTGACAAGTTGGCTTATACTGTCAAGTTCCTTGTAGATTCAACTTGACTTTGTAATCACTGAAACAACACATAGCCTTGAAACATGTGGTTTCACTTCGCTTTTCTCTTCATTTCTTAGTACTTCTCTTCTTTCTCAGGTTGTGTATGTATTTTTCAGTGCGCAAAATTGTCAGACGAAGTTCACAGTGTGTAAAATGGTCTAAACGTTCTTACAAAAGCATTACGTGCGAGACAGACCAAGAAAGGCGTTCCCTGACTTTGAATGTAAGGTTTTTTTCAGGTGGCATGCTTAATGTACAGAAGAAAATAGAATAATTTTCATACAAATCTGTTGTGTTCCTATGATTATATTATTATGACTCGAAAGCTATACCCAGTGCCGAAATTCTGAAAATCGCACATTTCGCTGCTCATCGAGAAACTCTTGTATTGTTTCTGTTGTGAACTATTACAGTTCGCCCTTACATAGTATATTGTTTTGTTGTGATGTAGTTCATGTTTAACGAACACAATTTCACATACAAAAATTAGGTTGTCAGAGAGTATTCGTTCACGAAAGTATGTAGTACTTAAATACATACGAAGAAATTACTCCAATTCATTGGCTTTAGGAAAGAGGACAAGTTTTTCACAGGGCTTTAACGGAGAAATCCTCATCTTTGTCTCACCAGGCCAGTAGACTGACGCTTGGATAACTTTTCGATTCTGCTACAATAGAAATCAAGTGGTGTTGGGGCGAAGGACTCGTCGAGTTATGTTTACAGCAGTTTCATCTGGAAAGGAAGTTCCTTGAAGGCTATTTGACAGAGAACGGGAAAAGGAAAAATGTGATCAGATCAGTGAATAGCCGGCCGGAGTGGCCGAGCGGTTCTAGGCGCTTCAGTCTGGAACCGCGCGACCGCTACGGTCGCAGGTTCGAATCCTGCCTCGGGCATGGATGTGTGTGATGTCCTTAGGTTAGTTAGGTTTAAGTAGTTCTAAGTTCTAGGGGACCGATGACCTCAGATGTCAAGTCCCATAGTGCTCAGAGCCATTTGAACCATTTGCACCAGTGAATAGGGTGGGTGAGGAATGACGTTCCAAAGCAGCTCGTGTGTAGTGTTTTTCGCCAGTCTAGCAGAAAGCGGCGTGAATTATCATAGAGTAGCATCAATTCACCCAGTCTTCCTCGTCGTTGTTCTGAGATTACGTCTGCAAGATATCTCAGTTGTTGACAATAAATATCACCAGTGATGGTCTCACATCGGAGAAACCATTCGAAGTACACCATAAAGTCGCTCTTGCTCTTCCATCAGGTGCATAACGCTATCTTTTGTGGATACGCCTAGGTTTTTGTATGGAGAGTTTCCGCTTTGTTTGTGCTCGGCTATTCATTTGTTTTCCTTACGCGAGCATAAAACACCACTTCTCGTCACCAGTAACAATACAGGACAGGGCTGGTTGGTATTGTTGACAAGCCAGCTGATGACGAGCTAGCAGAGATGCTCATACGACCACCTACGGATTTTTGTACTTTTCGCTTGGAGCATGCCGTACTCATACATCCGATTTTCGAACCTTCCTCGCTGCATGCGAATGTCGTACGATGGTGGAATGATAACAGTTCGTCACATTTACCAGCTCCCTAGTAAAATGACGTGGATCATTGTGAATTAATGTTTTTAAACGATCTTCATCAAAGCACGAAGGTCTGCCTGAACGTGGAGAGTCACTAATGTCAACGTAACTCTCCTTAAGACGATAAAACCATTTTCCTGCAGTGATCTGTCCAGTGGGATTATCCCTGGACACGGCACAAATGCATCTGGCTGCCTCCGCTGCTGTCACCCCTCTAATGAACTCAAACTGAAGAATATGTGGAAATGTTCCAATTTCTCCACTGACACCCTATTTTCTAGCGCCTACAGCTGCACTCACTCTCTCCGAATGACAAAATGAGAATATGTAAACTCAAATGGCTGGAGTGAACTACACATAAAAATTAATAATCGGTAAATAAACCCATAGCAACCGGAATACCAACATGCAAAACAAAAACGCTAAGACTTATGCACCAACCTACTGTCTTCGTCTATTTGATTGCGTATTGCAAATATTTGTAAGCGATTGTTTATATCCTGGTTTCTCGTTTTATGAAGGCATGTGTGTCCCAGTGGTGCCCTAAGGAATTTCATTTCCTAATTTTGTAAACAGCTTTGGTGTTTCTGTCTTAACAACCACGTTTTACTGTGATATGGTATAACTGGCACTGTCATAATTTTGAATGGTTTACACCGTATTTCAGTCATCGTCTTCAACTCCTTCCAAGGATGGCGTGTTGTAGTCACCTTACGAGATCTACTGTGGTTCTCTCTTTCGATTCGGTCGATAATTATTCATTATCTCTTTTGTCCATCTGTATCCTGTCATTCTATCAACCCGATACTTCCGCTTCATTTTAGTCTCTTCTATCTAGTTATTAACTGAAAAGATTTAAAATCTGATCTTA
The DNA here is from genome assembly GCF_023864275.1 of Schistocerca cancellata. NCBI lineage: Eukaryota > Metazoa > Arthropoda > Insecta > Orthoptera > Acrididae > Schistocerca > Schistocerca cancellata. The sequence continues at coordinate 352,097,193 of NC_064633.1, forward strand.
TCGTTTAATTTCTTATTTTATCCTCTTTGTTACAGTCTCTTGCATACATCATGAACTTCATATCTGCTGCTTGTATATATGATTTTTTTATTTTGTTACTATACATGATTCGGAATCATGTACAAGGGTAGGTACGACCATGACTTAATAGAATTTCGTTTGTGTTTCTTTTCTTGATTTTCTTCCCAAAGTCTTCCAATTGTTCCGTAGACGGCTTGATATTTATTAGCCGTCTTCTCAATTTCCTCGTCATAGTTAAAAGTAATATCACATCCTAGATAACTGAAGTGGGATACTTCCTCTAAAATTTTCTCATTTATTATTATTTTCGATCTAACTGGATTCCTTCCTTTGACGGCAATTTTCTTTGTCTTACTTGCAGATATAGTTAAGTTGTTATACATCGAATTTTCTCTCAATCTGTATACAGCTCTGCCAAAGTATCTTCTGTTTCCTGTATAATTATCTGGTCATCAGAATATAACAGGGTACCTGTATTTAGTGTTGCCTTAGATACTGTTTTAATTCCTAAGCGTATTTCATCTTTCCACTTCATAATTAGGTCGTCAATATATAAATTCTAAATTAAATAAAGTGTGTGATAGACTGCACCCTTTGTCGAACACCTTCATTTACTTAAATTTCATGTATTTTCGAACCTGAACTTCTAAATACTCTTTGTATTTTCATACATATTCTGTATGATGTTAATAAAATATTTAGAAAAACCTTTTATTTCCAATATTTTCCGCAAAAGAGAACTTTTTAGCTTACCAAAGGCCTTCTCAAAACTCAGTAAATACTAAGTGCATTTCTAATCCGTTTTCCCGACATTTTTCAATAATGTGTCTTACAATAAATACATTATCATTGCACGAATGATCCTTACTGAACCCAGATTGTTCTTCTGTGATTACTGAATCAGCGAAAGTGTGTAGCCTTAGATTAATAATTTTTCCACAGATTTTATATCCCGCATTCAGTTAACCTATTCTTCTGTAACTTTCTGTGTTTGAATCTGTGCTGCTTTCAGTATTAGAATTCTCCGCGCATTCTTTTTAATTTATTAATTATATTTATATCGTAAGCATACGAGATATCACAACCCAAATAATTAAAATCTTCTACCTTTTCTAAGGTTTTGTTGTCCAAATAATCTTTGTTCTTATTGGATGTCTGCCCTGGAATGCGATGCCTACTGACGTTGAACAGAAGTTTTAATTTTATATTCTTTACAAATGTTGTGCAGTAAATAGTTCGTTGAAGGTTATCTTCAACATCTAGTACAATCACTAAATCATCAGCATAGGTTTGTACACTTACAGTCGTCCTTTCCAACATAATCCCATGTGGTGCCTGTTCCTTCAATCTATGTAGGATTTTGTCCATGTAGAAAATATGGCTGAAATCCACACTCTTGTCTTACTCCCTAATTAATATTTTCCCCACTGTAACTGCGTAAATTGAGTCTAAACCAAGTGCCACTACATAGAGTTTTTATACATCTCATTACGTGTTCAGGGTAGCCTCGTTTAGCTATTACATTCCTTAATTTGAGCCTGTCTACCTTACCGAAGGCAAACTCTAGATTTACAATTGCCATATGGGTTGGAAAATTGTATTCCCTTCTTTTATCTGTTATCTATTTCATAGTGAATACATTGTCAATATAAGCCCTTCCTTGTCTAAAACTATTCTGTTATTCTTGCAAGAGTGACTGTACTATTGGGTTTAATCATTTATTTAATGTACCAGGCTATACTTTGTAGGCTGAATTTAATATACTTACACCTCTCCAGTTTCTGGATTTATTTCTTTCCCGTTTCTGAAATACAGGAGAGACAGTGGTTGTGAACAATGTATCAGGGATCCTCATTGTAGGCCAGTAGGTGTTCAGTAGATGAAGGAGACGGAGACTGAGAGAAAATCCTCCGTTCTTTATGACTTCTACATTTATGACCTCTGGTACTGCTGACTTTTCATTCCTTTTTATTGCCTCTAACTCTCCTACAGTAAGCAAGTCAATATTTTTTACTATATCTCCGGCTCTATCTTCAGGGTTAGTAGAAATGTCTTCCTAGGGCTTTTATTATATTCAGTTCACGCATCGTGTGTCATCACATCTACTTGTGTGTGATCTCTTTCTGGTTTACTTAAATTTCTTGGTAATTTACAGGAGAAGTCTTGTTTCTCATATACATCATGATCCACATCAGGCACGAATTTTTCCCAACTGTCTCCCTGCGCTCTTCTTGTTAGAGGTTTTTCGGTATTTCTAGCACCTATACAGGGCGGTCCATTGATCGTGACCGGGCCAAATATCTCACGAAATAAGCGCCAAACGAAAAACCTACAAAGAATGAAACTTGTCTAGCTTGAAGGGGGAAACCAGATGGCGCTATGGCTGGCCCTCTAGATGGCGCTGCCATAGGTCAAACGGATGAACCATGGACCTTGCCGTTGGTGGGGAGGCTTGCGTGCCTCAGCGATACAGATGGCCGTACCGTAGGTACAACCACAACGGAGGCGTATCTGTTGAGAGGCCAGACAAACGTGTGGTTCCTGAAGAGGGGCAGCAGCCTTTTCAGTAGTTGCAAAGGCAACAGTCTGGATGTTTGACTGATCTGGCCTTGTAACAATAACCAAAACGGCATTGCTGTGCTGGTACTGCGAACAGCTGAAAGCAACGGGAAACTACGGCCGTAATTTTTCCCGAGGGCATGCAGCTTTACTGTATGATTAAATGATGATGGCGTCCTCTTGGGTAAAATATTCCGGAGGTAAAATAGTCCCACATTCGGATCTCCGGGCGGGGACTACTCAAGAGGATGTCGTTATCAGAAGAAAGGAAACTGGGGTCCTACGGATCGGAGCGTGGAATGTCAGATCCCTTAATCGGGCAGGTAGGTTAGAAAATTTAAAAAGGGAAATGTATAGGTTAAAGTTAGATATAGTGGGAAATAGTGAAGTTCGGTGGCAGGAGGAACAAGACTTCTGGTCAGGTGACTACAGGGTTATAAACACAAAGTCAAATAGGGGTAATGCAGGAGTAGGTTTAATAATGAATAGGAAAATAGGAATGCTGGTAAGCTACTACAAACAGATAGTGAACGCATTATTGTGGCCAAGATAGACACGAAGCCCACGCCTACTACAGTAGTACAAGTTTATATGCCAACTAGCTCTGCAGATGACAAAGAAATTGAAGAAATGTATGATGATATAACAGAAATTATTCAGATAGTGAAGGGAGACGAAAATTTAATAGTCATGGGTGAGTGGAATTCGAGTGTAGGAAAAGGGAGAGAAGGAAACGTAGTAGGTGAATATGGATTGGGGCTAAGAAATGAAAGAGGAAGCCGCCTGGTAGAATTTTGCACAGAGCACAACTTAATTATAGCTAACACTTGGTTTAAGAATCATGATAGAAGGTTGTATACATGGAAGAACCCTGGAGATACTAAAAGGTATCAGATAGATTATATAATGGTAAGACAGAGATTTAGGAACCAGGTTTTAAATTGTAAGACATTTCCAGGGGCAGATGTGGACTCTGACCACAATCTATTGGTTATGACCTGTAGATTAAAACTGAAGAAACTGCAAAAAGGTGGGAATTTAAGGAGATGGGACCTGGATAAACTGACTAAACCAGAGGTTGTACAGAGTTTTATTCAATCTGTATATTGAGCAAGCAGTAAAGGAAACAAAAGAAAAATTCGGAGTAGGTATTAAAATCCATGGAGAAGAAATAAAAACCTTGAGGTTTGCCGATGACATTGTAATTCTGTCAGAGACAGCAAAGGACCTGGAAGAGCAGTTGAACGGAATGGACAGTGTCTTGAAAGGAGGATATAAGATGAACATCAACAAAAGCAAAACGAGGATAATGGAATGTAGTCGAATTAAGTCGGGTGATGCTGAGGGAATTAGATTAGGAAATGAGACACTTAAAGTAGTAAAGGAGTTTTGCTATTTGGGGAGCAAAATAACTGATGATGGTCGAAGTAGAGAGGATATAAAATGTAGACTGGCAATGGCAAGGAAAGCGTTTCTGAAGAAGAGAAATTTGTTAATATCGATTATAGATTTAAGTGTCAGGAAGTCATTTCTGAAAGTATTTGTATGGAGTGTAGCCATGTATGGAAGTGAAACATGGACGGTAAATAGTTTGGACAAGAAGAGAATAGAAGCTTTCGAAATGTGGTGCTACAGAAGAATGCTGAAGATTAGATGGGTAGATCACATAACTAATGAGAAAGTATTGAATAGGATTGGGGAGAAGAGATGTTTGTGGTACAACTTAACTAGAAGAAGGGATCGGTTGGTAGGACATGTTCTGAGGCATCGAGGGATCACCAATTTAGTACTGGAGGGCAGCGTGGAGGGTAAAAATCGTAGAGGGAGACCAAGAGATGAATACACCAAGCAGATTGAGAAGGATGTAGGTTGCAGTAGGTACTGGGAGATGAAGAAGCTTGCACAGGATAGAGTAGCGTGGAGAGCTGCATCAAACCAGTCTCAGAACTGAAGACCACAACAACAACAATACAGGGCGGTCCATTGATCGTGACCGGGCCAAATATCTCAGGAAATAAGCGTCAAACGAAAAACCTACAAAGAACGAAACTTGTCTAGCTTGAAGGGGGAAACCAGATGGCGCTATGGCTGGCCCTCTAGATGGCGCTGCCATAGGTCAAACGGATATAAACGGCGTTTTTTAAATAGGGACCCACATTTTTTTATTACATATTCGTGTAGTACGTAAAGGAATATGAATGTTTCAGTTGGACCACTTTTTTCGCTTTGTGATAGATGGCACTGTAATAGACACCAACATATGGCTCTAAATTTTAAATTTTAGACGAACAATTGGTAACAGGTAGGTTTTCTAAATTAAAAATACAGAAATTAGGTATGTTTGAACATTTTATTTCGGTTGTTGCAGTGTGAAACATGCACCTTTGAGAACTTATCATTTCTGAGAACGCATGCTATTACAGCGTGATTACTTGTAAATATCACATTATTGCAATAAATGCTCAAAATGATGTCCGTCAATCTCAGTGCATTTAAAAATACGTGCAACGACATTCCTTTCAACTGCGAGTAGTTCGCCTTCCGCAATGTTCGCACAAGCATTGACAATACGCTGACGCGTGTTGTCAGGCGTCGTCGGTGGATCACAATAGTAAATATCCTTCAACTTTCCCCACAGAAAGGAATCCGGAGACGTCAGATCCGGTGAACGTGCGGGCCATGGTATGGTGCTTCGACGACCAATCCACCTTTCATGAAATATGCTATTCAGTACCGCTTCAGCCGCATGCCAGCTATGTGCCGGACATCCATCATGTTGGAAGTACATCGCCATTCTGTCATGCAGTGAAACATCTTGTAGTAGCATCGTTAGAACATTACGCAGGAAATCAGCATACATTGCACCATTTAGATTGCCATCGATAAAGTGGGGGCCAATTATTCTTCCTCCCATAATGCCGCACCATACACTAACTCGCCGAAGTCGCTGATGTTCCACTTGTCGCAGCCATCGTGGATTTTCCGTTGCACAACAGTGCATATTATACCGCTTTACGTTACCGCTGTTGGTGAATGACGCTTCGTTGCTAAATAGAACGCGTGCAAAAAATCTGTCATCGTCCCATAATTTTGTCTTGTGCCCAGTGGCAGAACTGTACACGACCGTCAAAGTTGTCGCCATGCAATTCCTGGTGCGTTGAAATATGGTACGGGTGCAATCGATGTTGATGTAGCATTCTCAACACCGACTTTTTTGAGATTCCCAGTTCTCGCGCAATTTGTCCGCTACTGATGTGCGGATTAGCCGCGACAGCAGCTGAAACACTTACTTGGGCATCATCATTTGTTGCAGATAAAGAGAGAGAGAGAGAGAGAGAGAGAGAGAGAGGGAGGGAGAAAGTAAAAGAAATAACTTTATCAGTGCCACTGTATCATTTAAAACTGACAAGGACGTGCTTACTGTAGCAATACACCGTAAGAGTGGTGTGTTGTTAAACCATCCAACGTATACTATGAGAACAATATCTGTAAACTCCGTCTTGTAGAATGAGAAAACTACAAAATGAGGCATTTTATCAGTTAAGTCACGTGCTAACAGAACTATAAATTACAAATTACATAGTGACGAAGATATGCGACCTAGGATCACAGCTACAATTTTAAGTTACGTCTAGATATGGGATTAAAATGTACAGTTTAGCAAGAAAAATCGCAATTTTACGTAACTCACTATATCAGCATATTTATCTCTGTAATTCTCACAGTCTGAACACAAATTCATTCAGCCTTTTCATTTTTAATATGGGATTGCAAGACATTTGTGACAACTGCGAAAAAGTATTAATTTGTTCCCAGCTCTCCAACTAATGGCGCACGTACTCTCTGGCTTGACAGCTCTCATTAAATTCACTAACGGTTTTTGACTACCACTGACACTGTGCTGTGAAAGATCTAATTTTGATTTAAAATTACGCTTACGTGGGGTTATTTAGCTTTCACGCGCGTATTTCATTGATTACGATTTCACACGTCCCGCACATGAGAATTAATTTTCTGCCCGCTTATAGAGCAACAGTTTTGTATAAGAGCATTCTTCAGAATTTTTTTACTTGTATTTTGCAGAAAAAACAGCACATTCAGTAACAACATGTTTGATATGAGGATTTCACAGATTGGAATGGTAGCCAGGGGCACACCTTCGTAGCCAATACGCTGGGTGTCTGTTGTGAGTTTCAAATGTGTTTTATTTACAAAGGAACAATGCCTATTGACTGTACCACAAACAAAGTAGACTAATTAGAACGTCTATCATGTTTCCTGCAAGAGTCTAGTCCAAGTAGTTTACGAGATACCGTAGTTTGAGCATTTGTTCCATGTTGCGGGACAAACGAATGTGAATTTCACGTACGAGCGTATGTGCAGCCCTACGCAGATGTTAATAGGTCTCCGGTGGTATCTTACTGTTGAATGGGTCATTGCCTAGGATAAATGAAAGATAAAAAAAATTAATGCAGTATAAATGTGGGGTCTGACACGCGAAGAACAAGTGTAACCTCAAAGTCTCTGCTCAAAATGGCCACCACCAGCGTCAGTAACAGCTTGCAGTCTGCCATGCAACAATTGCTGCATACGTTCTAGCACTTCAGGGGAAATAGCTGCGCAAGCAGCAGTAATACGCCGTTTCATATCATCTGTAATTGTTCGAAGAGGTTGAAGTCTACTGCGATCTCTTTCGGTGTATACGCTACACAAACGGGCATCATACTTAGAAGGGAACCTCCCCATCGCACTCCCCTCAGATTTAGTTATAAGTTGGCACAGTGGATAGGCCTTGAAAAACTGAACACAGATCAATTGAGAAAACAGAAAGAAGTTGTGTGGAACTGTGAAAAAATAAGCAAAATATACAAACTGAGTAGTCCATGGCCAAGATAGGCAACATCTTAGTACACTATGAGCTCAAGAGCGCCGTGGTCCCGTGGTAACGTGAGCAGCTGCGGAACGAGAGGTCATTAGTTCAAATCTTCCATTGAGTGAAAAGTTTAATTTTTTATTTTCAGTTTATGTGACAAACTCTTATATTTTCATCACTTTTTTGGGAGTGATTATCACATCCACAAGAAAACCTAAATCGGGCAAGATAGAAGAATCTTTTTACGCATTCGCCAAGTGTACAAGTTAGGTGGGTCGAAGACATATTCCTGTCATGTGACGCACGTGCCGTCACCAGTGTCGCATAGAATATATCAGACGTGTTTTCCTGTGGAGGAATCTGTTGACCTATGACCTTGCGATCAAATGTTTTCGGTTCCCATTGGAGAGGCACGTCCTTTCGTCTACTAATCGCACGGTTTTGCGGTGGGGTCGCAAAACACAGACACTAAACTTATTATAGTGAACAGAGACGTCAATGAACAAACGGACAGATCATAACTTTGCGAAAATAAAGAAAGTAAACTTCTCACTTGAGAGAAGACTTGAACCAAGGGCCTCTCGTTCCGCAGCTGCTCACGCTAACCACGGGACTACGGCGCTCCTAACCTCATGCTATCCTTGATGTTGCCTATCTTGCCCATGGACTCCTCAGTTTGTATATTTTGCTTATTTTTTTCTTAGTTCCACACAACTTCTTCCTGTTTTCTCGATTGATCTGTGTTCAGTTTTTCAAAGCCCATCCACTGTACCAACTTATAACTAAATCTGAGGGGGGTGCGATGGGGAGGTTCCCTTGTCAGTAACAGTCAAGTATTAGATCATCACTTTAATTTTCGTTATACATGATCATACTCATTAGGTGTGGTAATGGTATAAACTTTCTTCATTTGAAACTTGGAAAATCGACAGATAAAGAAAATATTGTTCTAAATGCATTCCACCAGTTTCCAGATTTGTTCGCGCCATTACATTTGGACAAAGCTGTATGGAGTGTGCCTTTCCTTAGCCGCTCGGCAGGGACTCACAGTAGGTGTTCCCGGCGTGATACTGACTGAGGAAACAGCCGGATGCGTGCTTCCGCAAAGACGCTCCAAGCGAACAAGGTAGCGAGCGCTGCTCAAGTGGTACCGTCAAGCGGCTTCAATGCTCTAGCAGCCAATCGTAGCCCCGATAAGGCGTGACGTCGTATATATGTCCCAGGTGTCACGTATACCCGTTTTGGTAACAAAGCTAGTCCCCGAATGGTGATATATTGACGTGTTGACGTGATGGTGGCCCCTGACAGGTGAATGTTGAAGGAGCCGGTTGCAGCAATCTGCGGCGGCTATACGGACATCAGGAGTTACCTGCAAGAACTGGACAGCAATGTTACAGAACGAGTTAACTCTTCGTTCACCACAGACCCAGGTTCATTAAGGACAAAAACGTGTTCTCTTCTCTGTCTCTCGCACCGTATTCTGCCTCTCATTACTCTCGTTCAGTTTCCCTTCACCCGTGGGGTGAATTCGGCAATACTTGAGAGGGGTTAATATTTGTGCACTGTATTCTTCTCTCCAGATATGCGATCGGTCCCAAGAGAGAAAACATCGTACAACAGAACAGAAGCAGATGCTACATAGCTCAGTCACTTTGTATGTACTCAACTGCATGTGTATAAGCACATTTTTCCGTATTACACAAGCCAGTCACGCAGCATGTAAACCAGTGTAGAACAGCAGCAGATAACATGCTGCTGCCGATTGTCATACATCACTGAAACAAGCTTAACCACTTGAAGATGCGTATATTTATATTGAAGACGAATGTATCAAAACTCAGTTCCGTTAGTAAGAGTAGTTAGTGTAGTTAGGAAATTATCAGTCCAAAACAAGTTTTACCTGCCAATATCAGCCTTTAAACTGTTGAAGAAATCAATCGGGAAAAGGTCGAACGAAATGGGACAGAACGGAACGTCAAAACATTGCACAAGGCGTCCATACAGGCTGTCTTCCTCGGGAAGAAAGTTTTTGGGGGTTTCGGAAGTGGGGGTGAATGGTGTTATCATCCACTAACATTATCCACTAACATCGTAAATTAGCTATTTTCGCTGTTTTCGTTGATTTTGTAGTAACGTATTAAGTGATTTTATGATTTTTTACTTTTTTTATTGGTTTGGTTTATTTTCGTGATATGATGGAGATGATCCGCGATAGAAATGTCCAGTGAGGACTTGGGTATTTCTTATATTGAGAGTTCTTCCACAAGAGAGGATAGATATCTGAAAGGGAAATATTTTTGACAATGGAATTTCAAAAAATACGTTACACGTGACGTATGAGCGAAATGCAATGTCGCGTTGCCTAAGTGAAACGTTGTCAACAATTTCATCAAGGGCGTAGAGATGCTAATCGGGAACAAAGTCTATCAGAGTCGACCGCAGACGTCAACGTCCAAGCAATCGAAGAAGTGATTCGCAGCAACCGCAGATAATTCGGCGAAGGTTCAGCAGCGGTTCTCGAATGGCAACAACAGCAAGTAGCGGATTTGTATGTTACGAATTGTATGACTGGTACTGTCGTTCACAGAGACTTGACTGCACTGGATCTGTGTCACTATGAAGTGTGCTGCAGCATTCAATGAAAGTTACTTGATCTGATGCAACAATGTGTAACATACAACCAAAGTAAGAATACAGATTTATGAAGCACTTTTAATTAAATATCTTTTCGTTTAAATTTGAGAAAGTCAGTTCTATTGAGGGAGAGAAACAGAATTGTATTTGATTTTAGTTCGTAACTGGGAGAAAATAAGATAGACAGACCCTATATGTTACCTTCATTGTGCGACGTCTTTGTAGGCCTATGCATGTAGTTTCGCTGGTAAATAAATGTAGATGTTGTGAATTGTTTGGACGATACTACGAGGGGCATTCAATAAGAAATGCAATAGTTTTTTCTGAAATCAAGTTGGTTTTATTCAAGATTCCAACACGTCCTATTATTCCCTAATGTTTTGGCTATGAAACCCTGTTTTTCAGCATAATCTCCGTTCAGTGCGATTGCCTTACCCCACCTTACTGGAAGGGCAGGTATGCCCGCATGATACTGCTCTGATGCTCGACTTCAGAGACAAAATGTTCCAGCATCAATAACCTCCCCATCATCACTGGGCTAAACCGATTAAAGTCGGAAGGAGCGAGATCCGGGCTGTAGGGTGGATGAGGCTGAACGGTCCTATGAAGTTTTGTGAGCTCCTCTCGGGTGCGTTAACTTGTGTTAGGCCGTACGTTACAAGGAGAAGGAGAAGTTCATTTGTATTTTTGTGGCAACGAACCTGCTGAAGTTGTTTCCACGATTTCCTGACGGTATCACAGTACACATTGGAGTTAATCGTTAAATCTTGAGGGAGAAAATCAAACAGAATAATCCCGAAAGACCGTCGACATGACTTTACCCGGTGAGGGTGCGGCTTTGAACATTTTTTTTTGGAGAAGAGGTGGTGTGACGCCACTCAGTGGATTACAGTTTTCTTTCTGATTCAAAGTGGTGAACCCGTGTTCCATCACCTGTGACGGTGTTCGACAGTAATTGCCACAATCAGCCTCGTAATTTTCAAGCAGTTCCGCACAGGTAGACCTTCGTTGCTTTTTGTGGTTTTCTGTTAGGCGGTGAAGAACCCAGCGGACACACACATTTAAAAGTCCGAATTTGTGGGCGAGTGTGCCGGCACTACCAACAGAGAGGTGCAGTTGTCCAGCGACGTGTTACATTGTGGTCTGTTTGGAATGAGAGTGTCCATACGTTGCTACATTGCAGGAGTCAACTGTGTGTGCCCGACCGGCACGAGAGAGATCCGACAGGTTTGCGCGATCGTGTTGCGACGATTAGAGGCGCCTCTCCCAACGAGTTACCGTGCTTTTGTTCGCTACAAGAACTCCGTAATCATTCTGCAAGTGCCTATGAATTTCTGCGGTGCTCTGGTTTTCCCCCAAAAGAAAAAAAGATACTCAATGACAGCTCTCTGCTTGAAACGTCCCTCGGTTACAGACGTCAATCTGAAGGCTTTGTACAGCGTCGTCAGCTATCGGAACTTCACGAAACTATAGAGACTGAAGAATTTTAACACGATGTCATACAATAAATTCCGTATTTCTTAAACCGAAATGGGCATACAAAAATAATGAGTGGCATTATTTATTAAACGCCCCTCGCACTCCTATGTAAGTCTGCAGGCATCCCTGGCCGTCGCTGAAGGTAAAAACTTTTAGATTTCTAGGCAGCTTCATACTTCTTCTATGGTATCAACCGTGGATAATACAAGATAATGCAGAGAATCTCAGCAGAGGGGTCGAAGCCTCGGTCGTACATAAGAAATATGAAGAGGTGCAACAAATCAGAACAAGCTGGTATGCTATATAGCCAGAATTTCCGTGTCAGCGAATTTTACTATGTGGTCCGTTTCACACGGCGCATGATCTACCAAAGCTGATTTTTACATCTGCCTCAACCTGCAATATCACTTATGTTCTGTTATCCTGGTGTTGATTGAGCCCCCAGTCATTCCAACATAAACTTTTCCAAATGCGCATTTTATGCGGTATATTCCCGACAATGTTGGAATGGGTGGACGATATCTGCCTTGATTGTAGCCTAGCATGAGAGTGAAACTTGTAAGATACACAGTTCAGACATGGAATCGAAGCTTCTGTTGATAACCTCGCTGCTGTGCGCCCTAAAACACTAATAATCATCATCATCATCGAAGCTTCTGAAATGTACTGCACAGCAGAATGCTAGGGGTCAGATGCATATAGCATGTAACCAATGAGGAAGTACTGTATAAAATTGGGGAGGAAAGAAATTTGTGGTGTGACTTGATTAAAAGAAGGGATCAGTTGGTAGGACACATTCGGGAGACATAAATGGATCACCAAATTAGTTTTTGGGGGAAGCGTAAGACATAAAGACTGTAAAGGGAGACTAAGAAAAGAATACAGTAGGCAGCTACTAAGAGATGTAGGTCGCAGTAGTGATTCTAAGATAAAGTGGTGTCCACAGATAAAGGAGGAAGTCGACTGCATGAAACACGTCTTCTGATTGAGAGCTACAACCTGGATATCGCAGTATCCAAGGGGGTACGGAACTTGGGTATCTGGTAAACAGCACGGTACACAAATAGGATATATTTTCGTGTTTATTCCGCAACTAGCCCGCACCGATTTTATCGTTGGCAGTTCCTTAATTCTGATACTTTATTACAATTTTTTGTATCATGGGTGGTGCGTCATAACCTCGCTTTCATTGTTCGGTCCAGGGCTATAAGCGAAATGGCGCTGAGTTAGAGTTGCTGCTAGTAAAAAGAATGGTTCAAATGGCTCTGAGCACTATGGGACTTAACTACTTTGGTCATCAGGCCCCTAGAACTTAGAACTACTTAAACCTAACTAACCTAAGGACATCACACACATCCATGCCCGAGGCAGGATTCGAACCTGCGACCGTAGCGGTCTCGCGGTTCCAGACTGTAGCGCCTAGAACCTAACGGCCACTCCGGCCGGCGCTAGTAAAAACACATCATCACTTGACGGTTCCGTAAACCAGGTTTCCACAGGCATGATGTATTTGCACCACCACTCTCCTGAGTCACCTCACGTGTGGAAACAGCCTATTTGAATACTGTCATGCCAACTTACTCCTTAGTTACGAAAGCTGAGAGGTGTTTAACTTTCTTGCACGATGTCGCTTCCGCCATCAACGCCTACGAGCTTCAGCAATTGTCGATAGATGGGGCTGCTTCCATTCTGCTCTGGTTCGTTAGATAGCACAGATGTAAAATGGTTTTTCTATGTACTTGAAAATTTAGCGTCATACCAAAATACTGGGCTTCATCTTCAATGCTGCGCGGGATTAGCCGAGCGGTCTCAGGCGCTGCAGTTATGGACTGTGTGGCTGGTCCCGGCGGAGGTTCGAGTCCTCCCTCGGGCATGGATGTGTGTGTTTGTCCTTAGGATAATTTAGGTTAAGTATTGTGTAAGGTTAGGGACTGATGACCTTAGCAGTTAAGTCCCATAAGATTTCACATACACATTCATCTTCAATTAAGTTAATAAATACTTCCTAAAGTGGCAAAACAGTGCGACAGGAATCTCATTCTAGTATTAAGCAACTTCTTATAATCACTTACTACACCATCGCTTGAAGAAACAAAATGGATGGAAAGTGTTGTAAATGAGAGTGGGAAATTGGTGGTATTCAGATTACAGCAAAAGAATCAGTAGCGTTAAGGTACTTTTTATTTCAGGATACTGCTAATAAATTTTTGCTTTAGTCATTGTGTGTAAACAGTAAGGTGAAACAGAAATTTGTGGCCGTAGAGATTTAAAACTACTTTTGACCTACACTAAACGTTTGTAAATATAACAGTGCTCGTATTGCACTATCATTAAGTAATGACCTCCACATTAGCACAAAAATTAGTAACTAAAACGAGTACCATGCCGTAAAATATACGTATATTTACAGCACCTCTGTCGTGTCAGAATCTCGACTTTTCCTGAAAATAAAAACGTAAATGAACGGTTGTGACAAAAAGCATGCATTTCTATGTACTTTCAGCGTATTGTAGATAACATTAAAGTTCAGGAAAAGCTCTCTAAAGAATGCAGTACGTATATTGCAGTGACCATAGTTGTCAGATATTTCAATGTTACTTGTAATTTAATGCAGGCTGGCATCGTATCTCATACACGAAGACACAAATACGTCTCAAAAATGTTTCCTAATTGATTTTATTCATTCTAAAATGATTTTAGAACGAAACCTCGTCCTCGGCAGATAACTCCCTTATTAGTGATTTGGGCATTCAGGAACGATTCCTAGAAGATACCCATTTTCGTCCCCAACATTTGTGGTTTTTTCTTCGGCGACATTACTATAAGCTCTTGTGCGAATTCCACAAACAACGCAGATATTACAGCACACACAGAAACACAAAGTGATAATATTTGCTACATGACTAACAGAAAAATATCATACACTCGCCAGTTGCATTTACATGCAATAGACAAACAAGATAAATACCAAGGAGCTGAGATACACCAATTGGAATACCAAGAATGTGAATCAGGCAAGAATTTCAAAACTAGGCGTGAGTGATAATATTTGCTACATGACTAACAGAAAAATATCATACACTCTCCAGTTGCATTTACATGCAATAGACAAACAAGATAAATACCAAGGAGCTGAGATACACCAATTGGAATACCAAGAATGTGAATCAGGCAAGAATTTCAAAACTAGGCGTGAAGAAAATATAGGTATCTGGAAGAATCCAAATAGTCATTTTATCTTTGCTGAATACCTGATAGAATATGTACGTGAACAATCCAACATGGAAGAGGACATCAAAATTATTAGATTGAACAATAAAAAAAACCATATTAACATAAGCAGTAGCTCATCGCACTGACTATGTTTGCCACTAAAACAATGACACACAGAAATGTGAATAATTAATTAATTCCCTCCCGCCCCATCTCTGTCTCTCTCTGTCTCTCTTTCTCTCTTTCCCTCTCTCTCTCTCTCTCTCTCACTCACACACACACACACACACACACACACACACACACACACACACACACAAACTCAAAAACACACACATACGCACACAAAAGCACTCACGCAAAGAAAACGTACTCGCAAAAAACAAAGGACATACACACGCTCACACACACACACACACACACACACACACACACACATGCACACAATTAATGAACAAATATCAAACCACTCATACTTAACAGAAGCAAAAGACGAAAGACAAAAACACAGCGATAGTTGGTAACACTACACACTGGAAACACACAAACGTTCAACACACAGTGAAAAGTAGAAGTGAAGTGTTGTAATAAATTTAGGCGAAGAAACGTCGAGAACTGGCCATCTGAAGCATAGAGACCGAGTAAACACCTCTCTAGGCTTGCAATTCCTCTTCAGGATTGCTATTCGTTTTCAAAATGTCACACATAAACTATCAATCAACCACAATATTATTGCATATGGGAGTGACGGCTCTTCGTTCGGATTATTGTGAGTTTTTATTGTGATATTTCACGAGGACACCCTGAAGCGCTTGGTGGTATATGCACAACTGTCGTGCAATCATTCACAATGCAATGGTTTTCCTTAGTCACCAGTTTACTTGTTTACTATAACGTCTCGACTGGTTTTCCCATCACGGTCACGGAATGCCAACTACAGTAACATCGTCGTCGGGTAATGACAACATCAGAAATCGTAAATACGCCAATCTGCTACAAAAGTTATTTGTAATACGAGAAGCAAGAGAGTGCAGTAGGAAAGGCAACATATTAGCGCACAGTACTGAATATGTGTATATTACTGAAGATAAATCATAACTAAAAGAAGCAAAACGCGTGTGACAGAAACAAACTGCCTTTCATTGAACTGCAATGATGAAACATAGCTCCATGAACAACATGCCACGATTTTGAAGATCGGTTTACGGTGCGGTTGGGGTGGTGTGTGTGTGTGGGGGGGGTGGGGGGGGGGAGGGAAGCTGAAAGAAATTCACGCGTGTGAAAACCCCGCTGTACACGACCTGTGACTGAATGGGATGCAGGTCGCCGGCCTGGTGACGGCAGGACGTTGAACCTGCAGAGCAACGGTACCGGGGCTGACAGAGAGCCGACACCCTTCTCAAGGACCGCTGGGGGGGAGGGGGGGGGTACTCACAACGGATCCCAGCAGTCGGCGAGGGAGGTCTCCAGGGGCGGTCGCAGCGGGCGACGCAGCCTCGGCGTGCCAAATTCCGGGCTGGTGCAGCCCTTCGGTCACGCACGCGTGCTGCACAGAAAGGGTGCGTCGTCCGGCACCCCGCCTCGTTGTTGCAGTCTCTGTCGCCTGCGAACCGTTCTCTTCCCAGCACACTCGTCGCAGCAGGTGACGCCAACAAAGGGGCGACGGCCGCCAGTGTCTGTGGACCAGAGCGTGGCAGGCAGGCCTGTTTACCTCGAGAGCGTCAGACAGCTGGAACTAATCGCGCCTTGTTGGCAAGACAGGTCAGTGATTCTGGAACTGCCCGGCCGGAAGGGCGAGCTGACTCTCAGACTGAAGATTTATGCGAATGGGTAGGGGATCGATACCTAGCTGAAGAAAAGCATTTTGACAATAAAAGTACGAACAAAACAATTATCTGCAGCAGTCACCCTTTTTATTTCATCCCACGACGCGTTTCGAGAGTTTATACTTTCGTTTTCAGGTGGAACAATGATATTGTGTTACATATTTGGTATCTAGATGCAGCCAGCTGGCAAGTATATACCGGGATATCGTTGTTCCGTCTGAAGATGAGAGTGCAAATTCTCGAAACGCGTCGAGAGATGAAATAATAAGACTGACTGCCGCAGATAATTGTATTGTTTGTACTTTTATTGTCATAAACTGTCTCAACACGGACGACATTAGGTTAAAGCATTTTAATCTACTAGCCGTAGATATACAATTTTTTTATAAACCGGTTTCAATTTTAGCAACCGTCGTCACGGGAGACTATAAAATAAAGAAACAAACATACGTTGCGTACACAGAGAATCTCTTAAAATAAGGTAACTCATGTGTGACGAACATTCACCGGCAAAGTACATAACAAGATTGTATCAATGGATCTGTCCAACAGAAAAACAGGACTAATATTGTACTTCATTATCTCAATAATGTTATTATACAGGGTGATTCAAAAATAACTGACACATTTCGTGGATGTGACGTATGGATCAAAACAAGAATAAAACGTCAAATCATGTTCTATTTGAAACTGCTTTATGCAGTTGTGTAGAGATCACAAGTGCAACACAAACTTAATTCTTCTCGGAAAGCAACGAAACAAAGGGACTAGAAACTCAACTCAACTACGTATTGTATGCTTACCCCAGGACATGTTAAAAATTGTGTCCAAGTAGACGAAGACAGTGACGTGTTCGACTTCTTACCGCTCTCCGAACGTTTCAAGCCCCTTTCATCTCATTCTGCACAGTTGTACAGCTGTTTTCTGTTCGCTGCTGTAGTTGTGGTTCATTCTCGTTTGCATACTATGCACCAAATCCTTGAGATGACCCCAGAGGTAAAAGTCCAGGGGTTAAGATCTGGGGATCTGGCGGGCCAAGCAACTGGTCCTGCACGACCTGTCCACTCGTTTGGATCAGCAACTTTGAGATACTATCTTGCCTCTCGACTGAAATGCACAAGGCCACCGTTGACAAAGCAACATCAGTCGATATGAAAGCGACCATGACACGCGAAAAACCTGGTCTATGATGCAATGCCTACCACGATGACATTATGCATCATAAATCGGAAATAAAGGAGTTTTAGATTAAACTTTATTTGACATTTTACTGTTATTTTGATCCATACATTACACCCATGTAGCGTGTACAGTTAATTTTGAATCACACTGTATTTACCAGCCATATAGTGTCTTCATGATTTAACCCCTGTTCAACATACCATTTGATTCACAGATTATTCTGTTAATCACATTTCGATACTCTTACATGATATGGTTTATCATGCAACAATTCGATAGTATTGCATGATATGCTTCCTTATGATCACAGAAAATCTCACTATAGACTTCTGTAATATACAGGGTGTTACAAAAAGGTACGGCCAAACTTTCAGGAAACATTCCTCACACACAAATAAAGAAAAGATGTTATGTGGACATGTGTCCGGAAACGCGTAATTTCCATGTTATAGCTCATTTTAGTTTCGTCTGTATGTTTTTCCACCTTCCGTATCTTGTACGGGATACTCTACCTGTGCTGCTAGAACATGTGCATTTACAAGTACGACACAACATGTCGTTCATGCACGATGGCGCTCCTGCACATTTCAGTCGAAGAGTTCATACGCTTCCAACAACAGATTCGGTGACCGATGGATTGGTAGAAGCGGACCATTTCCATGGCCTCCACGCTCTCCTGACCTCAACCCTCTTGATTTTCATTTATGGGGGCATTTGAAAGCTCTTGTCTACGCAACCCCGGTACCAAATGTAGAGACTCTTCGTGCTCGTATTGTGGACGGCTGTGATACAATACGCCATTCTCCAGGGCTGCATCAACGCATCACGGATTCCATGCGAAGGAGGACATTTTGAACATTTCCTGTAACAAAGAGTTTGAAGTCACGCTGGTACGTTCTGTTGCTGTGTGTTTCCATTCCATGATTAATGTGATTTGAAGAGAAGTAATAAAATGAGCTCTAACATGGAAAGTAAGCGTTTCCGGACACATGTCCACATAACATATTTTCTTTCTTTGTGTGTGAGGAATATTTCCTGAAAGTTTGGCCATACCTTTTTGTAACACCCTGTGTGGCTATTCTCGGCACTATTTGTTGACAATATTGACGAGTATTGACAACCTTGACCAAAGCATAGATCCTACATTCTTTGGCTGTAGGTCTTCATATCTTCTTGTAATCTTCGATAGTATTGCCTTTGATAGTCTGTAATATGTGCGCCTGTAACCCTGAACTTAGTAGTTGTTAACAGCTGTGAGTCATCTAGTATACACTATGGTACTTCTGTGGTAAATACTGTCTTAACAGTTACTGAGCTTCTGTATGTTATTAAAGGGCAAAGCTGTACTGGAAATGAAGTTGTATCCTTTTTGATTCATTGATATACAGCTCTGTAAGTCCTTTACAGATGAGTGATCGACGCACATTTGTTTCGTTATTTTAAGAGTTTGTTTGTGTATACTACATATGTTTCCCTTTCTTTGTGTTGTATTTCTCCCTGATGATGTTTGCTAAAATTGAAACAAGTTCAGAATAAACCTGTGTATGCACAGTTGGTGGTTCCAAAAAGGTTAGCTACATAAATCTTTACTTGAGTGGACTAATATAAATATAAAAAATACAAAAATATGCACCATCACTTTTTCGAAATATTCGTTTTTTCCATCAACTACTTAGTTTTCGAACCTATTCAGGCTTAACCTCAGCAGACGCAAACATCCTTTTTTTCCGTGGCATGATGATGAGTACAGGCTCTGTGACAGGAAGATAAATGAAACGGCTAATATATCGCGATGAGCAATGCTTATAAGGTGACTTGTATCGAAAAATGAGTTACATTACCTATAGTGACATTACGGGCAGCTCTGTAAATGGCATACACTTCTCAGCTTCCATTGTGGTTGCCAATGGGTCACAGATAACTGACTTTTCACTACAAAGATACATGTGCGCTAATTGCAACAAATCTGCCACCATCCAGCGTGTTCTGTACAGTTGCTACATGACACGAAGATCTTCACTCAAACATACGATGTACTTCAGTCAGAGACAATTATCTCTTCTTGTATGCTTATACTACGCTCACAATGTGGCCAAATACTTTAGTATGTACTGGTGTTAACGTGAACGCTGAAATATATACCAGGCGTCCCTGCTAAGAGTCGTCAGATGCATTTTCATTTTCTCTGGCCTTTCGGTATATATTTGTAATTTCGATTTTACAGTGTGTATCTTGTGTGAGCCAAAACAGACACTTCTCATCACGTCTTCCATGCAGCGTCCAACGTTGGTGGAAAGCTTTGGTTTGTTTCCCAGACAAGATAATTTTTAAAGCGAAATATTATGTGCCTATCCGATAGAGTGGCCTCTAAATTTATCTAAAGCGATATTCGTCTTATATTCATGTATTAACATGAACATTAAACACGATGAGTAACCAGTATTCCAGCAGCTACTGAGAAGTGCATCGCGTATTAATGTTCGTGTCTGGGCTAGGTGTATAAACAAACGAAGCCTAATAAAGAAAGAACTCGACATTTTATATTGTTGGGTAAATACCCAATCGACAGAGACACTCTCCAAGATGTGATCCTCACTATACATCAAACAACACTGATTTTCAGGGCGAATGCGTGCCAATGACAGGAAACATCTATATCGACATGTTGCCGAATTATGCAGTTTCACAGATATTTGATGTTATTTTCCAGCAGGATGGTTTCCTCGCCCCGGCCCACTCCCTCCCACTATAATGGGAATACTACCACATTTCTCCGTGAAACTTTCTCATGAGACGTTCCCTGCGATGTCTCATTGTCTGGCCTCCTCGGTCTCCCTATCTGAATCAAGTGGATTTCAGTGCTTAGGGATTTATCAAGGACATTGTTTACAAAAGTAGTCTTCTAGATCTGGGAGATTTGAGACAACGGATCTACTTCGCAATAGAGGCCACAACGCCTGTCATGTTTATGTACACGTGGCAAGTAACGCAGTACCGTTTCGATATCTGTCGAGCTACAAACGGTGCCAACACTAAACTGTACCAGCGTGCATAAAAATGTTTAAGCTCCTGTGTAAAATGTTGGACAAGGAAAGTTATAAATCTTAATACGTAGCAAATGCAAGGAAAAAAAAATTTTTTTCTGTACCTCAATTCAGGACATCATGTACATCGATAAAACGAACAACGCAGTAGACTAATTTCGCTTAACAGTCATTTGATTTGTAACGAGAAATAAACCGACGTTTACCATTGTCGCGGGGCGTCGCTTGGAAGACGTGATGAACCGTACATGTTTGGACTAAGTTTAGCGACAAATTACAAAAACGATTGCCATTATCTGCGAAAATATCAAAGAAATCGCGTCTGACTACTATTAGGAGGAACACCCTACACATAAAACTTTAAACTGAGTCGCGAAAGATGGCCGCCTTGTTTGAGGCGCCTTGGCACGGTTCGCGTGGCTTTCCCCCGTCGGATGTTCGAGTTCTCCCTCGGCCATAGGTGTGTGTGTGTTGTCCTTAGCGTAAGTTAGTTTAAGTTGGATTAGGTAGTGTGTAAGCCTAGGGACTGATGACCTCAGCGGTTTGGCACTATAGGAACTTACCAAAAAATCGAAAAATTTCTTTAAATTTAACTGCTGCCTTATTCCTGTTTTCGAGTTACTGTGGTATGGAATATTTGGCTTATAGTAGATACAAAATTCGTATGTTTCAGCTGATGTGATTATATGCACATGAAGATTAAATTATTTTAATAGTCGGACGCTTAGTTGTGTAGCTACATAGTACATGAGCTATTTTCTGATAGGCTATTGGCACGTGTTTACAGGGAATGGGTAAGGAGCCCATGGAGAGGGGGTGGTCGACTGATTAGCTGTTTCAATCGTGCTACTAAGTCTTCCAAGTTCTGAAGCAAAAATTTGTTTATCGGTTCAATCCGGTCAGTGAGAAGGTTTCCAAGAGCTACGTTGATAAACATTTCAGTTTCTTCAAGGTTAACTTGTATGCCTGTATTAGGAAGATGAGATACCTGAATGTTCCGCTGTGCGCTGTTTGCAGACTGTAATGGGTGAGATGTGACGCAAAGCGAGATTGGTTAAAGTTGTTAAGATGGCGTACATCCATATGTTCATTGAATCTTGACGTTAAACTTGCATCAGTTTTTCTAATGTGGAACCATAGCCATGAGTTGCAAATGACTTTCTACGCGCCTGACTTTTGATACTACTGCATAGTAGTTTTGGTACGGTGGGTGATTGTACTTTATTTTTTGTGAAGAAGCTTATTCTTATGTCCTAACATGGTTTGTACTCGTAATTTGATAGGAGGTCTTCCTAGTAAATGGTAGGCTTACAAACTTGGTTTTCTTGTTTTTGGGTCGTTATTCAGTAATTGTCTGCTTTCATTTTGATGTAAGGATTAGTTTATCTATTATAGCAGAACTTTATCAATTGCTGAAGGCAATTAATTTTGTAATTTTTGTTTTATGTTTGTATGAGAAGACAGAGACTGGAATATGTAGGAGGTATCGTATAACTGCATTAAGAAAACTGAAATGTAGTTTAATTCCAAAACTTATCACTGATTTGACTGTTATATTTTTGTTGAGTTTTTTTTATAAATAAACGTTTCTAGACTAACTTATACGTCGTAACATTCAGGAAAGGATGATTCAATGATTGTACTGTGATATTATTTTTACCTTTTAACGGATACTGCATAATTTTATACGGTAGATATTGTGGAATACCGCTGCAGCCTGCAATTTTTCTGAGGTAAACGGAAGATGTCACAATATGCACTTTAACTTTCCTGATTTTTCTTTTCGAACGTCTTGCGTACTTCAAACTCTCTCTGTGGTGTCACCGCCAGACACCACACTAGCTAGGTGGTAGCCTTTAAATCGGCCGCGTTCCGTTAGTATACGTCGGACCCGCGTGTCGCCACTATCAGTGATTGCAAACCGAGCGCTGCCACACGGCAGGTCTAGAGAGACTCCATAGCACTCGCACAGGTGTGCAGCCGACTTTGCTAGCGATGGTTCACTGACTACTTACGCTCTCATTTGCCGAGACGACAGTTTAGCATAGCCTTCAGCTACGTCATTTGCTACGACCTAGCAAGGCACCATATTCAGTTACTTCCAGAATGTATTCTGAACTGATAATATTGTGAATCATGTACCATCAAGAGCGACGTTCACCATTAGTGGATTAAAGTTAAGTATCAAAATAATTACGGCCGCTTTCTGAATTCTAACTCCTTGTCATGTTCCAGACCTCACGTCAGTATAGTTCTTCCCTCCTCACGCCAGCCTGCGTGAGCTAAAACGCGTGCATTTCGGCCTCCTCTAGTATAACACGGTGCTGGCTCTTCTGCCAACACAACACTCTGTCTCTTTCTCTCACTCTGTGTGTGCGTGTGTGCGTTTGTGTGTGTGTATGTGGCGCTTCATTCCGTCTCTTCAGTCCTTTCTCCCAGCATCGGAGATTGTGAAGGGGACATTTGTATTACGGTTATACAGTTTGTTTGAGCGATTCGTCCATTTGAAGATAAAGTCTTCAACCTCCCCGCAATTTTTCATTCCGTCTTGTGCGAGATACTTATTCGGCCACTGTCAAATGCTGATCGAATGACACAGTAGTTTGGCTGCTATCTGTAAGATACGCCACAGGCGCACGGAAAAGCTTCTAGGCCCTCAGATGCAGCGGGGACATAAGCGCACGTTTCGTATTACTCTGCCTCGCGTCCTGTGTCAGTTCTTTGTTGCTGTCGCTCTGTCGACGGCACGAGCGGCATTCTGCCTCAGCTGAGATTTTCATTACGGACAACGCATGGCAACGATGAACAGACAGTAAGCAGAGAACTCATACCATTGTGAGCTAACAGAGGACAAACGATACGTAGTTTATTTTAACTCTCCAGAAGATATATCTAAAGTATGTGAATGGGATGGAAGAACGAATATCGACTCAACAAGTAAATGATGTAAACAGAAACAAAAGCTCAAGCGCTACCGATAATGTAGAGATAGAGTAAGCTATGTAACGATTCCAAGTAACAAGAAACTATTCTGTAAATGCAAGTGATGACTGGGTGTTGTGTGATGTCCTTACGTTAGTTAGGTTTAGGTAGTTCTAAGTTCTAGGGGACTGATGACCATAGATGTTAAGCCCCATAGTGCTCAGACCCATTTGAACCATTTTCTTTTTGTAAATACAAATGCAGTCAACGTCAAAGCGAAACTAGCAAGAAGATTTTTCTTCACCTTAATAAGGGTCCGTTGAGGATAACCCTTATTGAAATGGCGCATGATGTCAGAAATGTTCGTCTAGTACACTGCGGAGTGAATACCACTAGACCTGCTACAGCGGAACAGATCGCCGTTGAAGTAAGACCACACTCAAAACAACTAGATCTTTGTCTAGCGCAGCAGTTCAGCAATCCTGGTAGGCATAAAAGTGGTAAATAACTGTGCCCGAGACCATGCTAAAGGTGGTGCATAGACGACAAAGACAAACGTAAGTTTTATGAACGATGTTGAACTTGAACTGCTTTTGGTTCGCGGTGGATAGCTCTCTCTCAGAACTGTCTCGTTTTCATAGGACTGAAAGATCTTGGTATGCCCTCTGGGAAATGTCAGAGAACCAAATGTAGTGGAACGATTACTGAAGAAACACGGGGCGACGAGGACAGCGTTATGGTCTGTGAAATAGGTAAGTGACGTTCTGTAAGAGTCTGAAGATATCTTAATTTCGATTAAGATTATGTCGACGAAGGCCGTGTGTTCTCATATATGAGTGTCTTGCTGTGGAGGACGGGATCTGTCGACAAGCTGAAACGTCTTATCACGTCTAAGTATGTAAGCTTACTGGAACAGTACTGTATTTTCTTGATTCCAAAATCTGCGGAATATATAAACCCATTTGGACGTATGCTCGACTCTTTCGGTCGTCGTGTTGGCAACATGATTCTCTTCCACGCGCATTCAGAATTTATAGAAAGCACCCCTTCAGATGATTTCTAAAATCTTCCATCTCATAGGGAGACTAAGGGTGTCGTAATTAACATTTCATTCGATAGCTCATGTCATCAGTAGACTAGGGAATCTGGAAGAGGTTTATATCTATTTCGGCCTGAGTTGGATCCCCATAGTTCTTCGTGTCATCAAAGAAATACGGGTAAGTACTAGACTGCTATAAGAAATCACAGGGTAATTCATATGGACGCTTTAAGACGTGGATGCCATTCAGTGGTAGATTAGGAAGTAAAAATAAAAATTGTCACACTATATTTGCAAAGAGAATATGTCATAGGATAACTGAGACACTGAGACTTGATAACAGGTAATAACCATCAATATCAATGTGCAAAAACAAATCTACGTGTTAAGACGTCTTTTCTGAAAGTATTTTCTAGAGTGTGTCTTGCAAGAAGGTGAAACATGTACGATAAACAGTTCAGACAGTAAGAGAATAACTTTTGACATGCGGCGTTGCAGAAGGTTGCTGAAGAATTGGTTTCACGTCTAAAAGCAAATGAAGCAATACTGAATCAAAATGATGAGGAAATCTTGACTGAAAGAAGGAACCGGTTGACAGGACACTTTCTGAAGCATTAATAGATAGTTAATTTGGTAGTGGAGGTAAGTGTAGGGAGTAAAATTTGTAGACAGAGGTTTCACTGAAGTAGGTAGGTTTAGCGGAATGTGGGATGCAGAGCTTAATAGGCTTGCACAGCGTAGCGTAGGATCGAGAGCTTCTTCAAGCTTCGAACTGAAAGACACAACAACAACAGGTAAATCCTACTCTTTCGTCAATTTTTTTTGTACATATTCGTAACAACAGAACAAACCACCCACTGTGAGACGTGTACCGGATGATACACAGGGTACCCCTACCTTTGGATTCCATTACAACTCCGCGAATGGTGCCCTGAAAGACGATCCGCCAGTCGAAGAGTCTGAACGCATATATGCATAGCGACCACATACGAATATTTCTGCAGGGATGTTGCTGAAAATGTCGTCCGTTTACATTAACGCACAGCTGGCATATGCGGGCTAAAGGTGGTCTAATACGCTTAAAACAACCGGACGTTTCACGACTGATAGCTGTAGCTTCCACCAAACGCGCAACCAGCTCTTCTGAAATGAAAATCCGTCGGTCAACAACGTTTACGGAACAACATTCATCAGACCGCAGTTTGAACACCGTTTCTGAAAACCACTTGCTTCAAAACCTTGACGGATCCTTAGTGTCGAAACGGTGCACCTGTGACATTTTAGGCGCATAAAAGAAAATGTTTCATTTTATCTCATCTAAACATTCAAAAATTTTGTATACGTAATTTTTTTACAACCTATATATTGCGCTGTATTTCTTATATTGCATAGCCGATTTCACCCCATTAGGAATTATGTATTGTTTTCTAACAGACCCTAAAAGCCTATAATACAGTCACAAAGTTGATGAAACATTCTGTAAACCATTCCTTTCGCTCGAAATTTTCAAATTTCTTGCGACCTTCTGTTGCTCCATCGGTCCTACAACAAACTTTTGTTGCATAGAAATGGAGCAGATCCTTCAATCTTTGTCTGCTGAGTTTTGTCAGTTTTCGATTCTGCCATCATTTATTTCTATATCTGTCTTTTCGTCGTTCGTTTGATGAATTGAAAGGAAAATATTACGATCTTTCACAGTGAAACAATTTTTGGATTCACTATTTCAGGCTTCTCTGTATCAGTCGTCGATTTGAGACTATATCGAATGCTTCATTTACCGACCAAATGTGACACCAACATGTCTCATACGATTTTTCGTCAGACCGGTATTCATAGTTTTACCTTAGAACTCAGGGAACTCGTCTCCAACTTCGCTCTTCATGCCCAGTTTTACTGCCGTCATTGTTAGCTTCAGGCTTTAACTTCGTTTGAATTCACGTTGAACCTTTCTTCAGATTGGCAGAAATTTTCGAAAACGAACTTTGAAGCACAGGTAGTTTGTCCAGTTTTTCACAATTTTACTTCATAAATGTCGAAAGCTTATTGTACAATATACTCTTTTAATGTTATCGGTACGTATGCGAGGCAGCATGCACTACCAGTATTTTAGAAAATCCTGTGCGTAAATACGTGACATTTTCGGGACTCATACCTCGGGTTCTATTGATGATAGAAATGTAGGAACAAATCTTTTGGATAGGGACCATTTTATATCCAATGGAAGGATCATCTTACCGATTATCACTCAGTACAGTGAAAAATTTGAATATTACACACTTCCTCCTCCTTATACAAATAGATCAAATCGATCGGTACTATCTTAGATGTGGTCTATACTGCGCCATAAGGGCTTATGGTTTCACCACGTAGCCCATGGACAGTTCCTGAGAAAACTCGAAAGAAGCGTTTTTCGCCATTTTGTCGCCGTCAGCAGCGGATATCTACATAACTAACAGCAGCAAACTTCTGAAATTTCAGAGGTGTATTCACTAAGCGGTAAATAATGTATCTGTTATCCAGAAACATAAAAAAAGCATTAGTTTTGGGCATCAAAACCGAGTCGCGTATTCCGAGACGGCTATGCACAGCAAAAGGCAGAATCTTAACATTTCTTTCACTATCTTTATCTGTTTCCGATAAGCAGAGGTTCAAAAATAACGCTAGTTCCACACGTTTATTTATAATATGCACGTAAAATCCGGTTTGAGGTGAAAACATAGTTCGTGAAGTGACGTAGCACGCAGACATATCTGTAAAGTGTCTCCGTTATCTTTAGAAGGATTATGCGACCCTCATGTTGTCGCCTGAAGTACATGCGAAATATTTGTTCACGTAAAATTCGGTCTCGGGTGTAAAATTAGTTTTGCGTTATTTGAGTTTCATTCAGGTCAACTATCAAAGTTTTACTGACCAAAAGATATCTTTTCGTTACAGTGACACGTCCTGCTGTAGCATGGGAAAAAAGGGAACTAGCGGCAAATTGCTGCAATCGGAACACGAAAGGCTAGTACGCTCCTGTTTAAAAGACTCTGACTGAGATGTGAGGTACGCGCTGCCTCATTCTACAGTCCTCATCATGTTAAAAAATTTTCCCAAATATTTCGGCATGCGGATATATTCGTGCTTTTGTATGCTGAGAGAGAATGTGACAGGGGCAATGGGAAAGAGAAGGAAAAGAAGTTAATATTGGAAGATAGTTGACAGTGGTCTTGACATAGAAAGAACGAAGGGGACAATGGCAGTATGAGAGAAATAAAGGGACACAGTGGCGGTAGAACACAGTTGACAGTGATGGAACGTTGTTAGGAAAAGTGTGAAGGAGACAGTACTGGTGAGAGAAGAATAAAGAGAAGAGCAAGTGGAGGTGGGTGGGAGCCAGTGATGAGAGACTGTGTAGGGCAATGACAACGAGGAAGGAAGAGATAATGACAGTGTGAAGAGACACCAACAGTGGGAAGGAACGAATGAGATAGTAGCAGTGAGGGAGAGTAAGACAGTGACGCTGAGAGGAAATAACAGCAGTGGGACAGAACGAAGGAGAGTGTTGCTGTGCGACGGAAGACAGGGAACCACAAAGAGATAATGGCAATTAGTTGAGTTGAGTGAGTGAGTGAGAGTGGATAAGTGGGTGAGAGCGAGTTACTGTTAGGAGCGCTTGTGAGAGTGGGAAGTGAGTTGCGTGTTAAAAAAGCGCAAATGTATTCGCATGCCAAAACGTTCGGGAAAATTTTTGAAGCTGCTCAGGAAGGTAAAACCTTTTAAAGAGGAGCACATTCGTCCTTTTTGTGCTCCGACAGCAGTAATTTCCGCTATTATATTGATACTCAACATTTTGATCTTCAGAATGTTTCTTATTCTATTTGTTAAGCACAATTATCACTACTCCATTTCACACCTGTAGTTACTGATGTTATATCAGCCTTTTGGTCACTGATTTTCTTCTCTTCGGTAGATGAATCGAAAAATTAGCTTCTGCTAGTTACAAGGAGATCTAAAATATTACCCTCACGAGTTCGTTCTCTAACTAAATGCTCAGGTAATTGTCAGAAAACAAATTTAGAACACCACACCAAACCTTGTCTCTGGGAAATTTCTGATTACCTACATCTACAGTTCTATAGCTTTCAATCTCGAAACTCCTCCTACCACTACTTTCGCATGAAATGTTACTATGAAGTAAATCCGAAGAAACTTGTACCACACACAGAAGGAACTGCTACGTCACAGTGCAGAAGGTAACTGAAAGGAGCGCCCTTTGAGACCAACAAAAATAAGAGTTCTATTCAAAGAGAATAATTACACTGACGTCACCAGGATGTATGATGGTCCCCTAGACATCACAAAAGGCGGGACATACTCGTAATAGGGTGTAGAGTGTGTGATCGTCATTGACACTAACTAATGCTCTGTAACTTTATCCCACGCCACAATTTTGGTAAGGAGCTCTTGTGGTAAGGCGTCCGATTCCACCACCAACGCAGGCGACAGCTCCCGTTGGAGCAATGGACGTGCTGCAATACGTTACCCTACGGATACCACACGTGCAAGATTGGGTTTAAGCCACGCGAATGGACAGGTCAGCCCTTCGCAAAATATCCTCTCGTTAAAAGGGAACCTTCTCCGGCGCAGCTCGATTCTGTCATGTGTTCTCATCCATTAAAATGAAGGCAGGATCAATACACAGCTGAAATACGTACGTGGGGAGTACAGTGCCACAATAACTTTGATCAGGGAACGTACGATACTCATAAACTTGGTGGTCAGTACATCTACATCTACAAATATACTCCGCTAACCACCAAGGGGTGTGAGGCAGAGGGCGCTAATCGTGGTAAAGTCTATTTCCCCACCTCTGTTCCACTCGCGGAACGTGCGAGGGAAAAAACGACTGTCTGAACGCCTCAGTACGAGCCCTAATTCCCCTTATCTTTGAATGGTGATAGTTGTGCGATTTGAAAGTTTGCGGGAATAATATACGCTCTACATCCTCGGCGGAGATCGAATTTTGGAATTTAGTGAGCACCCCTTCCGTTTACCGCGTCATCTATCTGCAAGTTTGTCCCACTTCAAACTTTCAATGAGATTTGTAACGCTCTCGCGATGGCTAAATGTACCAGTCACGAATCTTACGCTCCTCTTTGGACCTTCACAATCTCTTGAATCATACCTTACTGGGTAGGGTCCTATACAGACGAACAATACTCTACGACTGAGCGAACTAAAGTATTTACCTTTACAACTGGTCGGCTGTTTTTAATCTAATTACGTGGAACCGTTGCTGTTACGCAGCTATGTTTAAAATAATGTATTGTAAGCCATTTCCTTTGTTGGAGGACTGCATCGCTTCAGGATTCTACCAATAAACCGCATTCTAGAGTTCCCTTACCCGTTACTTCTATAATCTGATCATTCCAATTGAGGTCATTTCGAACAGCCACATCCTGATACTTGAGGGTTGTTACCGCTTCCAAAGACTGGGCATTTATTTTGTACTCGTACATTAATGGAGATTTTCGCTTTGTTATACGCAATAGGTTACACTTACTAATATTGAGAGATAACTGCCAATCATTACACCACTGATTTATTTTCTGCAAATCCTCATTGATCTGTTCACTACTATCGAGTGATACTACTTTCCTGTAGACTACAGCATCATCGGCAAACAGTCTAATTTCGCTGTCAATACCACCAACCAGATCGTTTTGTAAATCGTAAAAAGCAGCGGACCTATAACGCTGCCCTGGGGCAAACCCGACGTTACGCTGATTTCTGTTGAAGTCTCCCCATTCAAGACGACATACTACTCTCTGTCGGTTAGAAAAACTTTCTATCCAATAGCATATGTCATCGGATAAACCGTAAGCGCGCAATTTTTTGGAGCAAGCGACAGTGCGGAACTGAGTCGAACGCCTTGCGAAATTAGAGGAATATGGCATCATCCTGGGAGCCGATATCTAGAGCCTGTTGTATATCATGCAACGAAGAGGACCAGCTGTGTCTCGCATGACCGCTGTTTCCTAAAACCGTGCTGGTTTCTGCAGATGAGCATCTCAAAGTCTAGAAAGGTCATTATGTCTGAACACAAAATATGTTCCATGATTCTACAACAAATCGATGTCGGTGAAATTGTCCGGTAATTATGTGCATCCAATTTTCTACCGTTTTTATAGATGATGACCTGGGCCTTCTTTCAGTCCCGTACAACCACGAAACGTTGTAGTGGGACACACCATAACAAGTGAACCAACAAAACGATCATGTTCGAGAATTTTTCTAGGTATAGTCATATGGCGAGAGGTGGCTACATGTAATACGCCCAGTCACATTGTCGAACACGGTCGGTTTGGTGGTCCAGGTGTTAGGGTGTGGGGAGGCATAATGCTGTAAGGACTACTGGTCTCCATATCTTTGAACACAGTACATTCAATGGTCAACGTTATAGTGATAACCTCTTGCCCTGTACGTCTTTTCATGATTGCGTTGGGCTCTGACTTCATATTCATAGATGACCATGAACGACCGCATCGAACAGAAAAAGTGGAGAGGTTCTTGGAAGGAAAGGATTTTCGGCAGATGTACTGGCTTGCCCATTACCCTGACTTGAATCCCATCGAACACATGTGGGATGCGTTGGGACGACCTACTGCAATAAGTCCACACGCATAAACGGACCATCCAGCAGTTGTCAACCGCACTCGTGCGAGAATGGAACGCCGTACCACGGGAACTCATTGTCAACCCTAATACCAGCGAGGGAGCACATTGCAGAGCACGTATTACTTTCCATGGTGATGGCACACCCTACTAATTACCATGTCCCGCCTTCTGTAATGTCCAGGGGACTATCATGAAACGCGATGATTTCGTTAGCGTGTTTGAATAAAAGAGTTATTTCTGCTCGTTTCTATGCGCGTTTCTTCGTTATTTTCTGCACCATAGTTACATCACTAGGGGTAAGATAGATACTACTGCTTACAGGAAAATTAAAGAGACCTTTGGAGAAAAGAGATCCACTTGCATGAATATCAAGAGCTCAGATGGAAACCCAGTTCTTAGCAAAGAAGGGAAAGCAGAATGGAGGAAGAGGTATGTAGAGGGTCTATACAAGGGTGCTGTACTTGAGGACAATATTACGGAAATTGAAGAGGACTTAGTTGAAGATGAAATGGGAGATATGATGCTGCTTGAAGAGTTTGACAGAGCACTGAAAGACCTAACTCGAAACAAGGCCCCGGGAGTAGACAACATTCCATTAGTAACTACTGACAGCGTTGGGAAAGCCAGCCCTGGCAAAACTCTACCATCTGGTGAGCAAGATGTATGAGACAGGCGAAATACCCTCAGACTTCAAGAAGAATATAATAATTCCAATCTCGAAGAAAGCAGACGTTGACAGATATGAAAATTACTGAACGATCAGTTCAATAAGTCATGGCTGCAAAATACTAACATGAATTCTTTACAGACTAATGGAAAAACTGGTAGAAGCTGACCTCGGGAAAGATCATTTTGGATTCCGTAGAAATGTTGGAACACGTGAGGCAATACTGACCCTACGACTTATCTTAGAAGATAGATTAAGGAAAGGCAAACCTACGTTTCTAACATTTGTAGACTTAGAGAAAGCTGTTGACAATGTTGACTGGAATACTCTCTTTCAAATCCTGAAGGTGGCAGGGGTAAAATACAGGGAGCGAAAGGCTATTTACAATCTTCTGTACAGAAACCAGATGGCAGTTATAAGAGTCGAGGGGCATGAAAGGGAAGCAGTGGTTGGGAAGGGAGTGAGACAGGGTTGTAGCCTCTCCCCAATGTTGCTCACTCTGTATATTGAGCAAGCAGTAAGAGAAACAAAAGAAAGATTCGGAGTAGGTATTAAAATCCAGGGAGAAGAAATAATAACTTTGAGGTTCGCCGATGACATTGTAATTCTATCAGAGACAGCAAAGGACTTGGAAGAGCAGTTGAATGGAATGTACAGTGTCTTGAAAGGAGGATATAAGATGCTCATCAACAAAAGCAAAACGAGGATAGTGGAATGTAGTCGAATTAAATCGAAATCGGGTGATGATGAGGGAATTAGATTAGGAAATGAGACACTTAAAGTAGTAGATGAGTTTTGCTATTTGGGGAGCTAAATATCTGATGATGGTAGAAGTAGGAAGGGTATAAAATGACAAGTAAAGCATGTACGAAGAAAAGAAATTGGTTAATGTCGAGTATAGATTTAAGTGTCTGGAAGTCATGAGAATAGAAGATTTCGAAATGTGGTGCTACAGAAGAATGCTGAAGATTAGATGGGTAGATCATATAACTAATGATGAGGTATTGAATAGAATTGGTGAGAAGAGAAATTTGTGGCACAACTTGACCAGAAGGAGGGATCGGTTGGTAGGACATGTTCTGAGCCATCAAGGGATCACCAATTTAGTATTGGAGGGCATTGTGGAGGGTAAAAAGCGAAGAGGGAGACCAAGAGATGAATACACTAAGCACATTCAGAAGGATGTAGGTTTCAGTAGGTACTGGGAGATGAAGAAGCTTGCACAGGATAGAGTAGCACGGAGAGCTGCATCAAACCAATCTCTGGACTGAAGACCACAACAACAACAGCAACAACAACTGAAGCAATTCATTCTACGTATGGTAGACGTTTCCACGAGCTATGTTAATTGGCAGGGGCTAATAATTTGCGTGCTAGTGTATTATCATGTATGAATTTAAGGATTCGATGCTACTCGTGTATTGCTTCACCTAGCTTCCTCTTCTTAGTAATATGTGAGCATTATTACCGTTACAAGTGGGCCTAGGAATGGGACTATACTGTGAGTGCATGTGCCATTAACTATGTGGGCGTAGTGAAGAGTAATGCCTTCAAATTGTTTGTGTGAAAACTTTTTAAATGAAACGAGCGTTATTAACGTACCTCATCTTTATTCTTCATACCTACATATTTATTTCTCAGTATAGTTATCCTGGTGACGAGTACATTTCACCCAAGAAGAAACCATTTTGTTGATACTGTCGCAGTAGATTATTTAAATTTGTTGACGGAGCAAGAGCTTCATCTCTGCTCGGACCTCTTCATCAATATCGAAGTAAGTCGGCGAAGATGTTCCTTAAGTTTTCAAAACAGCTGAATATCGGATGGGGCCAAGTCGGAGCTGTATGGAGCAGTGATCCTAAGACTGCAGATATCACAGCGCTCGTGTGTAGTCTGGCGTTGCCATATTCAAGAAAAGGGTGTTCCATGTGTGGATGAACTCTTCTAATTCGAAACTTCATTACAGCAGGCTGTTTCTCACGCATCGACACTTTTACGTTACACATAGTCATGTTGTATGCTGAAATTCTTAGCTCCCTAGTGACACAGGGCTGCAGATATGTAGACATGAAGAGTTGAGGTACAGAATGTTAATAACGGTTATATTAAAAAAACTTCAAGAGTTTTCATATAATACTTCGGAGGTATTGCTTTCAGCACATCCTCGTAATACAGTATCAAAGGCTTCTATTTTCGGTCTGAGAAGAATAACCCCCTCAGCTGTATGTTGGCCCTGCCCAAGACCAGTGGGCGTAGCTCGGCCCCCTACTGCTAGACTA
Source organism: Schistocerca cancellata (assembly GCF_023864275.1). NCBI lineage: Eukaryota > Metazoa > Arthropoda > Insecta > Orthoptera > Acrididae > Schistocerca > Schistocerca cancellata. Next base: position 352,131,591 of record NC_064633.1, read on the forward strand.
CTGTGCATCATAATAACTCACACAGGGGTGTCCAGCAGGAGGTTGCTAACCGCCACTGAGCATTTACCCCCTGACATCAGCAGCGCGTTTGTTTACGCATCGGCTGTGTCCCCATGAATATTGTATGGTCTCGTGTGAGAAGCGATATGCGCACTGTTCGTGTTTATGGGCTATAAATCCCGAAGAAAGCGACACAGCACAGACATCCGAATTGCAGTTCAGTAGTCGGTGGGGTATTACCGGTAACTTGTCTGAATATTGATGTTCGTATCAGGTTACCTGGCTTTAACGACTGTCCTGTGCTCGTGAGATATCCGGCACAAAGAAGAAACAAGACCAGGCAATAAAGGCATCAGATAATAGTGTAGAAGTAACACAAAAACAAAAATATGTGGGATACAACTAATAATTACTGTGAAAGTTTGGGAACTGTGAATGGATATTTTAGGTACACAACTAAAAAGGAAATAGTGTGGTCAATTAGAACATTACAAAAGCTTTTACCCATTATGGATGAGGATCACTGCGACTGTCATGAATAAAAGTTCCTTGAAATTACTGCAACCAGTCACGTTTTATTTTATTCTTAAATTTTTATTTTCCCATTACGGTTCTGAACAGCCTAGCAATTCATCATCAGATGGTACATACTTATTGATTGTTTGCAGCAGTGTGTATTGTTGCAAGATGTGTGCTTCCATGTTTCGTTTACACATCTTGCCATAGCTTTAGAAGCCCCGCACTGTTGCAAACATTCAATAAATATGTTCTATTTGATGATGAATAGCTAGGCGGTTCGAAAACGATATTGGAACAATAAAAACTTAAGACCAAAACAAAAGGCGACTGGTTGCAGTAATTTCAAGAAAGCTTTAATTGGAAGCCTTGTTTGAGCACAGCAGCGATTTAGCAGGCATGATCTTGTTGGACGCAGTATACTTTCCCTTCCTTCGACCTTAAACTGACTTGTCCTGCCATGAATTGTCCGGTCTACGGTATAAAAACAGACTCCGAACTGTACTGTAACTCTTCAGTTCTTACATTAGCAGATTAATGAAAGGATCTATAAGTAACAGAAAAAATTTACGAGACTGATTTGGGAAAAAGGCTGTTATAAATTTACTGGCTACAAGTGTAACACGGAATGTTAAATGAGATAGGAAGATATTATTACTTACCAAGTACGGTAGGAAACAAGTTGCAAAGTATATGAGTAATAATTATCAAATATTCAAATCTGAGGACAAAAATATGTCAGTCTGAAGCATTCTATACTAAGCCTTAACCAAGTAATTCAGTTTTGTCTCTGCATGTTCTGTTTCAGTTCCATTTCGATCAATGTTAGACGGAGTATATGATTCCGAATCGCTTGTTGTTGTGGTCTTCAGTCCTGAGACTGGTTTGATGCAGCTCTCCATGCTAATCTATCCTGTGCAAGCTCCTTCACCTCCCAATACCTACTACAACATCTCTTGGTCTCCCTCTACGATTTTTACTCTCCACGCTGCCCTCCAATGCTAAATTTGTGATCCCTTGGTGCCTCAGGACACGTCCTACCAATCGATCCCTTCTTCTTGTCAAGTTGTGCCACAAACTTCTCTTCTCCCCAGTCCTATTCAAGACCTCTTCAGTAGTTACATGATCTACCCACCTAATCTGCAACATTCTTCTGTAGCACAAAATTTCGAAAGCTTCTATTCTCTTCTTGGCCAAACTATTTATTGTCCATGTTTCACTTCCATACATGGTTACACTCCGTACAAATAATTTCAGAAACGACTTCCTGACACTTAAATCTATACTCGATGTTAACAAATTTCTCTTCTTCAGATACGCTTTCCTTGGCATTGCCAGTCTACATTTTATATCCTCTCTACTTCGACCATCATCAGTTATTTTGCTCCCCAAATAGCAAAACTCCTTCACTACTTTAAGTGTCCCATTTCCAAATCTAATTCCCTCAGCATCACCCGACTTAATTCGACTACATTCCATTATCCTCGTTTTGCTTTTGTTGATGTTCATCCTATATCCTCCTTTCAATACACTGTCCATTCTGTTCAACTGCTCTTCCAAGTCCTTTGCTGTCTCTGACATAATTACAATGTCATCGGCGAACCTGAAAGTTTTTATTTCTTCTCCCTGGATTTTAATACCTACTCCGAATTTTTCTTTTGTTTCCCTTACTGCTTGCTCAATATGCAGATTGAACAACATTGGGGAGAGGCTACAACCCTGTCTCCCTCCCTTCCCAACCACTGCTTCCCTTTAATGCCCCTCGACTCTTATAACTGCCATCTGGTTTCTGTACAGATTGTAAATAGCCTTTCGCTCCCTGTATTTTACCCCTGCCACCTTCAGAATTTTAAAGAGAGTATTCCAGTCAACATTGTCAAAAGCTTTCTCTAAGTCTACAAATGCTAGAAACGTAGGTTTGCCTTTCGTTAATCTTTCTTCTAAGATAAGTCGTAAGGTCAGTATTGCCTCACGTGTTCCAACATTTCTACGGAATTCAAGCTGATCTTCTACCAGTTTTTCCATTCGTCTGTAAAGAATTCGCGTTAGTATTTTACAGCTGTGACTTATTAAACTGATAGTTCTGTAATTTTCACATCTGTCAACACCTGCTTTCTTTGGGATTGGAATTATTATATTCTTCTTGAAGGCAGAGGGTATTTCGCCTGTCTCGTACATCTTGCTCACCAAATGGTAGAGTTTTGTCAGGACTGGCTCTCCCAAGGCCGTCAGTAGTTCTAATGGAATGTTGTCTACTCCCGGGGCCTTGTTTCGACTCAGGTCTTTCAGTGCTCTGTTAAACTCTTCCCGCAGTATCGTATCTCCCATTTCATCTTCATCTACATCCTCTTCCATTTCCATAATATTGCCCTCAAGTACATCGCCCTTGTATAGACCCTCTATATACTCCTTCCACCTTTCTGCTTTCCACTCTTTGCTTAGATCTGGGTTTCCATCTGAGCTCTTGATATTTATACAAGTGGCTCTCTTTTCCCCAAAGGTATCTTTAATTTTCCTGTAGGCTGTATCTATATTACCCCTAGAGAGATAAGCCTCTACATCCTTACATTTGTCCTCTAGCCATGCCTGCTTAGCCATTTTGCACTTCCTGTTGATCTCATTTTTGAGACGTTTCTATTCCTTTTTGCCTGCTTCATTTACTGCATTTTTATATTTTCTCGTTTCATCAATTAAATTCAATATTTCTTCTGTTACCCAAGGATTTCTACTAGCCCTCGTCTTTTTACTAACTTGATCCTCTGCTGCCTTCACTACTTCATCCCTCAGAGCTACCCATTCGTCTTCTACTGTATTTCTTTCCCCCATTCCTGTCAATGGTTCCCTTATGCTGTCCCCGAATCGCTTACTGACCTTAATTAAGACAAAAGCTTCTTAGAAATTTTAGTCTGATCGTATGGCGAAATTATACTTTCGAATTAACTGAACGCTTCTGGTACCTGCCGTTGTTCTTGCGCTTACTTAGGCTTCGTTCAGGTTTAACTTGTGAACTTGCCTATGTTTAAAGAATCTATGATGAAGCTTTCTTTACGTTTGAACAACTTTACAACACAGAAAAAGATTACCATTCCTCACAACTTTCATTGGCACAGGATCGTTGATTATTGCATTTGAATCTCATGATGGTTGATATCAAGTCGCTTACTTAGCATTTATTAGTCAGCAGCTTAGAAATGAAGATTGTTGACGTTATAACGGTACTTTGTGGGCAGGCGTGTCAATTAGCATCATATTAATTAAAATCAGGTATAAAAAGACTTTATTTGGAAGAATTAAAAAGGGGAAAGTAATAGGAAACTTTCATAACTGCACAGTGTTACTAAGAAGCAATATAAAGAAAAGTAATAAAAAGCAAAGTAGCAAAGACCAAGCGGGACAGAAATTCTAATTTACGTAATTCTGCATTTTATGAAATTGTGAAACTCGTGTGCGCGGAACATTAAGAGAATCTTTTCCTTGAACGGTTGCGGGGGTAACTGATACAAACAACGCGCCAGCATAAAAATAGTTCGTTTATTAACTACCAGATATTAATTAACGGGGACTTAAAATACTAAAAACAGTGCATACACCGTTAAATTGAGCCCTGCGTGTGAAACACAATCACATCGAACATTTCGAGAGCGAAGAATAGACATTTAAATGCCGAATTGAGAGTCGTGTCGATATTTGGACATTATATGACACGCGTTATTCAGTACACGATATCGACCATTCTAATACTGAAAAGAAGGATAGGATCATCACCTCCAGTCCCGATTCATATTTCATATTTAGTTAGTGAAAAGAAAAGTGTTAATAAACAAACTACATTTCAGTTTTATCCACGATTTTGGCTTCATTACGTAGTTTTGATTACGAGGTGCATTCAAGTTCTAAGGCCTCCGATTTTTTTCTAATTAACTACTCACCCGAAATCGATGAAACTGGCGTTACTTCTCGACGTAATCGCCCTGCAGACGTACACATTTTTCACAACGCTGACGTCATGATTCCATGGCAGCGGTGAATGCTTCTTTAGGAGTCTGTTTTGACCACTGGAAAATCGCTGAGGCAATACCAGAACGGCTGGTGAATGTGCGGCCACTTTAATGAAATTTCATTTAAAGAAAAAAATAATCATAACCAGTTACAACCGTTAACTTTTCTTTTTTAAATTTGTTTTTAGTTAATTTTCCTTTCTTTCCTTCTGTACGTACGAGCTTTGTTGTATAACCTCTTATTTACGTGTGGTAATAAAAATTCATTTACATAGAATTAAGTACATCTAAAATTACGTGAATTCATATTAACTGAATAAGAATATTTAGTTGAGAATTAAATCCTTTACATAATTCGGCCTTGGCACACATTTTCTAAATGCAGTGGTTTTTTTTTTTTTTAAATATTCACTGAATTCTTTCCCGGCGTTAGCTATGGAACACAAGACTGTCTCTATTAGCAGAAAATGGTTAAATATTGCCAAGCCGACGTTTAATTATCATTGATAAAACACAGTAACGTTCTTTACAATTCTGTATTTTTTTATGGAATACATTTAAGTTGTTTGAAAGAACCAAAATTGTTAAATTTCAACGTTAACTATCCGCCTATGAATGCACAAATGTGAAACTAATAATAAATTCCGTCAGTCTCAGGATCGCTGTAAAAGAAGAACATTTTCTTAATTCACTGCGAATTTTTATCTGTTCCCGATTTACGGGTTTGGTTAATTTTTCTTAGCGGAACAATTTTTTAAATGTGCCGCCGCTGCAAATCGTTCGGTCGCGGCACAGCCCAGCAACACCGCTAAAAATTCTGAAAATTCTTTAAAGAAATATTATAGATGACATGGGCAAGCTAATTTACATTAATAATACACACTTTTGATAAATTATAATGTATTTAGACCACAACAATAATTCAACTTACATTAGTCTGTAATTTCTCTTCTAATGGCGGCTATAGATAAAGACAAAAGAAGTCTACCCATTCATAAAATGCTACGTCACAGGTTCCTCTCACTTTCAGCTCTACAGGGAGATGACAAAGAACGCACACCATTCAGTGTTATTTATATTATTGCTGACCATTAACATGTCTTTGTAATCTTACAACATTATTTTCCTCTGTGGCTGAATTTTACATTTTTGTTATCGCAGATATTGACACATTTCGCAATTACATTATGATTATAGAAATATTACAATCATAAATACATCGAGAATATTACTACAGAAAATATTACAATAATAACGAATGTCCTTTACACAAAATTCAGTAATATTTTTTGTTAAATAATTACAGTATATACAAATTGCTTCATAGCGGCGTATATTGTACAATTAAATTTTAGTTTATTAATAGTGTTAGTTTGCCAGGGAACGTTACATTGCCCCCTGGCAGCATTTGACAAAGAGTTTCTATACTTTGACACAATGGTGCCAGTAACGTTCTTTACAATTCTGTATTTTTTTTATGGAATGGCTCTTTTAATTAGTCCCAGGGTTATATATGTTCATGGCTCCCCCATTTGGGCGAAGGCAGACAGGAAACCTGGGCAAAACTGTGCCGGAGCCCAGGCATCCCAGTTGGTTCATGATTAATCTTGTCTCTTTAACAGTCATTCTTTTGAATTGATTTAGCAGTTTGTCATCAACGGTTACATAATATATGTTCAATGTTTATCAAAAATCGAGTTCATTGACATGTTATGCAGTTTGTGTAAATATTTTGGAATATGTCAATAATGCTGTAGTTGGTGAGCGGTGCGGAGTGATTGTTGAGCGGCGCTCGGCGCGGCGCGTCGGCTCCGTATAGGTCACCGCCCCCGGTGTTGACAGCTACGGCGCGGGGAGGCGTGTGGCTGTCTGGTCTGCTACGGGCTGCTGCGGCCGCTGCATGGCTGAGGTAGCCGGATGCGCGTTGTATATCAGCTTTCCCGTGTGACATCTTGCAGTGCTCCAGCAAACATGCAACAAGTTCACAAACAGTGTACTATCCTTATGGGCATTTTTCCTGCTGTTGGAAAAAACGCACAGTTATTGGCAGTTATTATTCAGTAGGCCTTCACTAGTCTGGTTTGCACAATGTTTCGTTGTCACAGTAACACGTTTTATGGGCACACAATATTTCTCCACCATGTCATGACTTTTCATTAGTCACACGCAAGTTTTCACCTTAGGACAAAATGTATCTCTGTAGTCAATGCGCTTTCCTAGCGTCCCTTGACACACAAAGAGTTATGATTTGACACTAACTTGGTCCACCGTCTGTTGTCGGCTCACTGTTCGTGTCGTGCTAGTTCCTTGTCCACTTGCACACACGGCGATGATACAGTTTCTTATTGCTTGTTCAAAACAACCTCGTGACGTATTGCTGCAGGTTTAACAGTCACTGTCTGTCTCTGCCACACAATACTGCACTTTTGTTCAAGTTTTTTCATTTACAATGTCCGTTGTGCAATTTTTGTAACAGCACATTCGTAACTTCTTTGTTCGCTCTTTACCAAGGTGTGTGATATTTGCGTACATGGTAACAAATATTAAAATTTCGTATTAGTTTGCCCAAAAATCATCTATATTTATGTTCGAGTAGATTTTATTTGTGCATTCCAGCCGGATTCAGGCATATTGTTCAATAACTCCTTTGAATTATGTCTCACTTTACTTGCAAGGTCCTACGTAACTACAGTGTAGTCTCTGTAGGCTAAAATTGACTTGGACTGTATCAGGTTAGCTCCTTTTTACTGATTGGATCTGCACATGCTTCAATTGAAGCTTCTTTGTGCGTAACCTTGCGCTACTTAAATTTGCAATAAGTTTGCCTCCCATGGTGCCCTCGGGTCACTACTGGGTGCATTATTCTCTTTGATAACACTGGTTTGATAATAAAGTTCTCAGGGTCTCATATTACTGATATTATTCTGGGTTCGAATTGACTTGGACTGTATCAGGTTAGCTCCTTTTTACTGATTGGATCTGCACATGCTTCAATTGAAGCTTCTTTGTGCGTAACCTTGCGCTACTTAAATTTGCAATAAGTTTGCCTCCCATGGTGCCCTCGGGTCACTACTGGGTGCATTATTCTCTTTGATAACACTGGTTTGATAATAAAGTTCTCAGGGTCTCATATTACTGATATTATTCTGGGTTCGAATCTGTCAAGCCGATAGCTACACACACACACACACACACACACACACACACATATATATATATATATATATATATATATATATATATATATATATATATATATATAATAGACAAGATTGTACTAAGAAATATTTGAAGTTTGACACACATATAGAATATTATGCAGTACACAAACTAATCATTACTAAAATGTTCCTCCTGACTGATCTCTGTCACAATTTAACACTATAAATAATTGCACTAATCAGGTTATCTGTGCAGACATTTAGAGCATGTTTAAGCTAACACTAATTAAAAAAAGACATAACACAAATATTCATAAACAAAAGAGAAAGTCAATCATATTCTAATAACTAAGTAGTTCTACACTAGTACATTATCACTACAGATCACACATCATTAATGTTCATTCATTTTCAAAAGAATGGTGTCCCTTTTTTTTCACACATAACACATAGGACTACTAGTCATTTACTGTAGGAATATTTTCACATCCTTACGCGGATACAGTCCCCGTACTCTCCCTGAATGGGGATCTGCTAAGAGATAGCTACTATTTCCTTCTTGGACTAAGGAATGGAGTATGAGGCTCGACAGTAGGTTTTGTGAGGCTTCACCTCGATATTGTATTGATACCCCTTAACAATTCCTGGTCGTTCTGAAAATACATCTGCATAGTTAGATAATAACTGTACCAAATCCTGCTGTTGCATTGAGTTCAAATTTTCGGACTGTGATACTTTGTTCACAAGTGCGCCCACATTTGCTTTTAATTGATCACTTTGTACGTCTGGATAATAGAGATTTTGTCCTAGAGAATGATTGTCTAAATGTAGTATCCACTGATTCCTACATTGTATGTTAATAGCATTACAATTAGGCACAGGTACCTCTTCAGATCTGAGCATGAACAATTCTATCCACCTACCCGCGTTCATCAAACTTAATTTTCCCCGAGAAAGGTCGATTACTGCGTCCCTTTCTCTCAAAAAATCTACCCCCAAAATGCAGGCTACCTTTAAACCCTTTACTACCAGGAATGAGCACGCTATGGCTCCTCCCCCTATATACATCCCTACCCGCACTTGGAGTTTAATTATTTGTCGCTGTGCACTGATGGCTCCAGTGACTTTGCAATTGTTCACAGGAAAAGTCAGCATACGCTTTTCTTTTCTCAGTACTCTGAATAAGTCCATACTCATGACACTGACAGTAGCACCTGTATCTCCGATTGCTTGCACATCAATATCGTTAATTTTGATCTCTGTTATCGCTTGTACTTTGTCTTTGTGCTCCTTTATGCACGTGGGTGGTTCAGTTATTAATTCATGTCCCATCTGTATCCCGTCATTATACCTGAGGATACAGATTCTCGATGTTTTGTTGTGTGTCGGGCTGCTCTCACTCCAAACCTCAGCCGACGATGGAGAGCGTATCTCGGCTGAATCTAGTTTGTTGGATTATTACTGGTGGATGGGTGTGGCTGCTCTGTGTCGCTGACCTCCACTATGTGTAAGTTGTGTTGCGTCGGCCGCCACGGTTGCGCAATTGGCGCATTTTGTGGTGGCGGTCGGTTATTGTCATCTTTCACTGTTTTGCCGGTCCGGACTGGGCCTCTGGTTCTGTGGCCAAGTTCGGTTTGCATCGTTATAGGTATTAGCGTTCCACGGCCCCCTGGCATTTTTCGATCTACTATTGCTTGGTGGGCCTGTTTCATATCCGTCATCGAACCTCCTTTTCCGGTCATTGTTCACTATTGCCTTTCCGGTCTCTACCTCTATTCCCGTTTTGTACATAATCTTGTCTCCTATTGTTACCTCCGCCGTTTCCGTTATTTGGTGGAGGCGTGTTATTTCGACCATTTCTGTAACCGTTTCCGTTACTTCTAGCCTGTTCAGAGGCTGCCTTAGCATCCTCCTGAATCAGGTCAATTGAGTCCAGAACAGACAAGAAATGTTCCATGTCGTTCTCCGGTATGTGTATAAGTTTTTCTTTTACGTTTATTGGCAAGTGTGATTTCAAAAGTCTGATCAAATCCCGGGATGAAATCTGCTCGTCCCAGTAACGGGTCTTATTAATGTACTTCTCAAAATATTTTCGCAAATTGCCTAATCGTGGAGAATACGGCTCTGGATTATATACCTCTTTCCGTAATCTCTCCTGAATACATGTTGACCAATATTTGGCCAAGAATGCCTTTTCAAATTGCTCATATGTGTCGCAACTGTCAGCTGCTTCGGTTGCCCATAATGCAGCATCTCCTTGTATATAAGACATAAAGAACTGTATTTTTTGTGTATGACTCCAAACGCTAGGCAAAATGTTTCTAAATCCCTTGATAAATACTACAGGGTGAACAGATTTCTTCTCCGTTGTAAAGATCTGAAACTGTCGGTTTCTAATCAGGCTTTCTTCAATCACTATTTTGGAGTGACATTTGTTTGTTTCGCTAACATTGGTTGCCTGTTCTGTCTCGCAGTCGCAATTTTTCACTGCTGTACTTACATGCCTATCATTGTTGGACCTGGCTGGCGTGACACACGCCTGTGCGTCGCCGTGCAGCAAGCTGTTTTCCAGCTCCGCAAGACGACGGTTGACATTCCGCTGCCACAGCGGAATGTCAGTGTGCACCGCCTTTTTTAGGTCCTGCATTTCCGCATTAGAGCCCACGTCTTTGGCTTCAATCGCGGCGTGCACCTTCTCGTCTATTTTTTTTTATAAATTCGTTTTCAATTTTGTGCACTTGTTCGGACATTTTCTGATCAATTACTTGACTTGTGTCAATTTCTAATTGTTCCATCCTGTTAGCCAGTACACTAATTTCATCTACGATACTGGCGTTAGCCACTTGGATACTATCTACTCTTTCGCTCAGTTCTTGCACCGCTTTGGGTATGGTTTCATAGTTTCGTCTCAAACTAACAATCTCACTTTGCATAGCTTCCAAAGATTGCATTAACTGCAAGTCTCTCTTCTGCAGGCGTCGATCACGCTCTGCTTGTTTAGCTCACGTTCTCTATCGCGTTCTGCTTGCATACGTGCAAATTCAGCTTGGAAATTGAGCATGCGCTCGTACATAGCCCTTAATGACTGCACTTCTGACACCTCACCACTCTCTGGTCCGTGTCTAGTGCTTGTGGGTGGTACAGTATTTCTACTATCAACTGAATCACTGGCTGGCAGTGGCAACATTTCTTGCCCTTCTGCCCCCAGATTCTCACATTGTACTTCCTGAATTACGCCACTAACATTACTTTGTGCCTCACTTTCTAACTCGGTATCACTACTTGCTAACTGTTGTTCATTATCCATGTTTATATCTTTCTGACTACGCAATCTAACCATAGTCAACAAAAGAAACAAAATCTGAACTAAATATCCTAACACTCAGGTTTCACTGACATAATCACACAAGAAATGGTCATTTGTTGAAACACACTTATTATATACTACAATGACTAACTACTCAAATGTCCTGTTATTTTTAAAAAAGAACACTAACAACAAGCACACCACTAATGATCCGAGAACACTGCACTGAGGCTACTTTACTACCCACAGGACAACTACACTGTAGCTTTATCTTATGGTGATCTATCTTGGGTGCAGCTGCCCCCTGGTATTGTGGTAGGTAATTAATTTTTCGATATAATGAGCTCTCTTCTTCAGCTTGTCTCTGGGTATATAGTGTTCTCATGCAAAAAATCATATACAGGTATTACCACGCAATATTGGTTAGGCAATACATACAATACATGAAAAAATTATTAATTGTTCTCCCACAAAGTTCGAGTACAATAATTCCCTAGTTATCTCATGGGTATTTTGTGGCCACTGCATATTCGTGCCCCACGTTGGGCGCCAATTTAATGAAATTTCATTTAAAGAAAAAAAATAATCATAATCAGTTACAACAGTTACCTTTTCTTTTTTAAATTTGTTTTTAGTTAATTTTCCTTTCTTTCCTTCTGTACGTACGAACTTTGTTGTAGAACCTCTTATTTACGTGTGGTAATAAAAATTCATTTACACAGAATTAAGTACATTTAAAATTACGTGAATTCATATTAACTGATTAAGAATATTTAGTTGAGAATTAAATCCTTTACATAATTCGGCCTTGGCACACATTTTCTAAATGCAGTGGTTTTTTTTTTAAATATTTACTGAATTCTTTCCCGGCGTTAGCTATGGAACACAAGACTGTCTCTATTAGCAGAAAATGGTTAAATATTGCCAAGCCGACGTTTAATTATCATTGATAAAACACACTTCACTATACATTTAAGTTATTTGAAAGAACCAAAATCGTTAAATTTCAACGTTAACTATCCGCCTATGAATGCACAAATGTGAAACTAGTAATAAATTCCGTCAGTCTCAGGATCGCTGTAAAAGAAGAACATTTTCTTAATTCACTGCTAATTTTTATCTGTTCCCGATTTACGGGTTTGGTTAATTTTTCTTAGCGGAACAATTTTTTAAATGTGCCGCCGCTGCAAATCGTTCGGTCGCGGCACAGCCCAGCAACACCGCTAAAAATGCTGAAAGTTCTTTAAAGAAATACTATAGATGACATGGGCAAGCTAATTTACATTAATAATACACACTTTTGATAAATTATAATGTATTTAGACCACAACAATAATTCAACTTACATTAGTTTGTAATTTCTCCTCTAATGGCGGCTAAATCTAGATACAGACAAAAGAAGTCTACCCATTCATAAAATGCTACGTCACAGGTTCCTCTCACTTTCAGCTCTACAGGGAGATGACAAAGAACGCACACCATTCAGTGTTATTTATATTATTGCTGACCATTAACATGTCTTTGTAATCTTATAACATTATTTTCCTCTGTGCCTGAATTTTACATTTTTGTTATCGCAGATATTGACACATTTCGCAATTACATTATGATTATAGAAATATTACAATCATAAATACATCGAGACTATTACTACAGAAAATATTACAATAATAACGAATGTCCTTTACACAAAATTCAATAATATTTTTTGTTAAATAATTACAGTATATACAAATTGCTTCATAGCGGCGTAAATGGTACAATTAAATTTTAGTTTATTAATAGTGTGAGTTTGCCAGGGAACGTTACACCACGGAGAGTGTCTTTCATTGTTGGATAAAGCCAAAGGTCACTAGGAGCCAGGTCAGGTGAGTAGGGAGCATGAGGAATCACTTCAAAGTTGTTATCACGAAGAAACTGTTGCGTAACGTTAGCTCGATGTGCGGGTGCGTTGTCTTGGTGAAACAGCACACGCGCAGCCCTTTCCGGACGTTTTTGTTGTAGTGCAGGAAGGAATTTGTTCTTCAAAACATTTTCGTAGGATGCACCTGTTACCGTAGTGCCCTTTGGAACGCAATGGGTAAGGATTACGCCCTCGCTGTCCCAGAACATGGACATTATCATTTTTTCAGCACTGGCGGTTACCCGAAATTTTTTTGGTGGCGATGAATCTGTGTGCTTCCATTGACCTGACTGGCGCTTTGTTTCTGGATTGAAAAATGGCATCCACGTCTCATCCATTGTCACAACCGACGAAAAGAAAGTCTCATTCATGCTGTTGTTGCGCGCCAACATTGCTTGGCAACATGCCACACTGGCAGCCATGTGGTCGTTCGTCAGCATTCGTGGCACCCACCTGGATGACACTTTTCGCATTTTCAGGTCGTCATGCAGGATTGTGTGCACAGAACCCACAGAAATGCCAACTCTGGAGGCGATCTGTTCAACAGTCATTCGGCGATCCCCCAAAACAATTCTCTCCACTTTCTCGATCATGTCGTCAGACCGGCTTGCGCGAGCCCGAGGTTGTTTCGGTTTGTTGTCACACGATGTTCTGCCTTCATTAAACTGTCGCACCCACGAACGCAGTCTCGACACATCCATAACTCCATCACCACATGTCTCCTTCAACTGTCGATGAATTTCAATTGGTTTCACACCACGCATATTCAGAAAACGAATGATTGCACGCTGTTCAAGTAAGGAAAACGTCGCCATTTTAAGTATTTAAAACAAGTCTCATTCTCGCTGCTGGCGGTAAAATTCCATCTGCCGTAAGGTGCTGCCATATCTGAGACGTATTGACAATGAATGCGGCCTCATTTTAAAACAATGCGCAAGTTTCTATCTCTTTCTAGTCCGGCGAAAAAAATCGGAGGCCTTAGAACTTGAATGCACCTCGTACATGATAAACAATATCTTGTGGAAGTTGTATAAAACATATCGTCATAATATTTAGCCAACCAATATTGTGGGACACCAAAAATGTAAATGCATGAAATTGTTCTTACAGCGGATGTATAATGTGTGAGTGCGACGAACTATATTGAGAAACTGAACATCCATTACGTACTTGCACGTTTATCTGCGAAAATGGTCCTTGTCGGTACATCAGCATAGAGTTCGAATAGAATCGCTGCAACATTGCAAACCATTCAGATTAATCGAACATCTAAATATGCATAATGCTGGTATCACCAGGATGTGTTCTTTCTCCTCACCCCCGTGGCAGTAATTGAATTAAGAATCAGCCGGGAATAACATTTAAATCAATTGACGACCATTGAGCTGGTGTCACGAATTTTCGAACGTCCACTGCCATGTATGAAGGCGAATGACTCCACGAGTGCTAACGTCGATCGAGGGGTGTCGTCGTGATCGTATTGAATGACACTGAGCGGTCACAAGGTGTGCACACACTACAATGTTTGGGAAAAATTGCAACACAATTTAAGCGCGGAAAATGCTTTGGTGTTTGGCAACAGTGGTATCACCCCCCCCCCCCCCCGCACCCCACACACACACAATCCGGAAAATATAACCCCCCCCGCCCCCCCCCCCCCCACACACACAGCAATAGCAGCCACTCTCGCTACCACCGAAACCAAACAAAAGACGAACTCGATCCGCACGTCAAATCAAAATGAATTTGTTTAGTGTTAGTAAATGTTCTGTGTGCTAAAATCTACCACGTACGAGTAGGAGGACATCAGCAATAAAGTAAGAGAAAAATCCAGTAACTACAGTAATTAATACTATTCTCTGCAGTAAGTTAAAGGATCAGAATTATTCATGATTCTAGCAAACCAAAAGAGTAAGAAAATCTTTATTTGTTGCAGCGACTACTGAAGACGGTTTAAAATAAAGCGAATTGTGTTTGGTGATAATTAGACCTTACTACAGTCGTAAAAGATGGTATTTAACCCTTGTAAATCGTATTTCTAATTAAGTCTGTAAGCTGACGCGATTCCTTACTAGCGCAAACATCGGTGTAGCTTAGAGATCCATGGACGACTGCAGACGCTGAACCACGGCTAGTGTTCATCTCATGCTCAGTATCATAAGCTATCGTACGTACAAAGATTATCGTGGACCACTCACTCCGCTATCTCAGTGCTCCAGGCCACATCGTAGTGATTGATCTACCCGAACGCTCTTCCTTGTATACATACAGGGTGAGTCACCAACTATTGCCACCAAGAATGACTCCGAAAGTATGGTAGGAGCTGAAAAGTTTGTGGGACAAAATGCATGGGACAACGGGGGCCATAATATGACGGTTTTCTGCTGCTAGGTGAGGTAGCTTCAGAGATATGAAGGTCAACTTTGTTTCTTTAATTGGGATGCTATAGTTTGGTTCTTATTTTCGGATAGAGCCTATCAAGACGAATCCATTGAAGGTCAACGAAGGTCACAAAGATGGCATGAACGTCCGTTTACAGAAGGTATTCAAAATGATGACCGTTGGTATCAATGCAGTGGTGCAATCTTCGTATCACGGATTGAGTGGTATTACTTATCACATCAGCACTTATCGAAACACATGCTCTGACAATTTTCTCTCGCACATCTTCAGGTGTAGTTGGAACGTCTTTATAGACAATGTCCTTTACGAATACCCACACAAAAAAAAGAAAAAAAATCCAGAGGTGTCAAATCTCGCGAACGAGCCGGCGACGACACATCTCCTCTGCGTCCAATCCAACGATTTCCTCTGCGTCCAATCCAACGATTTGGGAATTGTCTCTGCAGCTCATTTCTAGCCACCAGTGAAAAATGTGCCGGACACCCAACGTGTTAATACCACATTCTATACCTTATATCTAAAGGTATTTCTTCCGAAAACAGGCCTAATATTTCTTGCAGGAATGTGGTGTACGAGTACTTCCAACCATTACGATTTCCTTCGATGAAATAGGGGCCAATAATTCTGTCCTCCAGAATCCGACGCCATACATTCACATACCACAGTTTTTGGTGTGCAACTTGCTGCAGCCAACATGGATTTCCAGTTGCCCAATAATGCTTGTTATGTAAATTAACATTTCCAAGGTTCGTCAATGTAGCCTCGTCAGTAAATAAAATCAAATTAATAAACGTCTCATCCCTCTGAATCTGATGTTTACCCCTTGGGAGAATTGAATGCGACGCATATAATCCGTACCAGTGAATTCTTGGTGGAGACTGATATGGTAAGGATGATATTTATGGCGATGCAGAACACGAACAACACTACCCTGGCTCATGCCAGACTCCCTTGCCATTTGAAGCTCACCAACACAAGGATCTCGAACCACAGTGGCAAGAGTACCAATTTCCGTTTCCTCGTTAGTAACTTTCCTTTTCAGGATATGTTTCCGATGCGTTAAAGATCCAGTTGTTCTTAATTTATCAAACACATATGTAAATGTACGACGTGTAGGGTGAATACGTTGAGGATATCATTCCGCGTATACGTCTTTAGCTCTCACTGAATTTCTTTGAGATTCTCCGTAAATGAGAAGCATATCGACTTATTCTTCCAAGGAATACATTATTCAAAAATGGTTCAAATGGCTCTGAGCGCTATGCGACTTAACTTCTGAGGTCATCAGTCGCCTAGAACTTAGAACTAATTAAACCTAACTAACCTAAGGACACACATCCATGCCCGAGGCAGGATTCGAACCTGCGACCGTAGCAGTCCCGCGGTTCCGGACTGCAGCGCCTAGAACCGCGAGACCATCGCGGCCGGCTACATTATTCACATTCCCCTTATTCGACGATACTAGTCTTACCGTTCCTATTAGTATTGTATTGCGAAACCGTCGAATGGTGTTTACATGTCAATGGTACGTTAGATGAATACGCCATATTCGGCGAATACTTTTCTATTTGCACGATATGTGAGAGAGAATAGTCTGAGTATGTCCTTCAATAAGCGCCGATGTGATACGGAATACCACTCAGTCCATGATAAGAAGATTGCAGCACTGCATTGATACCAATGGTCATCACTTCGAACACCTTCTGTAAATGGCTGTTCATGCCACCATTTTGACCTCCGTTGACCTTCAAAGACCTTACGTTTACACATCACTGGATTCGTATCGATAGCCGCTATCGGAAAATATGTACCAAGCAATAGCATACCATTAAAAACAAAGCTGACCTTCATCTCTCTGACGCTAACTCATCTAGCAACAAAAAGCCAACGTCATATTATGGCCCCCGTTGTCCCATGCAACATTTTTCCCACGAACATTTCAGCTCCAGTCATACTTTCGGAGATATTCTAGGTGGCAATAGTTACTGACTCCACCTGTATACATGCCCACTTCTACAGTGATTTATCCACTCCAACAATTTTCATTCAGCAAGTGAAATGGCAGGCAATATTGAGCTAGGAATGGTAAGTGCTCAACCCAACGTAACTAGAAGAAGAAAAAAAAATCGCAACATTTATTCACCTCAGTGGTATTCAAACAAGAATGAGAATCACACAATCGAAATGAAACTTCAAGTTCTTCTTTTAAACATTTAATATTTTCAAATTTTGCTCATATGAAGTATTAAATCTCATAATCAGCGAGCGAATTAATTTTAGATAAATTTACAAGTTTCACAACAATAGAAATCACAATTCAAAAACTCAAGACAAATAGTTAATAAACAGGTGCTGGCACAAGATAATCTAGTTGAGCTTAGCCCAGACATCATTCGGTCAATATATTCAGCTCAAATAGATAATTTAAAACTCACACAAGACAACGAAAACCATGTAGGCACTATGTGACAACAACAGAAGTACATTACAAATCGCATGCTGAAATATAAAGCCCTTTCAGTCTTTAACGGTGAACGATGTAAGTTTTTGCACTTCGGCCCAGCAATCTCGAGAACATTTGTGACTTTAAAAACTAAGACACAATTTAAAACGAAAAATTCTTAATGCCCAGTTATAATTGCACCAAGGAAAAGAAGAGTTTCAGTTTCACAGGGTTCTGCCTTTTACAAGTGGGCCTAAGAATAATTCGGGCATGTTCTTGTAACCTAGAACGCTGATCCACACTTCGGACTAAGATCATTGTGAAAATCACTATTGAAAGTTAGAGAGCGTTGTACGAGATAACTGAAAATAAATTACCATAAGCAGGTGAAAGAAAAAGTGTTTTCGCGAATAACAATCACTACTTCAGTTACACATAACAAACTTGTGCGCACCGTTTGTTGTCTACATCGGCCCTTGACTGTAGTAAATACTGGCAGCTCAGCATCCACAAACTGAAGCAATAGAATAAGGAAGACGAACCCACGATTATGAAGGTATTGGGAATCGATAATTCTTCGAATGTTCTGGACACACTAGTCACATTTAAGGATCTCACATTTAAGTACCTCAGTCGTTACCACGTGGAACATCAAGTAAACATTGATAATATGTATCAATATTAACGAATGCACGACACACTAAGACTGCTATCACTACAATGCAGTTACATTCTAAGAATTATCTTCGCACCCTCAGTCTGTTCCGAGTACAGAAATCGAATATCTCTCTTATCTCATTGTTGGTGTATGCACTCTGTAGGACACTAGCAATAAAACGTTCTGAAATCACTAAGAATAGAAAGATGCACAGAGCCAACACACTAAATGCCTAGGATCGTTAGTGAGGTTAAGGCATGATATAGCTGAATCAGTGCGGTTAGTCTATAGAACAGAAAGAAAGGCCTTAAGTTCCTGAGTTACCTCTTCAGTTACTGAGGTAGCCATATAGTTCTCTTCGCTTAATGACTTGGCATTCGCCTCGTTGATAGAAGATGCTTCGAGTAGAGCCCCAGCTAGTACAGGGCACTGTGAGAAAAAAGGATTGTATCTCCAATTGGTACACTTGTTGAAACGTAACCAGTGTACCTCATGACAATTTTTATTCATCTATAAAGGACTCAGTCAAATGTCAAGGCCTGAACCGAGCCGCTGACATTACAACATGCACAATCTACGATGAATTCATAGGAAGAACCAGACAGGTAATCTTCTGAGGTGAACTTTACCCATGGGTAGTATTCAGCACACAACATAACGAAAATACATACTTTGACAATGGCAGTTCATAGTTAATGAGCGACACGCTGGAAGAAATAAAATCACATTAGTAGTATTGCACAAATAGTATCAGCACATTTAAAATTATGCCAAGCGGGTCATGGATAAAGTAGTGACGGCCGCCCCAGGTAACGCTTACAATATGCGTGTTAAATCGGATACAGACAGAAATGAAATATGCTATATTCACATGTAGGACAAAATAAGAATTTAGATTACATTAGTATCAAATACAAAAATTTGGAATCCAACAGCATAGTAGACAGTAGTCACTCCACATTAATTTGGAGCTGCTTCCTGACGGATAATCACTAAGATATTAAATCAAAATCCCATGCAGAATTTAGCGACTCGATGTGTACTCCAGAGACCCTGCCTCTATAATGGAAGTGGGGGTGATCTAACACATTCCGTCCTATGAAACTTCCTGGCAGATTAAAACTGTGTGCCCGACCGAGACTCGAACTCGGGACCTTTGCCTTTCGCGGGCAAGTGCTCTACCAACTGAGCTACCGAAGCACGACTCACGTCCGGCACTCACAGCTTTACTTCTGCCAGTACCTCGTCTCCTACGTTCCAAACTTTACAGAAGCTCTCCTGCGAACCTTGCAGAACTAGCACTCTTGAAAGAAAGGATATTGCGGAGACATGGCAGGAGTAAAGCTGTGAGTACCGGGCGTGAGTCGTGCTTCGGTAGCTCAGTTGGTAGAGCACTTGCCCGCGAAAGGCAAAGGTCCCGAGTTCGAGTCTCGGTCGCGCACCCAGTTTTAATCTGCCAGGAAGTTTCATATCAGCGCACACTCCGCTGCAGAGTGAAAATTTCATTCTGGAAACATCCCCCAGGCTGTGGCTAAGCCATGTCTCCGCAATATCCTTTCTTTCAGGAGTGCTAGTTCTGCAAGGTTCGCAGGAGAGCTTCTGTAAAGTTTGGAAGGTAGGAGACGAGGTACTGGCAGAAGTAGAGCTGTGAGTGCCGGACGTGAGTCGTGCTTCGGTAGCTCAGTTGGTAGAGCACTTGCCCGCGAAAGGCAAAGGTCCCGAGTTCGAGTCTCGGTCGGGCACACAGTTTTAATCTGCCAGGAAGTTTCATATCAGCGCACACTCCGCTGCAGAATGAAAATTTAATTCTGGAAACATTCCGTCCTATCATTGTCATTTTTAACGTCATAATCAAATGGTTTTTAGTTAAATTCTTCCAATATCTCAATCTAATATTATTCTAAAATTTTTATTTATTTTTTACGATTGTAATTATGTATTAGATATTCTAACAAACATCGATTGAAATACGAGGGTTGTCCAGAAAGTAAGTTCCGATCGGTCGCGAAATGGAAACCAAAGGGAAAACCCGAAACGTTTTATTTGCAACAATTAGGTACGCCTTCCACCTACTTCTCTACATAGTCGCAGCTCCTACTTTAGTCGTAGTGTTGTATCAACTTTCCTATATCCTCGTCATAGAAAACAGCCTCCTGTGCTTTCGGCCAGTAATCTGCCCTGTTCTGCAGGACGTTGTCTTCATAGTCAGCGGTTCTTGTGAGCACAGATGAGACTCAGGGAGGCCAATTACAGACTCTATTGTGGGTGATCAAACATTTCTCATCGGAAACGCTTCAGGAGCTTCTTCATTGCCCCTTCAGTGTGCGGCCGAGAATCGGCATGAAGAAGGAACTGCTCGACAGCTGTGTTACGTGGGCTGCATGACACAGGCGAAATCTCTAACCAGGCCCTCATACTTGGCGGGAGATGCTATTCCCTACGCATCTTTACGTGCTCGCTGTTCACTCAAAACCGAAAAGTGCGATGCGACACGATCGACGGACATACTAGAGACACTGCCCAACACATCTGTGCAAAGCTTTACCGGATTTTCCCAGTGGTTTCCATTTCACGACCGATCGGAACTTACTTTCTGGACAACCCTCGTACCTTTCTGTCGCATTGTTACAAAAATGTAATGTAAAACGATCCAGTTGGTTAGCTGGGTGACTGGCCACCAAGGGAACATTTTATCTACATTCGTCGATGTTAAAAATGTACTACTTTATTGGATTGTCTACAATGGATCTCTGATGATACGCTCGCGATTGGCCTGAATTATCTACTGAGTTCGGACTTCGTAATTTCCATTCCATAGGGTAAGAATGCAGGGCCTTGCCACAGTGGTAACACCGGTTCACGTCAGATCACCGAAGTTACGCGCTGTCGGGCTGGGCTAACACTTGGATGGGTGACCATCCGGTCGGCCGAGAGCTGTTGGCAAACAGGGTGCACTCACCCTTTCTGAGGCAAACTGAGGAGCTGCTTGACTTAGAAGTAGGTGCTCCAGTCTTATAAACTGACATTCGGCCGGGAGAGCTGTGTGATGACTACATGCCCATCGATATCTCCATCCAGTGACGCCTTCGGGCTGAGGATGACAAGGCGGCCGGTCGGTACTGTAGGACCTTCATGGACTGTTCAGATGGGGTTTTAAAATAGGGTAAGAATGTAGCTACGGTTAAGGACCACGTCTTAATAAAATGTAGTCTGCCATATTGTGTTACATTGTATTAAAAGGTGGTCAACATCACCATCTCCATCCTTATTAGGTCCGACTTCAGCAGACAAGCATTTCCGACTTCAGCAGACAATTGAGACCAGTCGTAAGGACGTCAGAGATCCAGTGAACCAACAGGTTATAGTGGTTTACTGTTTTAACATCCGCAGATATGGATGAAAGGCTTGGTAGATGGTCAATTACCTAGCTAGCACAATGGACAATTTTTCACATTACATTTCTGTAGCAAGTTGTGTGAAAGATAATTTTATTGTTCGAAACAATTATTATTGTTCTCTTCGTCTTAAGCTTGGTGCAATAATTTAAACAGAATTTTACACCATTTGCGTTTCGCTTTTATTTACAAAGCATCTTCCCTGCTCATTCAGCAAATTGGATACATGTGTTTGTAAATATTGGTTGTTTTAGATTAAAAACAGCATTTTGTTTATAAAGTTAGTGCGCAGTTTACTTACGGTGCTTCTGTCTCTTGTCTACATATTCTCCAAATCATTGCTTGTTCCACCTTTCTTGTCAGAGTTTGATGTCGAAAGAAACTTAGTTACACATACACATTTGGCAGTTAGAGAAGAACAGAAAACAAAAGATGGCACACAACGGCATATAACCACAAATACACACAGAAATATCCAGTACTTACAAAAAAGCAAAAATAGCTGACCAATTTAAGAATACTTTCCAAAAACAGTAGAAAAAAGGGACCTTATATCAGCAATCCGGACAACATGAACTGAAATGTGATGGAAGGTACAAAGGTTAAACCAGGAGCACATTTGACACCAGATTCTAAGAACATGTGCGAGTATGGAAGTATAGGAAAAATCATTAAACTTTTGGCGAATACTTACCAATATAAAATTACCGCCAGAGACACAGGCATGGAAATCGTCAGGATAAACCACAACAAAAAACACCTCCTCACCTTACAACAAAACTACCACGTTCCGGAAACCGTAATAGAAGAGAAAGAAACTTATAAATGATCAGACCAACCTGGCAACCCACACACTCCTTAAACCTACTGATCTCTTAATATAACACTAAATGACACATATAACCACAGGTTCCATTTACCACTAGCTTCTCCTCTCAGCTTCTTTCGTATAGTTACCTTCACTTACTCCCTTATAAAAACAAAAACAAAAAAAAATTGAACCACAACAAGTAC
Source organism: Schistocerca cancellata (assembly GCF_023864275.1). NCBI lineage: Eukaryota > Metazoa > Arthropoda > Insecta > Orthoptera > Acrididae > Schistocerca > Schistocerca cancellata. Next base: position 352,154,389 of record NC_064633.1, read on the forward strand.
CCACCGCCCCCCCCCCCCCCCACCCGCTCTCTTCACATCCCTGCCGAACGTATAAGACATTTCACAAATTCTCACTCTGTGCTGAGTGAGAACACACATAACTTCAGTTCTATTTCCAAAAGAAAGAAGAAGTGTAAATAACGCAAATGCAGTGTAAGAAAAAGAGCAAAAAGACAAAAACTGTCAGGTATACATTCATAACGAAGTTCCTTTCGACATGAACCTCTGCTAAGAGAGAGAGAATTAGTGGTTTGAAAAATATATAAACAAGAAGAAGATACAGTGTAAGTAAATAGCACACCAGCTTTATAAATAAATTCTGTTTTTAATATAAAACAAACAAAAATGTACAAACATTTGCAGTATGAACACAAAGGATGGTTCCTAAACAAAAGTGAAACGCATATAGTGTAAAATTATCTTTAAATTATAGCAGTAAGCTTAAGACGAACGAGTAACTAATTTTAACACCTGCTGTTGAAGATGGCCATGAGATCAAACATTACAATTTTACTGTTATTTCTTGAAATATCTAGTATGTACTCACGACCTAATGACGTTGTTTTGTTGTAGGGATCCACGCATCCTCATGAGGTCAAATGAGGAACTGCCTGAATATAGAATCAGCGACACCTTCAGGACCAATCTGCTCGCAGAAACTGCTGCAGGAATTGGAGACACGATCATCACATATATCGTGACTGTAAATCGCTACTCATACTGTCTTGTAGGCAGCAGTCGGACAGTCAGACACGAGTTTCCATCTGTAGTTTATTTTTTTGCTGGGACCCTCTAAAGTCTCCAGTGTTTCTCGGTATATAAGGGAAAACCTTCATCTACAAAGGCAACAGAGCGGCGCATACACAGGAGACGAGGTCTTTCTACGCAGCAGCTAACACCACCTCCTTCCTGTCGATCGTGGCAATTAATCGTCATCACAGAATAACAAACAACTATGGGAAACGTTCCTCCTGCAGTCCGCCAGCTTAAAAAGTCACGTTCTCTGCCGAAGGGGTGGCCTAGTTGTAGGCGCCGGTGCCTATAACTTGGACGCTTTGTGCCGTTGTTGAATGTTTCCGATCATGGGCTCCTATCCTCGATTTGTTCCTGAAAACACCTTCTACAATTCTTCAAAGTTTGTCTCAACATTGCTGGGATGACCTGTATAACTGTAAATCTGTTTAACAGAAACGTTGATAGAAGAGGTGAGTTTGTGCAGAACACTATCTACGACGTGTATGGCACATAAGAAAGTGTGAGATCATGAAGCAAAGATTCCAGTGGGTAGATTTCACGTCGCCTTATGACATCTTTCGGTAATGAAATAAGCGTTTGTACGATGGAAGCATACTGTACTGGTAATTCGACACAAAATCAGGGACATCGCCATGATGCCATCTTCAGCTGTCGAAGATGTCAACAGTGCTTATACCCTATAGAGGCTATGGGCGCTGAAGCCACTGAAATGACACTGACTCCAGAAGAATGATAAAGATGTACAGAATAATTATCGTTACTATCGTTCACCTATATGACAAAAATTGACGAAAAACCTAACAATGAAAAAGTCCTATATTTTAATTACATATTGCGCAAACCGAGAAGGAAGATCAAAGAGTGTCTTAGATCGGCAAAGGAGGAAAGGGACCCACTTGCAACGTCAGGAATATACCGCATACCATGCACAGGCGGAAAAGTTGATGTCGGAATGACTGGACGGTCAATTAACATCAGGATCAAAGAACATAAGCGACATTTCATGTTGGGGCAGGTGGAGAAATCGGCCGTGGCAGAGCACGTACTGAGTGGGACCGATCACGTAATAAAATTCGCCGACACAGAATTTCTGGCTGTAGAGAAGCACTATCACACCCGCGTGTTCAGAGAAGCTGTGCAAATACTAAAACACGCGAATAGCTTCAACAAGAAAGAGGAAAGCCTTAAGGTAGACGGATCCTGGCTTCCCGTGCTGCAGTGAACGACCGTCGCAGATAGCAAGAGGAGCACGGCACCGGAAATGACCACGGAGAAGCCCTCGGACGTTGGCACACCAGGTACATATAGTCTGCGGCCGCGAGCTGGGGTCCAGTTCACCACCGGCAATGGAGGATGAAGCTTTGACAATACCTGCCTTTCGCGCCGGTAAAACCTCGGTAAAATCATCAGACGAACGTCGGCCGAAGACTTCGAGACAGAAGCCAATAGGCCGTGTGTCAAAGTAATTATTACTGCGGATATTCAGTACTAGGATTTTTACCGGTGAGTTGTCACTTCTTTCACCTCTGGCAGTATGTGCTAATGTGAAAAATGTCGAGCTGCGTAATCGCACGGTGTCATCGGTAAACTGTAGGCCCATTTATAACTTTCTGATAAGTGTATGCAAAGCAGGGAGGAGGGTGCAAGTATACTACATGACTAATAAAACACTTATCAAACCAACATTCGGCTTGATGATAGCTTGATACCACTGATATCCACCTCGGTGCAGGCTTTTATCCATTCAAACCAATGTTGCTTCGGGTCATCGACGGATATCAGCAGCCGCGCAGACCTCCAGCCGTAGTTGTCTTGTCAGCTGTTAGCGCCGATTATCGCCAGGCGAGCGATCCGTCACCTGGCGGTGTATCGACGTGTCGGCTGCGGCATTTCGCGGTGACAGGCGGTTGGGGGTGGCGGCCGCAGGCAATTACCGCTGCTAATAATGCCCGCACCTCTGCCGCGCCTTCTGCAACCTGCTACACCGGCAGGGCGATGGGTGGCTGGCTGTGGCAGGATGGGCAGTGGCGAGTGTACGACTAGTGAACGGCAACCCGAGGGCGCAGCATTAACGTGGGACCCAGCAGACGCGGGTTGGCGATCATGACGCTGTTGTACCTGTGATGATCACTGCTGAGGTCATTCTTTACAGTTTTATTTTTTTAGTGCGTTAAAAGCATTGTAAGTGTTGATCAATAGCCAAAAACTGCTACCGTACTAAATATTTCTTTGATACTTTACAGAAATAAAAAAATCATGTGACCTAAGTGCTGGTTATTATTGAAGACAGCTGGTTAGCTCTCCTTTTAGTCGTCGACGTATCATGAAATTATACCCTCGTCACTTACACCAGCGAGCGGCCACAATATTCCAGTTCACTCCGCTATTGTTATTAAAATACTACACCAGAAATCCTCTTCCGATTATACTCCTCTGTACGTCATAACAGCTTTTCAATAGTGAACGCCCAGTGAACATTCGGCCTGAGGAAAACACATCTGACATATTATGGAGCCTGATAATTATGCGCAAAAGAAAGTGATTCTGCTGTTAGAATATATAACGAGCAGAGAGATGCTGTAACAGAAATTAATTTTTTATAAATTACTACCCTGCACTGAACTAAAAATTCTTCACCAATTGAAAATACCTTCATGGATTCTTAATGTTTTTGTTTCTATTTTAGAATATACAGACTTCAAATGAGTGAACTGGATTCAGTTCCTTATTGTTGGATCTCACATGGGTCCATAATGGAAATACCGTTAAATTCTCTTTTCATTTCAGATCAGATTGAAATAAAAGATGATTACTAGTCAGCATTTCTTAGGTAATCACTGATAAGAATATTAATGGTTTGTATGTACTTATTAAAAAATGGTCAGATGCAAATAGGGCTCGCGTACAAACTTAACCATTTATATAAACAGTTCACCTATTCGATGAATCGAGAATCTGAGCGATTTTTGCATGTTATCGTCGTTGATGCTGGCAACACGCCGGCCCCAGGGATTCAAAGACTTCATAGAATGTTTTGATTTCAAGTTTGACATCAAATAGCCAATGACAAAAGAAATATTTTTTCTTGTGTTGTGATAACAAATAAACAATTCTCCGATACCTTTTCTTTACCTACACCGTGGATCGTTGCTCAGTGCCAAATTTCATGGTTCTATGTCAAAAGGAAGTACCCCATATGTTTAGGCGAGAGAGTTTTCGAGTATCAAAACATGTGTTCTAAATGGCCTTGTGTTTTGGTTCCTTTCACCTAGCGTATATTTATGACACCGCCAAGTGACTATATAGCATAGTACGTGACATAGATTGCAGTTTGATGCATCTACCTGTTCCTGAAGAAAAGGGAACGTAACAGACGGACGGGCAGACATACAGTCCGCTGACAAATTCCAAAAAAAATTGTTTTCGTGTGTTAGAATTACAAAATAGGAATTTTAGGATTTTTTACTTCGGTTGTACTGTAAAACCTTGCTTCTTGCTAAATTTCATTCTTCTAGACCAACGGGAAGTGATGGGTTGGTGTGCGAGTACCTAAATGTGACATAAAGGACCGTATCTTTTGACTGCATAGACGTAGAAGCCTCAAGTTTTTACACCACCATGTAGGTGTAGACCCTAACGTGTGATATAAATTTCAACTTGATACGTCTACCCGTTCCAGACAAAAAAGGGCTTTTAACTGTCGGGCAGACAGACAGACGGTCAAATACCCTAAAAAATAAAGAAAATATTGGATTATAAATTTCAGTGTTCTCATTATAGGCCACTTTAATAATGTTGATAACCGGTTTCGGCTTTCCGGAGATCATCAGATTTAAATTACAGCAGCTACACGTAGGCGCGTAGTCTTTCAGGTTTTCTTATATCTGGAGGAGCAATGTTAGGCGGGTGGTAGAGCTTACATAATGAGACAGGTTGAAAACAGCCAGACAGAATTCATGCAGTTTCAATGACTGAGAAATTTACGATATTCGTGTTGGCTGATGCTTGTCAAGCAAGTGAGTCACGTTCCTGCAGTAATATTCATGGCAATTATACACAGATAACCTTTCTCGGTGTTCTAGTCAAGGTGTTGCTATTTCCTCGGAGTGACTGTTGTAAGAGAGGACGACATCGGTTTTAGCTCACAGATATTTCGTGTTATTGTGACTCAGGTCTAAGCCCTCACAGATGATACTGTACTACTGGCCATTAAAACTGTAGCTGCCACCAGGAGGCGGCGTGTAATAAACGGCAGACTGGCATGATGTGCACTACATCTTTGGGTATGCAAATAATTAGCTTATGTCATCGTCATATGGGCTCAGTATCCGGTGTGATGGAATGGGGTGCTACTGGGTGCACGACACGGTCACCTGTATTTTTCAGAGCCGATAATCAGGACAGCAAAATTACTATTCCAGTGTGTTACCGGTCGTGGCACTGAACTGTCTTCGTCTACTTCGCGGCTTCATCTTTCAACAAGATAACGTCAGACCGCATACAGCGCGTGCTGTCCTCACTTACCTATTCACGTGGAGTGTCTGACTCTTCCTTTGTACGGTATTTCAGTGCCTGTGTTGTTAAGAACTACGGCAAAATATCGTTTTCATCCGCTGATACCAGAAAGCGGCTCCCATTTAAAATGTCCTCTCTTGTTCGGAAAATACGTAACGTGTACGAGTGCAGGTTATGATGCTTAAACGACGACAAATGAAAGTTTGGGTCTCGTCGTGAGCCGTGCACGGGTAGCCAATAAAGTTATGGCTACCGCACGCGTAAAGCCAGAAATCCGGTTTCTAGTCCCGATCCGGCACAAAATTTTCACTGTCGTCATTCCATTGTACAGGTGATGGTTTTCCGTATGCATATTCGCAACTGCGAACACATTTCACGTAACTCTTGTTATGGCCAGTATGTTCTCTTCATCTCTCAAATCGCAACGTCCAATAGTCAGTAACGTTGCTTGTTACTTCTACGAATTTTGAAGGGCGTTGGTTTGGTTTGGTTGTTTGGGGAAGGAAACCAGACAGCGAGATCATCTGTCTCATCGGATTAGGGAAGGACGGGGAAGGAAGTCGTCCGTGCCCTTTGAAAGGAACCATCCCGGCATTTGCCTGGAGCGATTTAGGGAAATCACGGAAAACATAAATCAGGATGGCCGCACGCGGTATTGAACCGTCGTCCTCCCGATTTCGAGTCCATTATTTAACCACTGCGCCACCTCGCTCGGTTTGAAGGGGTATTAAATCAAGTTTCTACTCGAATCGCTCTTGGGTGTGGTGGGCTGAAGGTAAAGCGCTTGCCTAGATTCCACGAGGTTGTGGGATCTAATCACGAACGGGCTAAGGAAACTTTTAATCAGCGTTTAATTTGGCTGTTAGCTGTCTACGAAGTGAGGAGTCACAGGGATTACACGTGGTTTGGGTCCCACGTGAAACTATATGTTCCCTTTCCCCGGTTGTCTAACCAGGATGGATAAGGGGCACACAAGTCATCAAAGTGTATGCAGTCGAAAGACTTACTGAGCCACTCAAAGAGATTTGAATCGAAGAAGGCTTGGAGACAAGAACATGAAATCGAACCCGAGGAGTGGCAAGAATTTTTTAATTTGGGATTAGGCGTACCGTACTCAAAGAGATTATGCACGATTAAGGAATGAGGATTCCGCAGTCTGTGAGAGGGAAGATGAGCAAGTGACATCCAGGGTGACTCACGAGCTGGTCGGCGAGTGCGTGACCGATGGAGCGGGGACGGCGGCTGTGTGTGACTCAGACCTCCGCGTGCTGGCAGGGGTCGTGGTCGGTGGCGTACTTGCGGTTCAGTTTACGGCCACACTTTATTGCTTCCGACAGACCTCGATCCTTATCACCGTAGCGCGGTTCCTGTTCCGTGTCACCCGTGATGAATTCGTAGTTCCTCCTAGTTTAGCTAATCGATTGCGGTGTTCAGTGCGTCCCACATTCGGTGCTAAACCTGTGTCCCGTGTTGCGCTAACTCCATGATCCCAGTTCTCAGTCCCCGATCGCCGCAAACACTTCATCTTGGGGCTTCTCCAGCTTTTAGCTGAACTAGGCCAATTGGGAGCGATCTTGCAAAAAGGTGCGAGAACATTATTGCGCCATTTAGCATCTTCAGGCTGCCGTGCGTCTCATTCCAGAGATCTGTAGAGATTTCAGATGAAATATTTAGGACGCTGTTTAAGCATGGCAAAGGAAACCATACCACAAAATCAAGAGTTACTAAATACCTGCTTTTCTTCTTCTCGCCGGCCGGTGTGGACGAGCGGTTCTAGGTGCTTTAGTCTGGAATCACGCGACCGCTACGGTCGCAGGTTCGAAACCCGCCTCGGGCATAGATGTGTGTGATGTCCTTAGGTTAGTTAGGTTTAAGTAGTTCTAAGTTCTAGGGGACTGATGACCTCCGATGTTAAGTCCCATAGTGCTCAGAGCGATTTGAACCATTTTTTTTCCCTTCTTCTCTTCTTCTTCGTCCTCCATCTTTGGACTAATTGGTTAGTTGCGACTGCTTCGGGTTACCAAGATCGCTGATTTCTACATTAGAAAAATCAGAAAATAGGGCATCCCCAATTCTGTTTTCGTTAAATGAAATAGGTCTCTAAAATTATTAATAAAGTGTAATGGGTTCAAACGATTTCTTTTTTATTTTAATTTTATCCAAATTTTGCAGCTTCAAACGCGACTGTATTCAATAAACTGGGATTATGAATTAAAAAACGCCTTAAGTCAGAAAATTTCCTGTTTTATTAAGTACACGACGCATTTCGGACCCAAGAGTCCATCATCAGGTGTGCTTTGTCTTAATAAATACTTTATTTTTGTTTCTTGAATGAAGTGAAATGCATATTCTTGTCATGAAAGCGCGAAAAATATGTGCGAAATAGTGGAAAATATGAACAGTGTAAACTTAACACATAATCCAAGAAAAGTATTTTTAACATTTTAGCACCATCATACATTCTTTATCCATCTTGCTCGTACATGGCAACGGCCTTGCCGCAGTGGATACACCGGTTCCCGTGCGATCACCGAAGTTAAGCGCTGTCGGGCGTGGTCGGCACTTGGATGGTTGGCCATCCAAGCCGCCATTTTTCGGGGTGCACTCAGCCTCGTGATGCCAATTGAGGAGCTACTCGACCGAATAATAGTGCCTTCGGTCAAGAATACCATCATAACGACCGGGAGAACGGTGTGCTGACCACACGCCCCTCCTATCTGCATTCTCAACTGAGGATGACACGGCGGTCGGATGGTCCCGATGGGCCAGTCGTGGCCTGAAGACGGAATACTTTATCTTGTTCGTACATATCACTTCATTCAAGAGGCACATTTGCATATACATGCTTGTAAACACTTCGCAGATGCCTTTGTACATGGTGTGATCAAAGCAGAATTTATTCGAATACAGTGCTTCCAGTATTCGTGGAGGCACACTGGCCCCGGATTTAATTCTAAATGTGGTTTTTAGGCGGTTTCTCACATCCAAATACATGAATATCAGGCTGGTACCCAGGTCCTGGCTCAGTTACACGGGCCGCAAACATTTAGAAAACGTTCACACAGTTTCAATCTAGTCACAGGCAGCCGGGGTACACAAATTCCGCCTTTGGAGGGTAAAAGGGGAGGGGGGGGGAAATCGGACAGGAGGGGCGTCCGTCCACCCTCTAACATTAACGTCTCCAAATCCAATAAATAACGTGCCGTCCTCGTGAAAATAAGGAATAGAGGTCAGGAGAAAGAGGCTGGATTTGAAATACTATTGCACCTTTCTAAGTTCCAGATCACGGGATCAAACGAGCAGCACTAAAAGATATCAAACACAATCAGAACGTAACAAACGACACAGCGCGCTGACGTCTCCTGAACTGTACTCCATCTATTACAAGAAAGTACTTATTTTTGTCACCAAACAAGTTTCGTTGTATTTAATGAGACGCGGGTACTTACTGGAATTAAGGGACACATGGAAGGGAGGATCCACGAATATAATTTTCTTTTTACACATCCTGTATATTTAACAATGTATAGCCATAAATTTTTTGTTCTTTTCTTTTTTTTTACAAAATGAACAAATTTGCAAAATTCTTTTGACCTTAAACGGTAAGAAGAATGAACTTTTGCAAAAGAAACAAAAACAGCAAACAATATGACAATGATTACAAGACGGCCGGACCTGCAGCTCGCCCGTTATCGGGTGAATCAGCGGTGTTTACTACCGCCCTGGACACAGTCTCTCTTATTAAATGGGTTTGTGCAACACATGAAAACTATATAAGCGCCACTGGTGACAAGAGTGATTCGATTACTCGAAAGAGATGACGTAACTTTTAATTTGAAAGCTGTATGTGAAAAGGTTCGGGGTTAAGATGCGCACTTGTGCCTAAAAGTTAAACAGAGTAGGAAACGATATGACAATGATAAGGCTTACTCCAAAGCAAGCAGCCTCTTAATTTCAATCGGCAACCAAGGTGCGATTGGATCTCAACCCATCCCTTATGACAATCTTATTTTGACTAAAGCCCTGGTGACAGTTAATATTAAGACCAGTCTGAAGGAACGTCTTAAAACATTACCTGTGAACACTTGTTACAACAGAACTCACTCGGCGGAACCACAAGGTCCAGCTAAAATACACCAATAATGACCCGGTCTTTCAAACACAGCAACGCAAGACCAAGTGCAACAGGTTGTTCAGATTATAACTAATGACTGAGAAATACAATTACAATCAAAATATTGAACCGGTTAACACCTAAATCTAACCACAAGACCGCTGTTTCGTTTAACGGCAACCTGTGCCTTGCTACAATTGTTCCGGCTGTATTTACGACCAGGAGCTGATTTATTAGAACATTAATGATCGGGTATAAACCAGAAAGGAAAGGCAATATAAAAAAGGACAAATTTTCATACGAAAACTAGTGTCTTAGTACAATACCCCGGCCTATATTTACGACCAAAGAGGGGAGCGAGTAAAACTCTGAGGGTCGGGTACAAACCAGAAAATAATAAGGAGGTCAAGTTATACAATGACACAAATCACCACAACGATTACAGAATATTACTTCCCTTTATCAGCAAGCGTTCCGTGGATCCACGGTGTGTCGCATCTCTTACTGAGTGGTGACAATGGAAGCCAGGTAGAAGAGGGCAGCCAGGCAGCGAGCGGTCGTCCGGCACGAATGTTGCCAACCAACCGACGGGATGTCGGCCTGCTGTTTGTAGTCGACGCTGACCCCAGTGAAGTACTCCGGTGTCTTCGCTCTGCGCATGCCCTTCTTGCGCAGCTCGTGGCTTCGGCCGCTCGGACCTCGTGACCACCACTCGTCGCAACGCTACCGCCAATCAAAAAACTTCGTACCTCCTCTGTCTCTCTGACTTTTTTCCCCCTTTATTCCATTTCGATTGCTTCCCCGAGAGGGGAGGTGGGCTTTCAGCAGCGTAAAAGGCCGCTCTACAGCCTACAGAAAAGTTAAAAACACAATAAGAATATAAACGAACAAGGAAAACACGTGATAAAACGGTGACGTTGTAGAAAACTGTAAAATGGCGGAAAGTTGCGGAAGTTAAAATATAAAAATACGGCGTTGACGATGCGGATGAATACACACAGCGAGTAGACAGGCAAAATTAAAAAAAAAAAAAGAAAAGAAAAACGCGGGGACAGTCTGGTTTCTGTTCACACGAGATAAAAAGCACAACTAGCGACAGTATGGTGGCTGTTCGGAACACTGAACATTCACTTTGAACAGCACTGTAGAGGCGAGACAGCGGCAGATGCGGCGGGGTGAGAATCCAGTCCGGTGAGGGGGAAAAAAGGGGGAGGTAAGGAAAACAGGAAAAGGGGGAAGCTGATGGAGGGAGAGGACATAGAAAAAAGGAGGGCAGGGTGGACGCAAGAATGAGTGGGGAAGGTAGTGGAGGCGAACTAAAGGACTCAGGGGAGAGAACAGAGTCAGAGAGAGGGCAGGTGGGGAAAAAACAGGATGGAAGGGGAGGGGGAGGGAGCCTGGGCAAAGGACTGAGGGAGGGAAGGGAAGGTGAGGATCACAGTTGATAGGAGGGACAAATGGAGGGCATCATCCATGAGGGGGCGTTGATGGAAGCCATCTTGGGAAAGGAGATGAAGGGTGTAGAGATGGAGGGTAGGTGGGACACAACAGTGAAGGTGTGGCAGATGGCGGGGGTTGGAGAGGAGAGGACCAACCAGGGAATGAGGGGGACCAATTCAGCAGGAGGTGTAAAGGACACGGATATGTGCGAGGAAAAGGAGCAGATGGGGGAAAGAAATCAGGTCATAAAGGATCGGCATGGGAGACAGGAGGCATATATGGAAAGCGAGACAGAATGCATGGCGCTCGAGGATCTGGAGGTACTTATAGAATGGGGGGGGGGGGGGGGGATATCCAGGTGGGACTGGCATAACAGAGGATGGGATGGATTAAGGATTTGTAGATGTGGAGGATGGTAGAGGAATTCAACCTCCAGGTCCGGCCAGAGAGGAGCTTTAGGAGTTTGAGGAAATTGTGGGCTTTGGATTGAATAGAGCAAAGAGGAGGGATCAAGGGGAGGTGACGGTCAATGGTGAGTCCAATGTAGGTGAGTGTGGGGGGAGGCGGACAGGATGGGTGCAGATGGTAAGGAGCCGGAGGGAGCGAGTGATACGACCTACAATGTTTGCCTGGGTCTTGGAAGGATTGATTTTAAGGAGCCACTGGTTACACCATGCAGCAAAAAGGTCAAGGTGATTGTGGAGAAGGCGTTGGGACCGTTGAAGGGTAGGAGCTAGTGGAAGGAAGGCGGTGTGATAGGCATACTGCAGCAGGTGGACCAGAGTTGGGAGGGGGGGGGGGATTGGGGCATATCTGCTATGTACAGGAGGTACAAGAGAGTGGAGAGGACAGAGCCCTGGGGAGCACCTACGGAGGGGTAGAAGGTGCAGGAATCGGCGTTGAGGATGGTAACGTAGGTGGGACGGAGGAAGAGAAAGGAGGCAATCAGACGGACATAGTTGAGAGGAAGGGCATTGGCCTGGACTTTAAACAGGAGACTGGGATGCCATACACGGTCGTAGGCCTTTTCGAGGCCTAAGGAGACAAAAATGGCCGAGCTACGGGTGTTAGGTTGGAGGAAGAGAGGTGAGTGAGGCGCAGGAGTTGGTCATTGGCAGAGAAGAAAGGTCGAAAGCCTCATTGGGTGTTGGGAAGGAGGAGGTGTCGGTGGAGGTGGTAATGGATGCGCCGGGTAAGGATGGATTCCAAAAGCTGGCTGAACACCGAGGTGAGTCTCTCATACCAGCGAACCCCGCACATACATCGGCAAGCTAAGACCTTCTAAGGGCACGACCCCCAGATACCAACTCTTCCTCATAGATATTGGGAATGAGGCCGCAAGACCAATAGTCGATACTACCCTTGAGCCAGTTGCGCCAGAAAAAACAGTCTACTAACTAAAAGGCACCACGGCTCATTTACACTCATATTCAGGAAAAACAAAGCACCTTGAACGACTACAGATAGGACGTTCTCACTCACAGAATATGTACATTAGTATGTTCTGTAGAAATGATTAGCATTTGATGTCGGCAGCGGATTCAAGATCAAGATCGATATCGCGGCGCAACACCACCTATCGACAAAATGAGCCTGCGGCTCGCGTTGTCGCTGTAAACCGAACGTAATGCATCAGTGATTTGAGCAGAAGTGCAGGATACCCTGCGCGAATCGTACCGCCAAATCAGTGGGCGCATTATTAGCATCAGATAATTTGAAGCATCCATCTGGGGAACTGCTGCTCGTGTGGAATGAAATGTTTTGGCAGTGCAAGTGATGTGTGCAGAATGGGTCACGGAAGGCAGTAGAACAAGTCCAGATGGATCGGGTCAGACCACCCAGACGATTCCTCGAGAAGACAAACATCTCATCCGACAGACATTGCAGGACAGACCTGCATCCTCCTCGGCTCTGGAGCAATAGTGTAACAGTGTAATATATCGTACACTACCAAGGATGACAGTCCGTCGCCGTTTACTGCGTCGTTCACTTCTCCGCCTACCTTTCATGAATGTACAAAAACATGTTAGACGGAAATGGGGTATGGAAAGACGTCACTTGGGACAGGAATGGCATCAGCTAGGGTTTTCGAAATATTCCGTGCCTTGTTTGTTTCAAAATGATGGCCGCATTTTTCCGTTGCAGACAGGCAGACGGCATCACACTGACTGCATTCACGTAACAAATACAACGCCACCTCAAGGCATTATGATGTGGCGTGCTATTGGATGAAACAACAAATCTCAGTTGGTGCGGTCCAAGGCACTGTGACCACTGTGACCTATGTGAATGAGATCCTGCGACCCATAGCCATACTCTTTCTGCATAACATTCCAGATGAAATTTTTCAGCAAGACAATGCATGACCAAATGTTGCTACACGAACACGTCTTCTTGGTGGCGCAGGATGTCAGCCTTTAGCCCTAACCGCCTGATCACCAGACTTTCCGTCGATCGAAAGTGTGTGGCATATGTTGAAACGGAGGGCACAATGCTGTGACCCAATGCCAACCACTATAGATGAACTTTGGAACCAGGTGACTGCAGCAAGGGTGGCTACACGTGTCAATGCCATCATGCATGGAACAAGTTATCAGAGCCCATGGCCGACTCAGTGCCCACTAGCAATAGGACAGTTGCTCGAGGTTACTGAAATTCTAAACACTTCTGCAGAACATACTAATTTATATGTCCTGATAAACGACCTATTGCTAGTCGTTGAAGGTGTTCTATTCTCCGCGGTTTGGTGTCTAACATATTTGCTCCCTAGATCTAATAACAATTCGTTGCAAGAAATAGTGTGTTGTGATTCTATTTGCATTACTTTTATTGCTGTATTTTACGTCAGATTGTCTCTCGTATAAGGAAATGTTGTCTGCTTGTACATTTTGAAGTATTCCCTTGTTCTTAACAATTGTTTTCTTTTCCTTTTTCCGCTCTGTTTCTCACTGTCTCTCAACTTCCCCTCCCTTTCATCTCTATTACCGGCAACTAAAATGAAGACCTGTGTATGCGTGATATTGTCCAAGTATGGGGAGGATATCTAGAATAATACGAAGTAGAAAAAAAAACTTCAAACAGCCAATATCGATATATAAAACTTTGTTTCGGCGACCGGTCATCAAAATATAGTTGTATTTAGCGACCGTGCCTGTTAGATGTTTTCACGTCTATATTTCATAACAATGAAGAAAGCAACATGAAATGGAACGAGTATGCACGATCAGCTGCAGGGAAGGTGAGTGGTCTATTTCGGTTTACTGGGAGAAATCTAGGAAAAGTGTAGCTCATCTGTAAATGAGACAGCATGCAGAACACTTATGGGACCCAGTGTAACGTTGTTGCTTTATTTTGTGGTGTAAGCGGTGCTGCTATTCAAGATAATAACAGCGGGTTAAAAGCTGTGAGCTGTCTGGGGAAGTTAATCTTGCATTACTGAGCAACTGTTTCACCAGGTATCCTGTCTATCTTACCAAATTCCCAACCAGACGAACATTAATTATAATCTTTTAATAGTCATACGACAACAGGTGGTATATATATAAATTAAATAAAAGGAAGTAAATCAGTTTATATTTTGGAAATTTCTTTTAACATTGATCATTGAAATTTGAGCATATTAAACGTGAGTCATAACTATGCTGGTGCCTTATTTAGGACTGTGAAAATGTGAGTTTGTAATCTTACGGAACACATCAAATATGGAGCCAAGATTGGGAGACTGCATACAACACTGCATTCATAAAACAACACACAAAGAACGTTGAAACATATGCAAGAGAAAATTAACCACTACCAACCGATTCAATTTTCACCCAAAGAAGTTACGTTCGTAGCACAATCCTGTCCGTCATGTAATTACCACACACTGGTATACTAAATTCATATTAACTCTTTGTGAAATCTTCCCGAAAAGAATAGCTGAGGGCTACTTTGATGATTACACCACATGCTTCACGCGGTCAACTTGGTTTACACAAAGAGTGTAACTCCACAATAATTTTGATAATTAAAATAAATTAGATCGAAAAGCAATTCACAAACGAAAGACCTCGAACTGGTTACTATCGTCTTACTATTAACCTGATGGGTCAAACAATTGTATAAGCACGTGGTACTGGTTTCACAAAGTACACCCCACGTGGGTTGAACATAAAGAAAAGTTGCTTTATTGAAAATTATTGTCAAGACGAGACGTTATAATCTCACGCACATTCGCATTTAAGATTGATGAACTTAGTTAGAGTTACTGATCAACACGTGGTTCCACTTTACTCACAAAGTAGTGACAAAGCAACTACCGGAGTATATTCTGAACTTCACACGAGAATTACACTGCGCTGCAATTTAAGATAACATTAGATATTTTAGAGCTAAACCTGAAATAAAGGTGATCAAATTTTCAGTTAGGCTGAACTTAGGAAATCCATTGTCCTACGGACTTAGCAGACACGCGCTTAGCCGGAGATCTTACCTCATCAGACGCTCGCCACGGACAGACTGACCTGGTCCCTTTCTGAGGGTGGCTCTCAAATACAATAGGAAGTGGCCAGAGGGGCAGCTTGCTATACCAACATAACAAGAGACGGACAGGACCATACTAAGGATAGAAACCTCTTTGCTCTTAGAAAGCGTAGCTACCTGTTCCGACGTTGGTCCTACTGTTCTCTAGCAGACAGGCTTGTCTGCTACCCTGAGGCATGCAACTAGAAATACATTTGCTCATTCATCCTCTCACACAGAAGGGAAGGGGGTTGACAGTATCTTATCATATACAGTATATAAAAGGAAGCGGATGTAGGTTCCATATGAGACTGTGTGACATGAATTACATATAAACTGTGTTTTAAAGTGTAGTAGTGTGACAAATCGTTGTTGTTTATATGTAAAAGTAATACGTTCCACTACTCAGTCTCCTCCCAGATAGTCAGAAACGCCACAGTAAATTTAGAATAGGAATTTATGCCGTAAATGTCTACAGATTTAAGAAATTAACATGAAAGGAATCCAACAGAGAACTTTCATAACCCCAACGCTCCGGGAAAAGACTGTGCAGGGAATTTTCTGGCCATGCTAGGACATTCCCAAGCAGGCTTCTCACACCCAACTTAAACCAAAAATGTAAAGAATAGGCAAAAGGTCACCAGCTACTTGCTAAAACACAATAATTTCAACACATCTTTAGAATCTACCAATTTCAAGGAGAAAAAAAAAACAATATGTGACACCTATTTAAAAGATATTGTAGACCTAATTCGGTCAGCAAGTAAAAAGAATGGTTCCTGTGTCATTAATCTGAAAACAATTTCTGGTTGTTACCCTTATGGAGTTCACCAGTATTTGCTCATTGCAAGAGCCAACTGATCACAGGAAAATTTATGACTGTTTATTAACAAATAAAATTTATGAAAATAGCAAAGGTGCCACAGCAATTAAAAAAGAACACGAAAATAACATCAGTATTATAAAGCAGAACATTACCATGCACAATCCGCAAAAGCAAAAAAAGTGATAAGAGAAAAAAAAAACATGTTTCACAAAATGGTTATCACAAAAAACTTCTATATCTTACAAAACTAATAATTTGTAGAATTAAAATAACTTTGTGGCACTAATTTAATCACTCTACTATATTTCAGTTAATTAGCAAACAATGATCACTGTGTCATTATACTGAAACCACAATTAATTATGTGATTGTTACCCTTAAGGGGTTCCTCACAATAAATATGCCCCATGCAAAGGCTAATCGATCACAGTCCAATGAGAATGAATAGCTATCTGACTGATAAACGAAGCAATGCCACTTGAATGAATTTATGAAACAAAATATCACAAATCTAATACATCACACAAGAACAAACATTGATCAATAAAAAATACAATAGTCAACTTCTAAAAAAAATACCAATAAATAAAACACCTGCAAAATACAAGCGTCAAAGTGTAAAAAAAAACAATAAATAGAACACCTGCAAAATACAAGAGTCAGTCTAATAAACACCAATAAATCGAACCCCTGCAAAACACACGAGTCAAAGTTTCTCTGACAGAAACACACATATATTCATTGAACTAAGAACTGTATAATCACTGTTCACTGACACATTCAGTAGTTCCACTGTTCCGTGGCACAATATAAGGGGAAGGGGGGGGGGGGTTCGTCGCCGCAGCTGTCAGTAGGGATTTTTGTCCATCTGTTGCGTGCAATCCCTCCGTCTCTGCCCTCTCATGAAGTTTCTCTTGATGGCCCGTGTCACGTACATCTCGATTTGGTTCCATGTTTGTGTTGTCAAATTCGTGTGATTGACACGCCAGGTTGATATTCCTGGGCAAGGATGACACTTAATGGCTCTTCTTTGTGCCACCATTAGCTACCAGAGAACATCGAACTATGATTTACTGTCACTTGACAGTAGGCATCTGCCAGGAAATGTTGATAGGGGTCGTTGAAGTCTGCCAGTTTCTCTGGACAGTGCGTGTCAAAAGGCTCCACGCCCCTTGTGTCGTTACATTCTTGAGTTATCCTCAAATGGCTCGCCGGTTTGATATTCCTGGGCAAGGATGACACTTAATGGCTCTTCTTTGAGCCACCCTTAGCGACCAGAGAACATCGAGCCATGGTTTACTGTCGCTTGACAGTGGGCATCCGTCAGGAAATGTTGATAGGCGTCGTTGAAGTCTGTCAATTTCTCTGGACAGTGTGTGTCAAAAGGCTGCACGCCCCTTGTGTCGTTACATTCTTGAGTTATCCTCAAATGGCTCGCCGGTTTGATATTCCTGGGCAAGGATGACATTTAATGGCTCTTCTCTGTGCCACCCTCAGCGACCAGAGAACATCGAACCATGATTTACTGTCGCTTGAGAGTGGGAATCCGTCAGGAAATGTTGATAGGCGTCGTTGAAGTCTGCCAATTTCTGTGGACAGTACGTGTCAAAAGGCTCCACGCCCCTTTATCCCCTGTCTTTGGTCGTTTCACCGCGCCCGTCTCGCCGCGGTCGCGTGCGTGTGGTGCGTTGCCAGCAGATGGATTGCCGCGCGGTGGACCGCTCGCCCATCTCAGGTAATCGCCTCCAGGAAGGGTCGCACGGGGCGGCCGCCCATTAGCTCCAGGTGCAAGGGAAAGTGTTTGTGGTGTGCCCTTCTTTTGTTGCCGACCGCGCTCCCGAAGTGGCCCGGTTGACAGTGTGTCCTGCTGGGAAACCCGCTAGTTTACAACTAGCCCTCCTTTCGCTTTCACGTTCTCAACTGCAGTCACAGAAATTGTTCACCATACTTATGTCATTACAAAATGTCATACATAAAACCGCTTAGTATTGTCTTTCACAATTTTTAAGAACAAAAGTGAGACTTATTCTTTTTTTTAAATAAAAAAATTACATGAATCGACAATATAAAAAATAAAAGTTAAATGACTTGACAATATTAAAAAAATAAAAGTGAAATGACTTGACAGTATAAACATTAAATTTAAATGAACTGACAATATAATATCTAAATCCACATCACTAATGTGGTTCACTTGAGTTTTAAAAAATCAAATGCTACTTATTAATTCACTAAAATGAAAAGGATTATGACTTGTGGAAGTATAGGTCAGGACAGCATAGGGTTAACATGTTATTTACACACGCATACATGCACACCTGTTGTCTATACTACAAACTAACTACCCATAAACATGTATTACTCAAAATTCTACTTCAATCCACTACTAGTTAAGCCAACAAGCTACTTCAATGCTACTTCAACACCGTGTATATACCACTACAACATTGTTCTAATTCGTCCTCTTCTTGACGCTCGCGGCATACGTCTTGTCACATGATAAATATGGAGAACTTTCCTTAAACATACACATTAAAAAGAACAATGGTTATTTACACGCCAAAACATTTATACCAGTTCGCACACCTGAAAAGAGACTCGCAATTATACATTTATCATACTCATATATTCACACATAAAACAGTAAGAAAATTTCACCTAAAATTACGTTATCACAACAATTAATCACGCAGATGACTCTGAGAAGGTTAAAAATATTTGCATTATACAGGTTATATTACATTTTCTTACCCATTTTGCTGCGCTTTCGTTCCTTCTTTACGTTACCTTTCGCTTCCAAATCAGTTATTTCGCCTGTGGTGGTTATTCTGGATTCATTTCTCATGAATGGCAAAATTGTGGTCACCTTTATTCTGTAAAACAGTATCATCTTAACATATTGAACTTACAACAGACACAAAAGATCCGAATCCTCCTGTAGTTTAAATGACAAATGTTTTGCTTTATCCTTATTACCTTAAACCAAGCTTTCCTTCGTTCCCATAATCAAAATTATTTAATCATCCTCTACCTTCAAGAGGGAAATTTCCTCAGTACAAATCATATAGGCTGCAGTGCATCCCGCACCAGCGAAAACAGTAAGCTGTAATGCTCACAGCATCAGCAAAACACATAAACGTCGCTTTTCTAGGACAAGTATTAACGCAGAATAATTTTTCAGGCTTTGACTCAATATCAATAAAGACTACAAAAAGGATCCATATTTCCGTTCCATTCTTCATTTGCTTGAAAACTGCTCGTCATTTGACTGCCATAATACTGTTTCAGGCCACGTAAATTACACAAACCACAACTCTTCTTTCACCTTGAAGGGAATCAATCTACTTACGAAATCCACAGACAGCACTTTACGTACTCAGATATAAAGAACAAAAAAGACATATATCATCAATATTAACATATTAGCGTATATTGGGAAGCCATTTGTTAAACAATCGTATTATCGCATCCTGTTTTCAAGATTCCAAACTTACTCATTCCTTTCTCAGAGTTCTCCTATCTTAAAATATTCATACAGCACGCATACTATAGTAAGAGATCCTCATTTATACTGACAGATATAGAATAGTAATAGATAGATAGTAGCACTGAAAGCAGAAAATCGGAAACAAGGCTACTAACAGCTGGGGACCTGGGCTTGCCAGACCCATAATACCCACAGATCGGATATTCCCCTGAGTTTTGCATTATTTCAACACAGATCTTGCTTCCCTCAGGACCGACTCGTTTCAATTTACACCAAAAAAAAAACATAAACAGCATTTCACTCGTTCACAAAGAAACCTTTTATGTTCTCATTTGAACCAACCTAAATCCTAATTGCACAAGGAAAGAAAAAAAACTACAAACATCACTTCAATCAATCACATAGAAACATCTTTATCACTATTTTTACCAACATATTATTCAAAATGCATACGTCACAAATTTAAACTAATCAATTCTTTCTCCTCACCGTCCTCTCTACTTCTCACTGTCCTTTCTACTCATTTGCCATGTCGCTCACTTGTTCCGATTGGGCGCCTTCTGCGCTGATCGTTTGTCATTGCCGGTTTCGTTCATTTCCATTTGCTGGATTATGTCTAGGGTTAGCCGGCCGAGTTTCAACAACATGAGGTGCTCCGCCTATAGTCCTATTCCCACCGTGTTCACCGTAGTATCGATTCTGGTTGCCGTAACTGTTGCGTTCACGATTCTGTCCACGTCCTCGATCATTTCCGTTGTTCCACCTGTGTTCGCGACTGTTACCCCAGTTTCTATACGGCCGGTCCCGATTATTGTTCCGTTCGCGTCGCGACGACCAGACCCACCATTGATTAGTACTACGGCCACGACTGCGATCGCGCTGCTGTGCCCCGTAATAACTTTGTGCCTGATTAGGGGGGCATTCTCCTGTATTGTATTCCAACTCTTGGAGAAGTGTCTTAAACGTTTCCACGTCCTCTTTGCATCGTCCCGCAAGAATGACGTGGCGCAAGTGCATCGGCAATTTGGTGATGCATATCCTAATTAGTTCCGCAGGCCCGTATGGGTCGTATAAAAATTGATTTGCCTGCAGCATGTGGTCGAATAGGCGTGCAGGGCTGCCGAAACCAGACTGGTTCAAATTTGGCAGCATAATTATGCCATGTTTGACCCTATCTTGTGCCGCTTCCGACCGATAGGCGGACAGAAAGGCTTGTCGAAACTCCCGAGTGGAGTTGCAGTGACGCGCTGCTGACCTCATGCGAATCGCCGGTTCGCCTTCCAAATAGCCACACATATATTCTATCTTATGTGAACTTGCCCAGTCGGGGGGGAAGACTAAACTCAAATTGCTCGAGCCATGCTCGTGGATGTATTCCTTTTTGCGAATTTCGAAATATCTCAAACTTTCTCACCATAAGGAAATGTTTGAAATCAAATCCCCGCATTTCCCCCGGCGAGGCCCTTGAATGTTTCTATTTTTCTCATGTCTGCCCCTCAAAATACATTCTTCCCTGTCGTCAAAATCTCCCTCGTGGCTGGAGTCCCTCTCTGCACTGTCCGTACAGCTATTTTTAGTGCTATTGGCGAGTTCGTAATCACACGCCATGCGGTTTTCCAGATGCGCCACGCGTTCTTGTAATTCGCCTGTTACAGCTTTGTGCCGCCTGTTCACTTCGAACTGTCCTTTCTGAAATCTAAGAAGCGAACGCACTTCTTCGGTCTCTGCGACCGCTACCGGTGTAGTATTGTTCTCGCTTTCCGTCACCTTCATCGTGCCTACGACGTCCGCTAATGCCGCAATCTTATCATGTATGTGTCTGTTGTCCTCCGCCCCAGTCTGCTTCAACTGTTCTACTTGCTGTTCGAGAGCGTGAATCGCTTGACTGTTGTCCGCTACTGTGTTGCTAATGGACGCTGGACAATGCGTTTCCGCCTCCTGGACCCTCGAGAGTACCTGCTGGTGTTCTCTTTGCATTCTTCTCTCAGCGCTTGGAAATTCCTACGTAGCTCTTCTTCGCTCTCTTTCGATTCCGCATCGCGACTCCGCTTGCCCTTTTCTAAGGCTTGCAGACGATCATCGATTTGTTCAAATGTACGTCCTAATTCTTTGTTAATATCACTTTTTAGTTCACTTGCCAGATTGTTTATTCTTTGTGAGATATCATCGGACACTCTCTGCATCAACTTGTCGACTTTATTTGTCTGCTGGATTAGTTTTTCGTCTACTTGTTCGCCTAGCTCGCGGATCGATTTTTCAGTTTTCTGCGTCATTTGTTCGCCAAGCTCACGGATCGATTTTTCAGATTTCTGCGTCATTTGCTCGCCTAGCTCGCGGATCGATTTTTCAGATTTCTGCGTCATTTATTCGCCTAGCTCTCGGATCGATTTTTCGGATGATTCTTTTTGTTCTCGGAACGATTTTTCTGATTTCTCTGCGTTTTCTTTATTTTGTTGCAATAAGGCTTTCATGAGTTCTGCCAAATCAATTTGGTTAGTAGGGGGCAAATTAATTTCTGGCTCTGCTGTGAGCCCCTTCGTCCTGTTTTGCATTTCGTCTGAAGTATTTCCCATTGCATTTTCGGAACCGTCCGACGCGTTAATATTCGAAATCAAATTATCCCCTTGGTCCATGTTGCTTAAGTTGTCGGACCGCTTACTTTTAGCTTGGTTACGTGTCTGCATTAGTTCAATTTATACCTGGTACGCGACACACTAATCACAATAAATGTATCCCCCAAAAATTACGACAGTCACACGAAAGGTACCGAACCTAGTACGCACTTTTTCACACGCAAAACAAATTTATATCTTAGATCGAAGTCAGTGCAATTTACAAGCGAGAAAAAAAACCACATACATATAAAACAAACAAATATAGAAAACAAAACAAGACAAACAACACAAAGCCGCTCAACAACGCCGTGAATCTTTTGAAAGTCTGCTCAGAAACAACGCAGAAGTTGTTTGAGCGCTGTAGGGAAAAAAAATTAAGATTATAACACGCTCGCAATCTAATGTTTCAGAGATTCCAGAGTCTAGCGGAATCACAGAACAGGGTCGCCATGTGTAACGTTGTTGCTTTATTTTGTGGTGTAAGCGGTGCTGCTATTCAAGATAATAACAGCGGGTTAAAAGCTGTGAGCTGTCTGGGGAAGTTAATCTTGCATTACTGAGCAACTGTTTCACCAGGTATCCTGTCTATCTTACCAAATTCCCAACCAGACGAACATTAATTATAATCTTTTAATAGTCATACGACAACAGGTGGTATATATATAAATTAAATAAAAGGAAGTAAATCAGTTTATATTTTGGAAATTTCTTTTAACATTGATCATTGAAATTTGAGCATATTAAACGTGAGTCATAACTATGCTGGTGCCTTATTTAGGACTGTGAAAATGTGAGTTTGTAATCTTACGGAACACATCAAATATGGAGCCAAGATTGGGAGACTGCATACAACACTGCATTCATAAAACAACACACAAAGAACGTTGAAACATATGCAAGAGAAAATTAACCACTACCAACCGATTCAATTTTCACCCAAAGAAGTTATGTTCGTAGCACAATCCTGTCCGTTATGTAATTACCACACACTGGTATACTAAATTCATATTAACTCTTTGTGAAATCTTCCCGAAAAGAATAGCTGAGGGCTACTTTGATGATTACACCACATGCTTCACGTGGTCAACTTGGTTTACACAAAGAGTGTAACTCCACAATAATTTTGATAATTAAAATAAATTAGATCGAAAAGCAATTTACAAACGAAAGACCTCGAACTGGTTACTATCGTCTTACTATTAACCTGATGGGTCAAACAATTGTATAAGCACGTGGTACTGGTTTCACAAAGTACACCCCACGTGGGTTGAACATAAAGAAAAGTTGCTATATTGAAAATTATTGTCAAGACGAGACGTTATAATCTCACGCGCATTCGCATTTAAGATTGATGAACTTAATTAGAGTTACTGATCAACACGTGGTTCCACTTTACTCACAAAGTAGTGACAAAGCAACTACCGGAATATATTCTGAACTTCACACGAGAATTACACTGCGCTGCAATTTAAGATAACATTAGATATTTTAGAGCTAAACCTGAAATAAAGGTGATTAAATTTTCAGTTAGGCTGAACTTAGGAAATCCATTGTCCTACGGACTTAGCAGACACGCGCTTAGCCGGAGATCTTACCACTTCAGACGCTCGCCACGGACAGATTGACCTGGTCCCTTTCTGAGGGTGGCTCACAAATACAAACGGAAGTGGCCAGAGGGGCAGCTTCCTATACCAACATGACAAGAGACGGACAGGACCATACTAGGGATAGAAACCTCTTTGCTTTTAGAAAGCGTAGCGACCTGTTCCGACGTTGGTCCTACTGTTCTCTAGCAGACAGGCTTGTCTGCTACCCTGAGGCATGCAACTAGAAATACATTTGCTCATTCATCCTCTCACACAGAAGGGAAGGGGGTTGACAGTATCTTATCATATACAGTATATAAAAGAAAGCGGATGTAGGTTCCGTATGAGACTGTGTGACATGAATTACATATAAACTGTGTTTTAAAGTGTAGTAGTGTGACAGATCGTTGTTGTTTATGTGTAAAAGTAACACGTTCCACTACTCAGTCTCCTCCCAGATAGTCAGAAACGCCACAGTAAATTTAGAAGAGGAATTTATGCCGTAAATGACAACAGATTTAAGAAATTAACATGAAAGGAATCCAACAGAGACCTTTCATCAGTCTTGATTGCGGTTTGAGGTTTTCACATCAACATATGGTCGGATTGAGGTAAAACATCGAAGAAATTGAGAGAAGTGCTCCTGGATCTCTTAATGGTACGTTTGACCAACATGCCAGTATTACCAGAGCCAATATAATGAGTCGCGAAATGCTAATTTTGTTTTTTGTAACCACTACTGCACCACTGCCATGCGGCTGGCGTGTTGCCTACAAGTACACCTCGAAATGTTTGTACATTGCGTGTATGAAATATAAAAACACGTTAAAAATCCAAATAACGTCGTATTTTAGAGCAAATTATGCCACTGTAAATTACAGCAGTAAAGTCAGATATCTCCAAGTCGTGTCTAGTTCTCAGTATATTAAAATTGGTTTGAAATCCGCAAAGAGCCTGGTGAAACGAACGAAAGTGCGAGCAAAGCCCATGGATATAATGGTAATCAGTTCCTTTTGAACTGTAATACATCAGGACAAAGCTCATGTCCTGTCTGAAAGGAGTTTCGATGATATGATTACTGCTTTATTATTGTGAACCTTATATATTGCACTGAAATGAGACATCATTACTATATGTTGTCATTGACAGAACACGGAATATCGCTTTAATTACATTTCCGTTTACGTATTGCAAAAGTCACCGCCACGTATAGTGACTGTGAAAAAGTAACATAGTTAAAAGTAGCAAGTTCTCCGTTTCTAGCATTCCACTCTTCCGTTACTAGACAGCAGCTATTTAGACAGCTAGCATCGCTTCAGCTGTCAAAACTTTCGACAGCTGAAGCGACGCTAGTGCTCCAAGTGGCTGGGGTGTAGTTGCGTGACTCAAAAAGGTTGCATTTCTTTGGCCTATAGAGTTTCCTGATTGACTGTCGAAGACTGTGATAATACAGAAACGTTCCGTGAACTGAAACTGGAATCACTGGAGAGTAGAAGCTGGGTTCGCCAAGCACTAATGAGAAAGGTTATAAAACCTCATTTGCGACAGACTGCAGAACGATCCTAATCCCACCATCATAAATTTCACCTAAGACAAGACAAGAGAAATCAGCATATAAACAGTTGTTTTTCCCTCTCTCCACCTGTAAGCGGGTCAGGAATCAGAATGACTACAGTGGTACAACATAGCTTCCGCCATACACCGTGTTGTGGATTGAGGAGTATGCCGACACATAACATAACTCCTTCGGTGTTTACTGTGTGTGTGTGTGTGTGTGTGTGTGTGTGTGTGTGTGTGTCTGAGAGAGAGTGAGAGACAGATAGAGAGAAATAGTATCTAAGTCACGGAATCTTTTACAATCCGAAAAAACAAACATCCGATCAGGAAAACTGAGCCGTTCACAAGAAATTCAGCCGGCCGGAAATTACAGCAATGTAGCCACTTAGGACTCTCATTTGTAGGAGGCGGAGCTTAAGGCTAGTAGTGCAAGTTTAGAGCTTCGTCAGTTCCGGAAGGAATGTAGCGAAATGAGTTTCCCGAGCAGCTGCTTACGGCGCGGAAATGCCGGTGGGGCTTAATAACCGCTGGGCTGACGCGACCCGGTTCGTTTTCTGGTCCGCGCTACGGCCTGGGAACGACCCGGCCAGCTGTCAGAGCCCAGAGGTAGGCCTAGCGCGGGGGCGGTGGGCGCGGTGACGGGGGGCGGGGGCGGGAGGCGGGTCCGGCCGAAGAGTGATAACCCCAGCCACAGGTAGTCTGTTCCCAACTGGCACTGTAACTGTGTGTTCAGATGCGAACAGCTCGGTCTTTACTAACATGTGCCGAGAGTCAATATCGAAAGCAGCAATAAGGATCGCTGAAGAAACGAAACTTGAGAAGTAATTAGAAAAATGCACGAGTCATTCCACTACTGAAGAAGGATAGTCAAACAGACGTAAACTGCTATATCGCCTATATCGCAGCCTTCTGTATAACTTTGGAACACAGTTTATCGTCGCGTACATTCTTTATGTAGACCAAAAGCCTTCTCTATAAGGATCAACATTGATCCCGGAAACAAAGATCGTGTGAAATTTAGTTTAATCTCTTTGTTCACGGGGCCCCCTAGACAGTCGATAGTGACGCCCAGGTTGATACCGCATTACTTGAATACCGGATGTCATTTAGTACACTTTCATACCGTCTCCTAGTGAACAAAATACGGAGTATCAGACGAACCTCGTGATTCGATTGAAGGGTTCCTAGGAAATAGACACAGCATGTTATTCTTGACGGAAAGAGATCATAAGTCGTAGCAGCAACTTCGGGCATACCCCAGGAGAGTGTTGTAGGAACATGACTGTTCAAACGATATAAAATGACTTAGTAGACAACTCTGGGAGATCTATGATACCGTTCGTTGATGATGCGGCTGTTAACAGAGTAGTCGCAATGCAATAAAACTGCTGCAAAATGCAGGAATGTGGGCCAAGAATCGTCGTTTGGTACAGTAATTTGTCAGTTCACCCTCTACATAAACAAATGTAACGCACTGTGCATAAACAAGATGAAATCTCTGTTACTGTACGACTATCCAATTGCCGAAATGTGACTAGAAACCAAGTAGTAAAGGGTACAGCAAACCGTTCCAATGAGATTTACTTCATTTCTAGATTTCGGTCCCTATATAGCCATCTCCAGTGCAGAAATGTGAATCAAAACATTAAAAACAGTTATATATGTACGTGGGGGACAACTGGACTGTTCATGTTCATGACATGGATAGTCCAGTTGGTACTAACATTTCCCCACTAACATTGGCACACAGCGCCCGAAATCTAAATATGAAATAAATACCATCGGTACTGTTTACTATGCCTTTTAGAATACAGTCGCCGGGCACAACTGTTTCCGGGGAGTATGGAGTCAAAGCTGGTGACTAGAAGCAATCACATCCATCAAATATCTAAGTATATGCGTATGGAATATTTTGAAGATGAATGTCATGCAATTAATTATATGCAAGGCATATTCCAGACTAAGATGCACTGGAAGCATCTTCAGCAAGAGTAGTCCTCCCACTAAGAATGCAGCTTACCAAACACTCGTTCTAGAGGTGTTGAACTATTACTCGTCAGTCTGGGTCCATCATCAGACAGGGCTGACGAAATACGGAGGATTCAAAGAAGAGCATTGCGTTTCGTCAGCAGTAGGATTAGTAGCTGCGAAAACATCACGACCACACTCACCGAACTCAATATCAGACGCTACATGACAGGCGTTGTGCAACATAGTGTGACTTACTGTTGAAATTTCGAGAGCGTAAATACCTAGAAGTGACAAAAAATATATTGCTTCCACCCCTGTACATTTCATGAAATACAGTGTAGGCAAAATCAGAGAGGTTCGAGCTTAGATGGAAGCATTACAACAACCGTTCTACCAGCGCACCATTCGTGACTGCAGCAGGAGAGAGAGTAATACTGGTAACAAAGTACCATCCAACGCACACCATCAGGTGGCTTGTGAAGTGTGGATTTAGATTCAGGTTATTTTGAGAGTTTCAGAGTCTCATCACCTCACAATGACATCTCGAGGATGCCGAAATTTTTGTACTGTGGGCACCCCCAGCTACAGAAACGTATAATGAAAAAGACGGCTTCAGCTGTATGGTAATAATTTATTTACGACCCAATCAATTCCATAGCGTTACAGCCACATCTCCAGGGATACATATTTATTTCATAACTTAGTTCAAACTATAACCAGTTGACGACCCAACATTCTCTGTCCAATTGTAATAAAAATGTTCAGCTTCACTACCGACATCTTGGACGGCTGGACATTTTTATTAAAATTGAACGGAGAATGTCGAGTCGTCTACTGGTTACTACTTCAACGAAATTATGAAATAAATATTATCCCTCAAGATGTGGCTTTAACGGAATGAAACTTGTTGGATCATAAATAAATTTCGGAGGGTACTTTTGTTCCGTTTTGTTTTTCTCACCAGATGCGTTTCGCTTTACTGAAGTAAATCATCAACAGTGGGATGTAATTAAAGATAATACAATTTCATTTCATTTGTTTTTAAGATCGAAAAACAGTTCGTTAATAATCTATTGGTTTCTATTTACTGTAATTTGTGCTTGGTTCTTTGCATACACTAGGAAATGCCATGTTGTAGCACTTCTTTGGTTTCTTTCTTCATTAGAGATTGACACTTGTAGTCTAATTTTTCGCTGCTTTGCAGAACTGTGTACTTTGAAGTTTCACGCAGCACACTTTTTCGCGAATCACCGTTAGCCGCTTATTAGCATACTTGTAAGTGTGTATATTATAGTGTTGCCAACTTTGCCAGTAGTTTGCTTTGACCTATACTTTTTTTTTCTTTTTCTCTGTAATTAATTATATCTGTGTTGTTCTATTTCATTATCTTGCTGTGTATTTACATACTGTGCAAGAGTAATGACGGAATACTGTTGGAGGTTTATCTTGTTGTGAGTAGGTGGGGGAGAGAGAAACAAAGACGACTGTGCATAAATGCATAGTAGTGTGACGGAGAGTGAGTTTGACGAAAAGGTAAAGAGCAAGAAGGAAAATGCAATTGAGGTCGGGGCTAGTGGGTGTTGACTGTGAGTGGGTGCTGGATGGTAGACGTCCTTTTCTTTTTCATGTGATTTCTTCAATTTTTTTGTAATGTGTAATGGTAGTGACACACCAAAATCACAATAGTAATCCATTGTAGTTGCTACATATTTTATTACAATCAAAAGCATTATAAAAATAACAATCACAATAATACAGGAGACAGCCTTACAAGGCCAGATCGCTTGGACAAATAACAAATAAATTTCTTTAACCGGAACAAGACCCATAAAACTTGAAATTTGAATATGACTAGGTAAATATACTCAGATAACTCTTTAATTAAATAGTACAAAACACACATCTTTAAAGGTTTGGCTAGCCAACTTTCCTAAACAAAACTATATACAAATGACTAAAACAATTAAGGAGGTGCTTTAACTTTGACCAAACCAATCTTCAGATTTACTTACTCAGTTGATTAATCAACAACATTCTTAGAATTATTACAACTAGATCATGACCACACGACATTACCCCTAAAATGAGGTTACTTCAATATTGCGTGTGAATTAGCGATAGACGCGAGCAGACCAAGGATTCAAATCAATATGAGAGATCCACGAGACAGGAAAGGACATAGAAATGTACTCAACTTTGCACTGCAAATGAACTTCAGATGCCACAATTCTCCACCGGAAAGATGGAATTACGCAACAGTGACAACTTAACCCAAGATGTAAAGGAGAGGACAGGGCCTTAAATATCTCTCTGCCCCCTTGGTACTCTGCTCCCAGTATGCTTGCGTCGACAGCTGTCAGTTATCTGTAACACAGCACACATCAACGGCAGATAATATTCTGAGACATAAGTTACACAATCTTATCTAGAGAACAGGTGATCAATACCACTGAACAGGAACAAATTAGCCTCCGTGAGTTACTTGGCCAGCGCCAGCCCTTGAACTTTGATTAATAATTTCGCTAAAAATCATGCCCTAAAGTTAAGATGACAAGAATTATCTCGGCGCACATTGACACGCCAAACTACCAAATGTACTGAAAGGTAGAATAGAGGACGTATCTTGGCTTGTATTGAAACGCCAGAGCCGGAATTACTCATTACGCGTTGCACTTCTAGATACGTCTTTAAACACGCTTCATGTCGGTTGGTTGGGCGTAGCCATACTTCCTCAACTGCTGTCAAGATAGTTAGTCACGAAACCGAGGTAAGTGATAAACAACTAAAACAATTTCAAAGGATTTTTAGTACACTAACATATTCCATTAAGCCGCACGCAACCCACCGAAGCAACTCGGCGACAACAATTCAATCGGCCGGCGTAGCTTATAACAGACTCGAAGGAGCTTGTCCTTCTGACCTCTAGGAAAACCGAATCACCATGGGCGGTGGATCTGCCCTCACGACTCATCATCCGTAGCTGCTGGCCCCGCTCCTTCGTTGTCCGACTCGTCCTCTTGCCGTCCTGCCTACGTACACAGTCCCACGTGACTCTCGCTCACCGCCGATTCCGACACACCTCCCCAGCAGAGCGCATGCGCTGCCGTTAAATCCGCGTTGACAAAGATGAACAGAAGACAAATAAGCATCGCAGTCGACTCAAAGATCAAAATGACGATCGATGGAAACTGGCGCCAGAAACGCACCAGCTCAATTTTAAATTGCGCCTAGCTTTCAGTATTTATTTGGTCATTGAGCGACAGTTAATTTTGTGTAAATACGTCGTATATGCGGAAATTTTCTTTGAAAGGAAGAAGGTGTCTGTCTTTAATTATCCTTATTATGTTCATAACTTTTTCAATAGTGCTTGGTCTGTGGTTTTCCTGTTTCACGTGATCTGTAAATGTTGAATGTTTTGTACCGTATTTCAACGCTCTAATGTGTACTTTAGATCTTGTGTTAAATGTTCTGCCAGTTACTCCAATGTATAGTTTTTAACAATCACTACAACTGAGCTGCAAATATCAGTACCTAACGAAAAAAAAAAAAGTGCTAGCAGACTGCACTTGCGTGTGTTATCGAAAAACCAAGTAGAAAATACTGTAAGTAAAACCCACAAATTGTTAACGAACTGTTTGTGGGTCTTAAAAACAACTCAAATTGTAAATATATTTAATTATAGACCACTGCTGAGGCTCATTTCAATAAAGCGAAACGCTTCTGGTGAGAAAAACACACATTTTCTTGTGTTGTAACGAAAGAACCAAAACCCCACGACTTGCAAAGCAACTATGGGCAATACGGCCATAAAAATGAATAAAAATTACCCTTCAGCTGAAACGGCCTTTTCAATCGTGACCTCGAGAACGGTTGTCCAGAGTGGAAAATCTAAACTGTTAATATGCGCATAACACTGGCTAGAGGGCAGCCGCCTCAGCCGCCTGTTTAATACAACGAAATTAAGAATTTCATTCACGCATGCCTCAGTGAAAATATTCTTTTCCAACTAAGCATGCAGTCCCTTTTTCCACTTCTTTCATCACATTAAGACAGTTATTCGTTGGTCTAGAAACCACACACTTTTGCAGTTCCTCTGCTTTGGCCCATTTGCACAAAAACCACATGCTGATATCGTACGATGTTACAGCGAGATGGTACTCCTAATGAAATCAGTTGGACCTGACGGGCAGTCGGCAGGTTCTCGTCGTCAGCGAAACACGAATGGAGTGTGGAACTGACAGCACTCACTGTATTGCAGCTTCAGCCGCGTAACGCATTGTACGTGCTAGTTCCCAAGAAGAAAATTTTTACGGGTGCTAAAATTACACTTATTCCAAGAAAAAAGTCTCTGCCTTAGTTAAAATTAAGAACTGATGTTTTGTGTGCTTAGAGACAGTATAGATGTACAGGATGTAGGAATTACAGAATTTTTACGAGATTTTTGAAGGACATAGAAATAAACTTAGATTTCTTATTGAATAAACACTGACGAAAATATAGAAAAAAAGAAAAAAAATCGCTGTTTTCCGACGGCTATACATGCAAAGGTAGCACCGTATGACGCTTTGGAAACATCCGTTGTCGACCGAGATATTTTGGTAAATGTTGAAAACAAAGCATTCCAGTGATATCAGTAGCTTTCGTGTTACGGCATTATAAATTTAAAACTGCTTCTCGAACAGGAAGATCTCATTAAAAAAATAAATAACTCCAAAATCAATTAAAATTAAGGATACGTGTTTGTTTGACATACTTAGGGACACTAGAGGGATCTACAGCATGATGAACCTCATTTACATACAAACTAACGCCATTTATTATAAAGTAATCCTTCTGTATTTTATGCTGCTCCCTATCCACTACTTAAAGAGCTAACCTGAAGTTCGCCTAACATCTTAACAGGTAAAACGGGTGTAGGAAGCATACGAGGCTTCAGTTAGGTTGGTGAGGATTCGCACTGAGGTCGCTTCTCATACTGTAATGAGAATTCGGATATCATGCACTCAGACTGTGACGAGTTCCACAATCGACAATCTATGCTAAATTATTACTCGGGGATTTTAGGAATCGATCTTAGTATTTATTTTATGGCTTTTTAAATACCTGGTTGACTTGAAATGTGGTCGGTTACAACATACTCGTACCTTCAAATATGACTTTCCCTTGGCCAGTTAACATTTTACAGCTCGTTATCTTGCTGTCAGGTCTGTTGGGTAAATATTAAGATGACAGAGAGCGTCAGTACTAAACGCTGTTGTTGATATTGTATTCTTTTGTACAATGCTTACATAGAAGGTCGACTGAACAAAGCTTGTGCGCCTGGTTGCTAGTATCATAGAAATTACTGAGACTGGAAAGGCATTGCGGAGTAAATTATCCAACATGGCCACAGGTAAGAATTTTTATTTATTTATTTATTTATTTTGCAATGCACTAACCAGTTTGGTCACTTATTTTCGAGATGTTATGAATAATTCCTTCAGCCTTCTCGGCGCACACCAAGTAACGCCAGAGCTGGTCGGGTTTCATATCCAAGTAGTTATCGACGGCAAGATGTCGAACTGACTATTTTACTCTCCTTTCCATGGAATCTCATGTTGTTGTTACGGATTTTAGTTTCTAATAAGACTCTCATAAATTCTCCTTTGCATGTGTGCCAAATTTCAGCAATGTTTGTAGAGCGATGTAAGTCATTACCCCTCTACATTTTTCATAACATCTATCGGAACACATGGCATGGTAGGTTTTGAAGATAGGTTCGTGTATTTGAGACGGTCCATACACGACGTCATTAACGTTACACATTGAGCAAGCTCTAAAGGAAACCAATGGGGACATTTGATAATAAAATTGAAGTTAAAGGAAAATTAATAAAAAAAATTGAAATTGGTTTATGACATTGCAATTGAGTCAGAAACGTTGAAGGACTTGGAAAATAAGTTGAGCGGAATGGATATTCTTTTGGAAATATTTCATAAGATGAACAATGAATATAAAGCTGTCTCCAACCAAAAGAATGATTTCAGCACCTAAGCAACGTCCTATTGGAAGTGCTGTGTTAGATTTCTCCAGCCTTTCAACTGTCTTCCCTAGCCAGTGATAGGGTGATCTGCAGTTAAGCGTAGTCTTCCAACCGCTGTGGAATACGAAGTTTATTAGAACGACAAATATCTGCAGAGGTGAAAGAAGTAGTAGAAGTTAAAAATCTTTGGACTGATTAGGAATCAAACCCAAGACGCTTGAGTCTATTTCCGCCATTTAACCTGATCCAACAAGGCATAAAAAAGCGTATTTGCTATTTGGTCGGAGAGATAACTAGAAACGTATATAAAACGCAGAGTGCAAAACCATGGATAGCTATTCCGCAAATGAGTAGTTTGTGAACTTCGAATACAAATTTCGGACGTGGATAACTTTTTAGACGGTAAAAGATGAAATGCTTTTGAAATACCCTGTTACAGAAAAATGCTGCTATTTAATGGGTAATCGTAATGGGGAGAAAAGAAATTCATAGCCATCTCGAGAAAAAGAAGCGAACAATAGACAGGGCACATCCTGAGACTTCAGGAAACAGTCAATTTGATAATGGAGTGAAGTGTCGGTGGTAAAAATTGTGGTGGGAAATCAAGGCTTTACTACAGTAAACCAGTTCAGATGTATGTGGGTTGTAGTAGTTATGCAGAAATGAAGAGGCTTGCACTGGGCAGACTAGCGTGAAGTGCTGCGTCAAATCAGCCTTCAGAATTAAAAAATTACTGCAGCAGCAACGTTCTTGTTACAACTCATTGTAATAACTGATATCTTATAGGTCATTGCACAGTACGATTTATTCTAGGAGACAATGTTGCCATTGAGCTCCATTGATTCAGCTGCTCCTTCCAGTTGGATTAATGCAACCTGCAACGTCTTCAAATACCACTCGCTAGATTTTCTTATTCTCTCGCTTGCAATGCGAAAATTATTATCCCTATAAAAAAAAATGAACGGGACCTTTCTCTCGGAAATTTAATATAAGTAAATTTTATATTGGGATACGTTTTCGCTGGAGGCCACAGATCTCGAGTTACTAAACAAAACGCGATTGGAGATCGCTTTTGAAAGTTTTTCTTCAATAATTCGAAAACTGCGGCCTCTATCGAAAACGCATACCAGTACAAAATTCAGCTGCATTAAATTTCCTACCAAAAAAGTCCTGTTCGCTCTCTCTGTAGGCTTAGCGATTTGTGTCTAGCAAGTGAGAGTATAAGAAAATCTTGCACATGGTATTTGACGGTGTTTCAGATTGCATAATGTCCAGTGGTAGCGGCAGATGAATCAGGTTGTATACAGCACATGCTCAAATCATCATAGATGGCTTGCTGACAGTTTTTCCATTAATACTCTCAGCATGGAAGTGGTAATATTTAATAGTACCCCGAATTAATAACATAGCAGCCATAAGTGGCAGAGTTCCTCTGCTTCCTTTTTTTTTTTTTTTAAGGTGATGGTAGAAATTTTGTGTCCTAAAATGATGATACTTGCACTGAACACTGAGGTAACCCCTTCACACATATCTCTCGAGTGAACAGGTAGCTCTCTTCACCCCATTGTACGGTATTTCTAGTGGAATGGATCAGTGTGCGATTTGCAGGGGGGGATGGAGGGATTTCCCCCCCTCCCCCCTCTGCATAAGACCATCCCCTCCTCTGGCTTTAGTTTATGCATCCAAACCTGGGATGTTTATTTCCCACGCACTGGCGTAAAACTATACATATAAATTAAATTTGTGGAGGCGAATAGTGAAAGTTTTTAATACAGTCTTACTTTTAATACTATTAATATGTTTGCTTATTAATTTTGAAAAAGTGTTATGTAGTAGTTAAGCATTTCAAAACATTTAGAACTAGATCGTCATTCTCATATTGTCATTGTTGCTTTCGTCAAGGTGCGTCATCCGTTTACTTGCGAGCTTGCGAGGGAATTAGTGTGGCAGTCATACCGCAGCAGTCGTACCGCAGAGTTGGGTGAGCTGGGGGCTGAAGTTCGCACCCCGGGCCCTGACACAGGGTGGTGACCGGCCCGGTACCTGTGCGAACATTTACCGTTAGGCCACCTTTTGGCAACGGTATGGCGCGGACTAACGCGCCTGGGACGAAAGCACACATTACTAAATAACGCACCATCGTCTGCTTCTAGTTCCTAGGATACTATTTCGTGGACCTTCTTCAAATACTCTTATGTTCCACCATCGTTTTCTTTTCCTTTGGTTTTCATTTCCGTTGTTAGCTGCATGTGCAACTACCAAGTAGGCCGCCGCTGCGATACTTTATCATCCTTTATACTGCAAGCCCGACACACGTGTGGCACAAATTCTGTTGCTTTGGTATAAATTAACCTGCCGCAAGCAACGTACGCCACATTTCCGTAGCATGCCACAATGTTGCAAGACGTCGCCCCAGCATAAATGAGGCTTTAGAGCCAGGTCTGTATTGTATGGTGGATGTGATGTGTTGCGTACGAAACTAAAACCTGCAATCAGATCCAAACGTCGTGGAAGATGTGTCATCCTGCAGCAAGATAACGCTCGCCCACGTTCTGCCAAACGGACAGCCGACGCAATGAAGGAGTTGAGATTCCAGGTGCTGGAACATCCACCACACAGTACAGACCTGGCTCCAAGTGATTTTCACATGTTTGGACCCTTAAAGGAAGCACTACAGGGAAGAAGATTTGAAAGTGATGAAGACATCATTGCTGCGGTGCAAAATTAGTTACAGATGCAACCGAAAAACGTATTTTCTGATGAAATAAAAGAAACAAGAAGTCGTAAAACCTCGTGAAAACTGCATTGAAGTCCAGGGAGGTTACGTAGAAAAATAACGCATGTTTCAGTTTTCTATCATGAGAATAAGTACAGCTTTTCACAAATGTGCCTTTACTTTTTGAATACATACCTGTATGTAGATGATTTTGTAAATAAGCTTTACCAGCTTTACCAGAAATTTTGAGAGTGTGATTAAAAAAACAGGAGAAAACATTAAACTTGAATTAATTAAGACACTACGGTCGTTCGATTTATTCAGTGTTGTGAATAACATCGTGTTCGTTACGGATAGAGGTCCAAATATTGTGGCAGCACTTCGCCAATACAAGAGGCTCTCGTGCTCAGCACACATTCTTAATACTGTGCTGGAGCACACGACTCGAGGTGACGCGAATGATGAGAAGGGGTGGCCTTTCTGATAGTGCATACGCGTGAATAGTGAGTTTCGGCATTAATATCTATTTATAAGCAATTGTTTAACCATGGGTAACGCCGTAGTGCAAGCTAGTAACATATGTAATTATACTAACCCCGTAAGACATCCCCCCCACTGGTAAAAGCACAAATCGCACACTGGAATGGATGCAGAGAGCGTGGCTCAGCGCCATGCGTATGAGACCAGCCGCAGGCCTCAGAGGCCGGCCGGTTCCAGGGAGGCAGCGAGGCGGGGAGGCGGCGCGTGCGGCCATGCGTCATAAAACCGCCTCCGCCTACGCGGGCCGGTCGCAGCGCGCCGACAGACCACGCACTAAATCAGCGCTGCGCCGCCTAATTGGATGTTCGCGTCGCGGCCCGGCCGGCGGTTGAGAATTAAGCAGCCAGCCATGCGCCGGGCACCGGCCAGGTCGTCTGCCGACGCAAGGACAGCGTGTTTACAGCAGTGCGCACCAGCTGTCTAGCCGCTCTGACCCGCACACGGTGTGTTCGGCGTGGGACGTGGCCTCATGCGTTCCTAACTCATTTCATGGGGGGCTGGAAAAGTTCAGTTGTTCTCTATCTCTGTCCCTCCCTGTGTGTAAGTGCGTGCGTCTCTTTCTCCCTTTCTCTCTCTCTCTCTCTCACTCTTTGTGTTTGTGTGTTCAAAAAAATGGCTCTGAGCACTATGGGACTTAACTTCTGAGGTCATCAGTCCCCTAGAACTTAGAACTACTTAAACCTAACTAACCTAAGGCCATCACACACATCCATGCCCGAGGCAGGATTCGAACCTGCGACCGTTGCGGCCGCGTGGTTCCAGACTGTGTTTGTGTGTGTATGTGGGTGTGTGTGTGTGTGTGAGAGAGAGAGAGAGAGAGAGACTACTGGAGCCTTTGCTACACTGTCTGTTGTGCTGAATTCTTCTGTCCTGAAAAGCAGTTATTAACTGGTCATTAACCGTATCATGGTGAGCAAAACCTTGCTAGGTGCCGGGGCTAGCAGTGTATTTAACACTAAATTCTTCTAGAATCTCCATATGTAAATGATACTCTAAGCCCCCCCTATTCTAACTCCGACTTTTGCTGTTGCACATGGATTAAAAAATATACGCAAACTGACTGTAATCAACCCTGCAAGTGGAGTAGAAAAGAGTTTGGCACCTGCAATAATTTAATTTGATAAATAAGTTAAATAAAGGAAGGTTTCATTAACGTAGTGAGAAATGATGGGTTGCTCTACCGATTAACAGAATGAAAGTTCTGTCCAAAATAATAATATGATTTATTAAGACTAAACACAAAATAATAAACAAAAACACATGAAACATTTATAATACATCAAATTGGCTCAAATTGGATACTCAAACAAACGCTATGAAGATGAAGTTGTCCCTAAACTAGATTGTGAGGTTTAAGACGAAGTGGTATGTGGAGCCAATTCCTTGCCACTAAAATCTTAAGAGAGACACACAGCTAACCCAACATTAATTGCTGCTACTCAAGACAGAACAAAGTTAGAAAAAGACGAACAGGCGCGCTCTGCTGAGCTCTGATTATCACCTAGGAAAATCCCTATCTGCCGGTGCTGCGGACATACATTACCAAACTGTCTTCTTAACTGCCAGAACACGATCTGGCGTACCGGAGGCGATGGCTGGTTGCTTCGACGTCCTCGACCAAAAGGCGAGAGCCGACTACCTAGAGCACCCGTACAGGCTGAACACACAACATTCACGCCCCCACGACAGTGGCCGTGGTTAAACGTTCCAATCAGCAACTCGAAAACCGGCGGAAAATTCCACTCTATTGCCGGAGCACTACCATTCCACCAATGGAGATTCTTGGCGCCAATTTCTGCGCTGATTTTGCTACGTCACGGAGCTATGCCCTGAGCAAGCCAATCACAGTTACAATTTTGCAGAAAGCGCGGGAATTTTCCCGCCACAACTGCCTGGGTACACAAGTCATTCCCACGCCTCGCTGGTAGCCCGCCAGAAAGTGTTTTCGCTAAGTTTCTGCGATGTAACGGAACCTCTAGCCCAGCCGCTACTTCAGACCCCTCCGGGCGTGTCTTTTGACAATGTCGGCGTCTGCAAAGCATTCACTCGACTTCCTCACACCCGTCGGCTTAACGCTTTCCAGATCAGCAGAGCCCGCCTGTCACCGGACCACCCGGGTGACGAGAGACGCCGCGTGGGAAGTCCGCGTGTGAAGGAATAGCGACTTTTCACTGCATGCAATTAGAGAGGAAAATCGTAATATAGAAATATGAGAGGGGGCTCATGCCACCTCTCAACCTCTCAGATGTAATGTAATGTCGTATGACTAGGGCCTCCCGTCGGGTAGACCTTTCGCCAGGTGTAAGTCTGTCGAGCGACGACTGGGATGAAATGATGATGATTGGGACAATACAACACCTAGCCTCTGAGCGGAGAAAAATCTCCGACCCAGCTGGGAATCGAACCTGAGCCCTTAGGATTGACATTCTGTCGCGCCGACCACTCAGAGCTGCCGGGGGCGGACACCTCTCAGATGACCAACGCGGATGTACAGTAGGGATGAAGGGAGGACAGGAACCTTCCTTAGCCTAGCGGTTGTCAGTGAAGAAGCTCTTAATGTTGACAACAGCTTTTCGGACTGCATAAAATCAAGTGGTATGTTCAGCTAAATTACCCGGTATATTAGATGGTGGGAAATGTAATGGAAGCTCAATGGAAACATTGGCTGCTAGAACAAATCGTACTGTGCAGTGACCTGTAAGATATTAATGTCTTACAGACTTAAAAAATGCGTTTGACGCTGTCAGCTGTCGACAAGCAGAGCAACGAATGAATAGTATTATCTTCGTTTTGGAGCCAGTTTTTCACCAGTTTCTTACTCGTTGCGTTCTAGCTAAAGAAACTTGTTAAAACGCCGCTCCGAAGGAAAAACGTTACTCTGCTTCTTTCCCGGGAAAACTAACGCATCGAAAATTTTGGCAAGGAATATCAAGGACATTAAGGGAATAGTTAGTAAATTTTAGGCAGTATGTAGAACAGTTTAAAGGACTTTCAAAAAAAACTTTAATACTGAAACGAGAATGAAACTGTATAAAGCGGTGGCTTTACCCACATTTCTTTCTAACAGTGAAGTCTGAAAAACAACTGAGTAAAATGCAATCGGCACAAAATCTTTTGAAAGCACCTCAGAGAAAAGTACTTCGTACACGAAGGAAGTGACTTACCGTTTTTGAGTAGTGTTGAACAGTCTAGAAATCTAAACAGGTTTTATTAATTGGGTATATATATTGAAGAGCCAAAGCAACTGGCATATCTGCCTAATATCGTATAGGGCACCCGCGAGCACGCAGAAGTGCCGCAACAAGACGTGGCATGGACTCGACTAATGTCTGAAGTAGAGCTGTAGGAAAATGACGCCATGAGTCCTGCAGTGCTGTCCATAAATACGTAAGAGTACGAGAAGGTGCAGATCTCTTCGGAACAGCACGTTTGCAAGGCATTGCAGATGTGCTCAATAATGTTCATGTCTAGGGAGTTTGATAACAAGTGGAAGTGTTTAAACTCAGAAGAGTATTTCTGAAGCCACTCTGTAGCAATTCTGGACGTTTGGGGCGTCGCGTTGTCCTATGCAACTGCCGAAGTCCGTCGGAATGCACAAAGAACATGAACGGATGCAGATGATCAGACAGTATGCTTTCGTACGTGTCACCTGTCAGAGTCGTATCTAGACATATCAGGTGTTCCATATCACTCCAAATGCACACGCCCCACACCATTACATTCATCAGTCCCCTGCTAACGTGTAGAGTCCATGGACTCATGAGGTTGTCCCCGTACACATCCATCTTCTCGATTTGGGACGAGACTCGTCCGACCAGGCAACAAGTTTCCAGTCATCAATAGTCCAATGTCGGTGTTGACAGGGCCAGGTGGGGGTTAAAGCACTGTGTCGTGCACTCATCAAGGGTACACGAGTGGTTAGCACGCTGACACTTGCTGATGGCCCAACACTGAAATCAGCAGCAATTTGCGGAAGGGTTGCACTTCTGTCACTATGAACGAGTCTCTTCAGTTGTCGTTGGTCCCGTTCTTGCAGGATCTTTTTCTGGCCGCAGTGATGTCGAGATTTGATGTTTTACCGGATTCCTGATATACCGGTACATTCGTGAAATGGTCGTAAGGGAAAATCCCCACTTCATCGCTACCTCGGAGATGCTGTGTCCTATCGCTCGTGCGCCGGCTATAACACCACGTTCAAACACACTTAATTCTAGATAACCAGCCATTTTAGCAGCAGTAACCGCTCTAACAACTGCGCGAGAAACTTATTGTCTTACAGAGGCAGTGACGTATTCTGCCTGTTTACATATCTCTGTATTTGAATACCCATGCCTATATCAGTTTCTTTGGCTTTTCAGTGTAGTTAATATCCTTAGAATCAAATTCTTTTGACAGGCAGTCCAAGAAACGTTAGGAGTCGCTGAGAGATTTCTTTATAGAATTCCAAAAAGAAAGGTCACCTTACTTCCTTTCATAAATATCTGGTAAAACGAATATGTCGATAAAATCAGGGAATTCCAGCTGCACGGCTTACGGACGGCAATTCTTCCGGCACATCAACCGCGATTGAAACAATAATGTGAGGAAACGATAGAGGGTCTTCAAGTACATCCGTCATCGGTACGGTGACATCTCGAATACAGTTATCTGTTTGTTGCTGTGTACTGAGGAAATGAACTAATCTATCTGCGCTTATGTCCACACCACAAAGTACAGCCAAGACGTACGACACTCAGCTGAATGTGTCTGAGGCTCCGCAAGGGTAGATAGAGCTGACATTTCCCACGAAACACACCACCACATCTACCTGTAGGAGCTACTACCTAGTACACCGCGTCGTAAATCACTGATGACGTTTCCGAGAAGCCTTTCGTAATTGCAGTGGAAAATGGAAGTTATGAACTGCGTTAATAAACTTGTGACGGTATGTCAGCCCCGACTACTATCACAAAATGTAATTGCTGTTTTCATGGAAACTGCCGTCAGCTGCAAGATATGGGAGCGGCGTTTAGTTCTTTGAAGTGACAGCGCCCAGCGAGGGATATTATCGCACTATTATTTGAATACCACACTCTATATAACACCAATATGAAAAGGAGAAAGTCTTCATTGTTTTTCTCACAGATGTTCTTCCTCGTTTTCATTTGACTGCCCCTCATATTTGTATAAAAATAGTGTGGGAGTAAGATTCCTCACTAACACTAAGGGTCGTGTTACGGATGAGCAGATGTGACTAAAAAGTTGAAAACGTTCTATTGGTATTTATTTACTTTGTTCAGTTGATCTGGAATACTTCTTAAACCATGAAATGCAGTCTCAGTATATCAATCAGATCGCAAAAATGAGCATAGCAGCGATTCAGTAATTTTGTCAACGTGTTGCGGGACCTAAAATCATGCCACACGCTTGAATACCACAGAGACAGGAGGACAGACAAAAATACCGAAACACCAAAATAACAACACATTATCATGTTTCATACGATGTAGGGAAATGATTGGCGTTCAAAAGAGCTGGCGATCGTCCCGAAATATGTAAATACAGGTCGTGCACGGTTTGCAAGGGAATCTTATGCCATTATTCCTGGAAAATAGCGGAAAGTTCAGGTAACGATGATGGTGGATAGCGATTACGAACCTTTAAAAGCTCAATAACACTGAAATCTGGTAACTGCGGTGGCCGACTAATCGTCGTGCTAACAAAACCGTTTCTGGACGACGCCAGTTTTGTGAAGAGGGCATTTCGCCATTGGGGAACAAACGTTATACCATGGTATTGACGTGATTAGCCAAAACGGTCATACAATCTTTGGTAGTAATGCGACGTTCCACAGTAATCACGGGTCCCATGGAATACCAAAACACAGGTGCCCCAAACCCCCGTCATATTTTACTCCTGGTTGCAAACAGTCTGCGTCGCAGACTTGGAACTGCTTATACCTGAGGTAAACTCTGCCTGAAATAAGAAAAGGTGTAAAACAAGACTCATACGACCATTGCTTCACAGTCAGGGCTTTATTGCTTCGGTATCACATTTCCCGTAACGGGCATTTGCATTACTCATGTGTGGTTTTGTGATATCAGCTTGAACTGCTGTTCCCAGCTTATGGTACTCCTTCGTTTTGTTTTTGTGCTGACATGGTCAGAGACAGCGAATTACAATTCTACTGCAAAGTTTTCAGCTTTAGTCGTCTCATTTTTCATCACAATCCTATTTTATGACCTCCTGTCACGATCACTCAACACACATTTTCGTCTATGTTGTTACTTAGCAGATGATCTTTCTCCGTTTTCCCGGTATGTGACAGAAATCTTCGATACAGTGACTCTTAGAAAGCCAATCTCTTAAGCTACGTTAGTTGGTGATACACCCACAATACGAGCACCAACAATTTGACTCTGTCGATTTCACTTGGATGGTTACAAGCCGTATGGCTTGCCTTCTTCCGTTTATACTGAATTTATCTGTTCCCTGTCACGACTAGCGATAGGCAGGACACTTTAGCATCTACGAGGGTAAGTCAATTATTATCCGCAAAGTAGTTATAAAATTTTATTGTAATCAAATAGGAAACTTCATTTTTCGACATAGTCTCCT
Source organism: Schistocerca cancellata (assembly GCF_023864275.1). NCBI lineage: Eukaryota > Metazoa > Arthropoda > Insecta > Orthoptera > Acrididae > Schistocerca > Schistocerca cancellata. The sequence continues at coordinate 352,197,634 of NC_064633.1, forward strand.
TGCGTTTCAACGCACTTGGTCCATCGTTGTACAAGCTTCCTGATGCCCTCATAAAAGAAGGTTCTCGGTTGAGCTGCGAGCCAGGAATGCACCACTTCTATCACTGCTTCGTCCGAGGCAAATCGACGTCCCCTTAATGCCTGCTTAAGTGGGCCAGACAAGTGATAGTAAGAAGGGGCAAGATCGGGACTACGTGGAGTACGATCCAACAGTTCAAATTAGATATACTGGAGCGTATACAGGGTGAGTCACCTAACATTACCGCTGGATATATTTCGTAAACCACATCAAATACTGACAAATCGATTCCACAGACCGAACGTGAGGAGAGGGGCTAGTGTAATTAGTTAATACAAACCATAAAAAAATTCACAGAAGTATGTTTTTTAAAATAAACCTACGTTTTTTGTAAATGGAACCCCGTTAGTTTTGTTAGCATATCTGAACATATAAACAAATACGTAATCAGTGCCGTTTGTTGCATTGTAAGATGTTAATTACATCCGGAGATATTGTAACCTAAAGTTAACGCTTGAGTACCACTCCTCCGCTGTTCGATCATGTGTATCGGAGAGCACCGAATTACGTAGGGATCCAAAGGGAACGATGATGGACCTTAGGTACAAAAGAGACTGGAACAGCACATTACGTCCACATGCTAACACCTTTTTATTGGTCTTTTTCACTGACGCACATGTACATTACCATGAGGGGTGAGGTATACGTACACACGTGGTTTCCGTTTTCAATTACGGAGTGGAATAGAGTGTGTCCCGACATGCCAGGCCAATAGATGTTCAATGTGGTGGCCATCATTTGCTGCACACAATTGCAATCTCTGGCGTAATGAATGTCGTACACACCCCAGTACACCTGGTGTAATGTCGCCGCAGGCTGCCACAATACGTTCTTCCATATCCTCCGGGGTTGTAGGCACATCACGGTACACATTCTCCTTCAACGTACCCCACATAAAGAAGTCCAGAGGTGTAAGATCAGGAGAACGGGCTGGCCAATTTATGCGTCCTCCACGTCCTATGAAACGCCCGTCGAACATTCTGTCAAGGGTCAGCCTAGTGTTAATTGCGGAATGTGCAGGTGCACCATCATGCTGATACCACATACGTCGACGCGTTTCCAGTGGGACACACTCTATTCCACTTCGTAATTGAAAACGGAAACCATGTGTGTACGTTTACCTCACCCCTCATGGTAATGTACATGTGCGTCAGTGGGAAAGACCAATAAAAATGTGTTAGCATGTGGACGTAATGTGCTGTTCCAGTATTTTCTGTACCTAAGATCCATCACCGTTCCCTTTGGATCCCTACGTAATTCGGTGCTCTCTGATACACACGATCGAACAGCGGAGGAGTGGTACTCAAGCGTCAACTTAAGGTTACAATATCTCCGGATGTAATTAAAATTTTACAATGCAATAAACGGCACTGATTACGTATTTGTTTATATGTTCAGATGTGCTAACAAAACTAACGGGGTTCCATTTAAAAAAACCTAGGTTTATGTTAAAAAACATACTTCCGTGCATTTTTTTGTGGTTTGTATTAACCAGTTACACTAGCCCCTCTCCTCACGTTCGGTCTGTGGAATCGATTTGTCAGTATTTGATGTGGTTTACGAAATATATCCAGCGGTAACGTTAGGTGACTCACCCTGTATATTAACGACTTGCCACTCTATATCATAAAGAAGCAAAGTTAGTTCTTTTTACTGATAATACAAGTATAGTAATCGCACCCAAGAAGCAAGAATCAGCTGAGGAAATTGCAAATAATGTCTTTCAGAGGAGTATTAAGTGGCTTTCTGCAAATGGACTCTTACTAAATTTTGAGAAAACACAATTTATAAAATTCTGTACAATAAATGGCATAACACCATTGATAAATATAGACTACGAACGGAAGTCTGTTGTTAAGGTAGAATACTCAAAATTTCTGGGTGTGTGCATTGATGAGAAATTTAATTGGAAGAAACACATCGATGATCTGCTGAAACGGTTAGGTTCAGCTACTTATGCTATTAGGGTTATTGCAAATTTTTGTGATAAACATATCAGTAAATTAGCCTACTATGCCTGTTTTCATTCACTACTTTCGTATGGCATCATATTTTGGGGCAATTCGTCATTAAGAGAGAAAGTATTCATTGCACAAAAGCGTGTAATCAGAATAATAGCTGGAGCCCACCCAAGATCACGTTGCAGACATTTATTTAAGGTACTCGGGATATTCACAGTACCTTCGCAATACATATATTCACTTACGAAATTTGTCATTAATAACCCATCCCAATTCAAAAATTACAGCGAAGTGCATAGCTACAACACTAGAAGAAAGGATGATGTCCACTATTCTGGATTAAATCTCACTTTGGCACAGAAAGGAGTGAATAATGCTGCCACAAACATCTTTGGCCATTTGCCAAATAGCATTAAAAGTCTGTCATACAGCCATCAAATATTTAAAAGCAAATTAAAAGAATTTCTGAATGACAACTCCATCTACTCAATAGATGAATTTTAGATATGAAGTAGTAACTGTAAAAAAAAAGAAAAATTATTTTGTGTAAAGAAAACTTGTATTAAAATGACACGTTCCACATCATTACGAAAGGTCGTATTCATGATCTATGGAACAAGGTCTAATGTATGTATGTTTCAGCAGTGTGAGCAGCAGTATGTGGACGGGTATTGTCGTGCAACAACACAACACCTTTTGACAGCAATCCCCGGCGTTTGTTTCGAATTGCAGGCTTTAGCCGGGCAGTAAGCATTTTACTGTAACGTACACTGTCTATAGTTGTGACCCTTTCCCCACAGTGTTCCAGTACTGGACCTTGTGCGTCCCAAAATACCGTAAGCATCAGTTTCCCTTCGGACGGTTGGGTCTTGAACCTTTTCTTGCACGGCGAATTTGGATGTTTCCATTCCACGCTCTGCCGTTTACTCTTCGGCTCGTAATGATGGATCCATGTTTCGTCACCAGTAACGATCCTGTCTGAGAACTTGTCCCCTTCGTTACCATAGCGATCCAAATGTTTTTCGCAGATGTCCAAGCGCGTTTGTTTATGCAACTGGGTGAGTTGTTTTGGGCCCCATCTTGCACAAACTTTGTGAAACCCAAGTCTGTTGAGGATGATTTCGTAGGCAGAACCGTGACTAATTTGCAGACGAAGTGCCACTTCGTCAATAGTTAATCGTCTGTCTAAGAGAATCATTTCACGTTAACGCTCAATAGTTTCATTTGTGGAGGTAAACGGTCGTCCGGCTCCTTCAACGTGCGTAACACCTGTGCGGCCATTTCGGAATTTTTCAATTCATTCGTAGACACTCCGTTGTGGCGAAACACTGTTCTCATACTGTACCGAAAGTCTTCGATTAATTTCGGCCCCTGATACGCCTTCCGACCACAAAAACGGATCACTGAACGTTGCTCTTCTTTGGTACAAATAGACAGCGGAGTAGCCATGATTAACAGCACGGCAGCGATAATGAAACTAACCTTGCAGCTTGAAAATAGCAAAGATATAACAACAAATAAACAAAGCATGCGTCAACGTAACACGGCAGTACTACCAAAATAAACAAACATATAACTAAATTGCGGATAATAATTGACTTATCCTCGTAGTAAGAGTCTCGTTACTTTGATTTATTGCATAGCCACCCTCCACAGCAAGCACAGAAATATTTGTTTTGTAAATAAAAACCACCTTTCCTTGCTGCACTGTATTTTATTTTTCCCAAATGCATTTCGCCCTTTTCACTTTAAGGCATCATCAGTGGTATTATTCTAGATCCCAATGATGATGCCTTAAAGTGAAAAAAGCGAAATAAAAAATAGTGCAGCAAGAAAAGGCTGTTTTCATTTCCAAAGGCAGAAACAAAAATATTTATAGAATTTCGGCGATCGTCGGTAAGGAAGCTAATAGTTCCATTCTGTGAATACGTGAGAAATGCAAAGCGCGGACACTGCTCTGAAAGCGGGAAGTGTGTCGTGGGCAACCAGAGCTTTGTGCTGGGTTGCGTGAGTCAAGTGGCCATCGACGGAAGCTCACGGAACCTACCCGTCCTTTTCACTAAGTTGATTTTTGCGGCCTGAGCACGACTCAGATTGGGATGGACGAAGGCAAGAGTTTGCTGGGTCACCACAATCTATGGAGGAAAAGTACCAGTCTTGGAATGTGGATTGGCCACAGGGAATACAGAAGTGTTACACGCTCTGATTCTCCCATCGCCAGCTGACGCCAAGCGAGAATTTCTAGGACAAGCTAACGAGGAAGATGTGCTCTGATTGTCGCGTGACTGACGACATTCTGCAGCCGGAATTCGGTAAACATGGCACTGACACACAATTAGCCCAAAAGAGTAACTTTTTTCCTGATTGGCATTTGTGGCCAGATCGGCGCAAACTGCCAAGTCTCGAGCTGGTGGAAGAAAAAGAGACATTCTTGGATTGTTTGTGGATTTAGACAGGTCGTCGATTCGAGACATAGCGGGGCCTGGAGGTGTCCGAGTCCTGACGAGCGAGATTCTGAATCTTCGCTATGACCACGGTCTTCTGACTTACCGCCACAGCAGACTGGTCAGAGTATGCAGCAGCACGGTTCCCTAGACGGGGATCAGTGTTTAGAGAGCAAGCGTACACATACCACAGCGCCACTAAACACGATTCATGCCTTAGTTTCATTTGATGTGATATTAAATCGACCACTGGAAGTTCTAAATTAATCGTTGAGCTGGATTGGATTAATGGTTCAATGTACAGCAAAGGTATAGTAACCATCGCTCCTCTTGCCTGACTTTTTAGTTGTCGTTAGCAATTAACTTTACATTCATAGAATGTTGATGTCAACACTTAGTAACTGTTTAATGTAATAAACAACAGGTTTCTGTTTCATTCATACTTTTATTTGAAGAATCAGGTATTTACCTTCAATTCACTGATTTATTCTGTTGATTGAACGGATAGTTATGTAGTAGGATATTGCAATTTCTCACCTTATGATCCTGTGTTAGGACATTTCAAGATAGTAACTCCGTAGCGGAAATTACTCTGAACATGGTTCTAAGGGGAGTCTCGATCGGTCTATTCCAGTGTTAGGTTTCACAGTCCCACAAACTGTGGGATATAATGATCCAAGTCTAACAGAACACTGTTTCACCATGATTGTCGATTGCACTGTATTGAGGGCATTACACATGTGCCATTGGTCAAATAAAACACTGCCCTATGCAGGCTCCTCTAGCATCTGCATTCGTCTTTAAGTATGAATTTCTCACGGTGTTTCCACATTTTAGTTGAAGCCTCGTAAGTTTAACATCCTCTCTGACCTCGTATAGTGTTAAACCTCAGCGAGTCAAGTATATATACATATGTGCTATATATGTCAGAATGCACCTCTTCCTAAGCCCCAGAATCGATTTCAGCCACATTTACTTACTATGTGGAAACAAATACTATGGGTGAAAGAGGGGGAGGAGGAGATGAGCAGAGAAAGAAAGTAGAATGAAATGGAGTAATAGAAGACAGGAATAAATAAAAATATTGGAAATGCGTACTGAGTCAGTAGGGAGTATCCATAATGAGAAGTGAACAGTTTTAGATGTGTTTCAGTCATTTATTCCCTTAATCTATATTACAATAAATGTTTAAATGAGCATTTTAACTTATATGGAGATTCTGTATGGATGTAACCGGGTATCTGCGGCTTGATGGAAAAGGTATGACGAGTTCTATGTGTATGAGATTTTTCGATAGAATCATGTGTTGACCCAAAAAGGGGGTAGCTTGCGAAACACTCGTTCGACCGAAATTTTGCTTTTGCTCGTTACTCAAAGCCTGACAGAGAGATAAAAGATGATGCAAATAGGGTCAGCACGTTTCGTCATGGATTCGTTTAATTCTGCTACTTCCTAGTTTAACGTTGATGTAATTGCCTCAGCTTCTGCTTCGTAGCGATGGTATGTATTTCCCTTTGACACATATGTTGTGTTCTTTTCTTTTCACTTTTTGTCTAGCAATTCATAGCTCAATTTTGTTGATAGTAAATTTCAGATTTCCTGCTATCTGGGGAGCCGAAACTGCTGGTTTACATGCTTGCTTGTCACAGGCGAATTTTTTTACCCTGCTTCCAGCGTGCAGCGTTCCTGCGTAGTGGTAATTTCTGTATCCGGTGACACTCCGTGACAAGAGTTTCTCGAGCGTCGGGGTGCTTTCTATATTCATAGTGGTTCAAATGGCTCTGAGCACTATGGGACTTAACATCTGAGGTCATCAGTCCCCTAGAACTTAGAACTACTTAAACCTAACTAACCTAAGGACATCACACACATCCATGCCCGAGGCAGGATTCGAACCTGCGACCGTAGCGGTCTCGTGGTTCCAAACTGAAGCACCTACAACCGCTCGGTCAAAACGGCTGGCTATTCATAGCGAAGATACTATCCTAGAGAGATAGCTGGTATCTGGTTTTAATATGTAACAGCGTCGAATTTACTCTGTACGGGAAAAAATGCTGGAAGTGGCAGTACTGTACATATTGAATCGACATTATTTTAAAACTTTCAGAGTAACACATGGTTAGAACTTGTTTTTAATCTGTTCTAGGCACGAGGATACGCTTGCCGAAAAAATGGGGCGCCATTACAGTTGCCAATCAACCGCGAATGCGTAACACTTTCCTGAGTACAGAGCTAGACGGTTGAAAGTACTGATACGAAAACACTGAAATGTCAAGTCAGATAAAAATAAACAGCGAATAACGTAGAGCTCCGTACGTCCATTATTGTAACCTGGGGGACATGCAGCCCTTACTTCGTGAATGTAGGCTGCCTGGCCTACACTTCGGATGAGCGGGCCAGTATACGCACTGAAACCGTAGGCGAGACACACCACTGTGTTTAACCACAGTGGACAAATTATTAGGTAACCCCTTACAAGAGCACACGGATCGGTTTGGAGCACTATAGATGATGTAGAAATAAAAACAGACAGCCACGTGACCATTACTGCTAGCGTGACTCATGGTAGCGAAGAGGCATGTGTTTGCCAGTCTGTTGTATGGAATCAGCTTAGATTGAGTAACATTTACCGGAGGCCCACGCCTGCGGATGACGTCCATCGTTCCTCGAACCACCTACTATCCAATAAAAGGCGACCTTCACATCACTTTTGAATAGGATGCTGGACGACCCTCTCCCTAAAATCATAAATCATACGGTACGATGACTGCCTAGTGAGAACTAATGACCAGACGGGTAGAAGTTTTGATGTACAGTCAGTGCTACAAGAAAGTGTACGCCATAATTTTAGATGTAACGTCCGCAGCGACATCCCTGGTAGAGGTCTCTAATCTGTAATAAATGCGTTTTTGCACTGTGTAAACAGTATGAGAGTTGGAAGTTTTGTTTTGTCGCCTGCACTTTAAAATGAGTTCCAAATATCTGAATAAATATATTTATATTTATCAAAAATGACTTCTGCGGTCCGTTAAGAAGCTATTTGGTTCGAACGAGGCAAACTGGGTGCTTCAAGAGGAAATGATCCGAAACGTCTCAGCCGTCTCCGTACAATGTGGGAACAAGTCATAGGGTGTCCACGATGGATTGGCCTGAAATGTCTCCGATTACTAATCCGATCT